>NW_008824350.1:290682-305437 GCF_000699105.1 Pygoscelis adeliae
ACCTTTGTTCACATGTATAGTATGGATTTCGTAAGTTGTTCTGAAAGGTTTAAATTTGGAAAGTAACTCCTGAGGGAAAGGTAGTAGAAAATCAGTCTCCTTCCCCTCCCCCTCCATCTTTGAGAGTACTACTTAACTTCCCTTTAAGATTTAGGGAAATACTTTCAGCTAGGAGTTTATCTAATGATTGGGTTTGTTGAGCTGTTAGATGACTGAAGTTTTCAACAGAATGTAATTAAAGCAGCCAGTTTTTGTATGGTCATGTCTAGCTCTTCTCTCCTACAAGAGCTTCAGTTGTGACTACTGCTGTTCAGTGTATGTTTTGGTGCTAATGGAAGTGACTAGAGATGTGCGGTAAAATGGGATGTTCTCTGAAATGCTGTTGCAGCTACAGACTTGTAGTCAGCTGGTGTCTGCTAACAAGCTCTAACCTGAGGTTTTTAGTCTGTTGTGCCCAATAAAAATGCTTTAGCACTTGTGAAAAGAACTGAAATGAGATCTAGCTGCAAACTTGTAGGACTTAGATTTGTTTTCCAGTCTTGAAGATGGTGTTGTATAGGATACTCAGTTATGCTGGTGAGAGATGTCTCTCCTCAAATGTGGTAAAATGTCAAGCACAGTTTAAAATACTAATCTCACTTTAACTTGCCTGGGCTTGTGGAGAGAAGACACCAAATGGATGCTTCTAAGTGTGGCAAAGAGAAATAGAGAAGACACCAGTGGTTTAGGTTAGGTTGCAGTAACTCTTCCTCTTGAGGCTGGAATGCAGGCGAGTTGCTGGTGAGACGTAGTATGAAGTATGATCAGACAGCAGAGTATGCCGGACATACTAAAATTTCTTCTGTTCCCAGAGTATACGTCCTATCCAGAGAGGAGTGACTACTAATGAATACAAAGAATGAAAAGTAGTGAATAACTTTATTTTTAGCTTTCTGCAATCCTGTGGAAACAGAATGTGAGGAAAAAGCACCCTTTAATTCTTTATTGGGTTTGCTGCAAGTTACGTGAGGTGTTTTGCCTTTTTCCCCGCTTGTTCTGAAAGCTTCCCTTTGCAGAACAGGATGTGTAGATTTGCATTCCACATGATAAAGTGGATACACTGTGTGACCTCACTGCTGACAGAGTTCGGGGGAGAAATTGAAAAGCTCTGCAGATAGAAAAGTATAGGCACGTCTTTTATAGACTAACTCTAGCTTTTGTAATCTAGTGTTCACCTGACTCTTCTGGTAATGGCTTGTGAACACTACGTACTTGTAAAAGAGAGGATAGTTGAAGTTGTGTTTGATTGGGTAGCAGACTGCTTAGCAGGTACAGGAAGCTCATACGTTTTGCCAAAGTTAATGGGCTTGCCCTTGCCTGCAGGGAGCTAGCTGCCTCTGAAGTTCTTGAAAGCGGAAGCGCCGCATTTCTTGAGGAAACCCTTGTAGCATTGCTTCAGGGGTTGTATGGATGCCATTAGCATCATTGTGGCTCCTGGTTGCTTACTGATGCTGTTTTTAAATAGCTTTGTTTCCTCCTTCTCCTCCTCAGGTGGTGCTTGGTAAGTGAATCTCCCTATCCATTAGGGTCTTGTCCAGCTCAGCATGCAAAATCTAAGTTAGCATACCTCGGCTTAGTTTGCCTGTCCTACTTCAAATGTTATATTAGGTGTTGACTTAACTTGTGTTGGAGGAAAAGGTAGGTTAAACTTGATATCTTTAAGAAAAGAATCCTAATAAGTTACCTGCCTCCTGATTGATTCCAGACTCAACTATTTATACTTGTTTGGCTTTAAAAATGTTATATTGATTTATTTGTTTTTGCTTACTGCCAGAAAGTGAGCAGCCAGATTAAGGATTGGTTTTGTCCTGAAGTCAACAGTCAATACAATATTTAGAAATGTTTATTCTTTTATCCCCTTTATTAGTACAATATTTGGTATTTGGAGATCTCTTCAAACTGTTTTTGCTAAACTCATGGCTTAAATTGTGTGATGAGCACTACTAGTTCTTCTAGGACTAATAAGCTGTTGAATATGTAAATATTAATGTTGTAATCAGATCTCTTTTAAATGACTAAAACTGGCATTATGTGCAGAATAGAGGGGGCACTCTGTCTTGTTCTCCAGTCATGTTCCCTTTCTGATTCTGCAAGATGTGCATGGGGCTTTCATCACCATAAAGACTCTTCTCTTGCGATGGTCTGTATAGGGAGGGAGACTAGGTGTACGAAACAAGCTGGAATTCTCCTTAGGGTAAGAGGTTTAAAAAGACAGTTCATTTGTTCTTATCTGCTAAATTAATGTTTGTGCTGGGTAACAAATGCTCTTTAATTCTGATTGTTGTATGTCTGTGTGTGTGTATGTTTATGGCTGTTGGAATTTTATATCAAACTATACCATTAGTGGGGTAAAGGATAGTGATGCAGCAAAATATTTGAGAACACAGACTCTTGTTGCTTTTGTAAGGCAAGTGGTTTATTTGTGGATGAAGACTAAGAGTTACTATCTCATTTTGTTTAGTGACTGCCTAGGGAAATGGTAAAACTACAAATATGAATAAAAGGTGAATTAGAAGGGTGAAAGCCTTGAAGTGAAATCTGAAGTTTAACTACTACTCTGAATGCTTCTTTTAAATAGCTATTAGGCCACACTTAATCAGTATCTGTTGCTGAAGTGATTGATCTGTAAAAGCCTTATGGGCCTCAGAAAAAGTTGCATGAGAAGTCTTAACTCTGAGTGGAATTGCAAAAGTTGAATTTGGGACTGAGGTTTTCATGTGGCTTCTGGCCATCTTTGACACAGCTGAAAAATTTTCAGAACATCTGTGTTGGCTGCCTTTCCATGGGCATGTAATGGTCAAGCACAAATAATCTTCAGAGCGTATGATCTTGCATGTTATTGTGGACTACTGCTCAAATGTGTGAACCACAATTGTAAACAGCCTTTTTTTTGTATGCAGGTAGGGAAAAGTTTGGCTTTTGTGACTGATCGGTATCTTATTATTGAAGAGTAGCTGTTGGAAGCTGACAAGCTAAGTCAAAATGTCTGTGTTGGGTAGTTGGGCAGGTTTTTTCCCATCCACCATGCTGTCAAACTCGCATCCGTTTTTCCAAAATGGACTTGGTGCTATGTCCTAGCCCTGAAATAAGGTTGTACCCTGTGCTTGGTTTAGTTTTCAAGTTGCTTAAAATCTTCCCATCTTTTTATTCATAACAACTAATCAAAAATATTGGGTGTGACACAAAAAATCATGCTAGCTCTAGGTTTCCTAGTCTAGGTCTTACATTCCAATAGCCTGGAAAAAGAGAACAAGAGTTGAATTTGGTTCTCAAGCTCCAGTGATAGGTCTACTTAGCATGCTGCTGTGGTGCTTGGGTATCTTGTAGTCCCAACTGTTCCTTTTTTCTATGTTGCTAGACTTCTGACAATCTCTACACAAAGTTTGACTGTAGGGGGTGTGTGTTTAAACCTTCATTTTCAGTATGATCAATATTTTCTGTATGAAAGAAACTGTTAAACTCTAGATAGCTTCATGTATTTTTACGGACATTTGACCTTGTGTTCACTAACTCTTTCTTACTCTCTTTTGAAAGGCCCTTCCTTCTTCCATGATGATAGTAGCTGTCTACTGCCCGGTGATAGCAGCTCTCTTTATCGTTTTGAAGATGGTGAATTACCGTTTGCACAGGGCGCTGGATGAGGGAGAAATTGTGGAGAGGAATGCCAGTGAGCATATGGACAGAGGTGCAAAAACAGAACAAAGCAATGTTTCAGCCAAGAGAAAAGACAGCAATGGGCCCAGGTAAGGTGTCTGCTGATGTATGTATACTGCTTCAAATGATAAACAGTCCTGTATTCATCAGATGTGTAACTGGAATGGTAGTTGAAATAAACACTGAGGAATATAGATGCAGACCTCTGTAGTTCTGAAAGACTGTTTAAGTCTGGTCTTTAAAAGCAGACTTACTTATGTGTTAGGTTTGAAATGATGGATTCATGTTAATTTCCTGGTT
The DNA here is from genome assembly GCF_000699105.1 of Pygoscelis adeliae. Lineage (NCBI taxonomy): Eukaryota > Metazoa > Chordata > Aves > Sphenisciformes > Spheniscidae > Pygoscelis > Pygoscelis adeliae. The sequence continues at coordinate 294,676 of NW_008824350.1, forward strand.
CCTCTCCCAAAGGAGTTCCAGAACAATATTGAAAATGCTAGAAGCACTGAAACAATAGCATGGAAAATGTGTGCTGATTAGGTCACTAAATACTTAATGAACACAACCAGTACAAGTAATCTTATTTCAGCAGTAGACTTAGTTTTAGAAATCTAGCTTTCAAAGACTGCATACTACGTGTTAAGTCTTTTATCACTAAAAGGAATGTCTGATGGGGTTTCAATTTGCTTAGTTTTGCAAAAGCAGGAGTCAATACAATGCTTGACTCCAGTCATAGTCTTGTTTCAGGAGAACACTGTCCTGTGAATTTGGAAATTCTGGAATTGCTCAGCTCAGTAATGAAGATGGTGATTCTGAAGTACTGTCAGTAGGAGGTGATTCCTTTCCACAGATCTTCTTTGCTGTCACCAGCATAAAAAAACCCCAGAGGTTTTCTTCCTCTGACCAGACTATTTGGAGAAAGAGCAGCAAAAGATGACTCATCAACAAGGCCAGCATAACCAGTCTGATCAGACTGTATTATGAGCTCTATTATCAAAGCCTCTGCCTGGCTCCAGATAATTGAGGCTATCTTAAGAGTTAGACTGCATTAAATAAATCAACCTTGAATTGTTAGCTTTTAAAGAAGACCTTTCTCTTATCTGTGAGTTTCTGGTACCAGTAGCCATGAATAGTTTTCAAAGTGGGGCAATTAGTATGCTGTCCTGAGTCTCAAAAGGTTGTGCGTGTTGTTGTGTTGGTTGGTTTTTTTTCCAGAAGAAAAACAAAACTGGAACTTTTTTACATGGAGACACATGCAATAAGGAAATGTAGTTGAAAGAAGCCTCTTAAGTCTGTTTATCAGGATGCTTAAAGAAAGGAAGTGTTAAAGTGATGATCTTTAAAATGCTCAGCCTAGAAGTAAAAGGACTTTACTGTGCATATGGGGTAGCTTCTCATGAGATGGGTCTTAAGTTCTTCTGTATCTGCTCTCAGCTCAGGTATTGTTAGCAAAAAGTGTCTTAAATTCCTTTAAAGTTGATATACAGTAACTTCTTGTATCAATCTTATATAACCTGATCCTTTTTCCATGTTGTGTCTGGTAACTGAACCTGCTGATTTTATTTGTGACTCCATTTAGATCACCATATACCTTACTAAAACTGTATCGAGCTATTTTGGCAGAATGCTTGCTTAAATGTATATTAATGCTTATTCTGCTTAATAAAATTCATGAAAGTAAACTAATGGTCTGTTCTGTTTCAATGCAACCTTGCTAACGCATGTTTTAGCTGTGATCCTTATATGTTTTGTTTTGTGTGGTGTGGTTTGTTTTTGTTTTTTTTTTAAGCCATATAGCTTTTGCTTCCAAAACAGTAGCCAAGACTTGGCAAGGGACTTCTTTCTACTAGTATTGTGAATTACTTCTGGATGTTTCTAAAGTTCTGTTTTGTCTAAGGAGCAGTTGACATGGGACAAGTTACTACATTTTAAGCATTTGTGAGCTCAGAAGTAGAGGTTAGTTTGATGCTGTGTGTCCTGCTTGCCAACTAAAGTTTCATTAACTTTTATATGATCCTTGTTCCCACTTTCAGGTCTCTTAACTAGAACTGGGAACAAGGTCAATGCAGAAATTACGGAGTTACTTTTTGGTAAGTGGGATGTACAGTATATACTAATCTTTGCCTGGAAGCTTACAAGAACTCTGGGATAACATTCAAACCAGTAGAGGGGATGTAGAGTGAGTGTTTAATATTGAGTTGTCGCCTTCTTAGTAAGTTAAATCGGAACACTAATTAAAAAAAACCAACCAAACAAAAAAAAACAAAAAACCTGTCTCTGAAGAAAGTGTGTATGTAGAGTGTTACTTTTTTTTAAACTCTGCTCCCTTAGCATAAGGTGGATATAGGCGATCTCTAAGCAGACATACTACCTTAAATATTTGCATAATCAGAATATTAGTTTTGATAGCTTAGGCTACAGTATGTGATACCAAAAAATAGAGTATAGTGTGCAAAGCTGTCCTAGAGTTCACCCTGTCACACACACCCTCCCTGAGACCACTTTAGTTATAAATATTAATATTTTTGAAGGATTAAGCAATAGTCTGGTTTCTGTTCAAAAGTTATGTTCAGGATTCTGTTTAGCTTCTAAGAACTGCTGTTCTTTCTTTCTGAAGATGTTTATCTGCAAAGTGGTGCTTTCAGGTATCTGACAAAAATTATGTGCTGTCATTTGTAGGTTTAGATGAACTGCTCATTTATCTTCGGTTCACATTGGTTTGTGAATAGGATCAAACTCTAAGGGTTTTTAATCTTTTCATAAAACTTTGGCATGCTTAAGTGAAGAACAACTTAGCGTTCCCTAAGAAATGCCTTGTTTATTTTTCCTCATCCTCTTTATAAAGCTGAAATTCTCTAGTTATTTCTGAAAGAAGCTAGTCGTAATTTAGAGATAGGAATGTGAGTTGTCATCTTCTGTAGCTTCTAGTGCAGTTGCTGCTTTCATACTTAAGGGGATGGTGTTAGTAATGCTTCTGTGAGTTTTCATGAAAACAAGTAATAGGGATACAGGCTCCTAATCTTGCATGAAAGGTAGAAGGAACAGTGCAAGCGTAATGTTTATTGGGTATCAGTGGACCCACGTAGATACCTTAAAACACTCAGACAGTCTTGCTTGTGGGGATGTGAATATGGCTTCTTTCTTGTGTCAGTGACTACTATAGTTCAAAGTATCATAAAGCATTAACCTGGTGACGCTGCTGTCCCTGAGCTCCATCAGCATGGGGGAGCTGTAATTATGATGCTACATGAATTTCACATGTACTTCTTCTCCTACAAAATAAAACTGACAGCTGGAGAATGTTGCACCTTTGAGTTATGTACTGTCTACTTAAACAAGTATAAGCAAGAGAAATAATAAAAAGTAATTTCTACAACTCTTGCCTTACCTTTGCTATTTCTTCTCTTTGCAGTTTTCTGTGGCCGGCAGACCTGTTCTTAAGCTTGGAGTTGTTTTGCCTTTTTGACTCTATATAACTAATTATATAGTTATTCAAGCTTTAAAGAAAACTTCTCTTAACACTTGAAACTGTCATGGTCTAGCATTTGCAGTACGTGCTGTGGTCCTTCTGTGTTTTGAGAGCAGCCTCCTGACCAGTTATCCTGCTATTTTAGTTGGAAATTAAGGACAGAAGAAGGTGTTCAAAAGAAAAGAATAAAACTCTTCCTCTGCTTTGTCCTGAAATCAAAATTGCTCATTCCAAATTCTCCCTGGAAGTTCTAGTTCAAATATCAGATTTATTTAGTCAATCAGCCTAAGTCAGGTTTTAAACTCCTGAATTCATGTAGACTTACAGCCTCTTCAGACTTTTGGTTAGTCTCTGTCAAACTAATATTACATAGCTGCTGATAGTAATTTTAGATAGGACAGTTACTAATAATTAGAAATATTAGTTTTAATTTGTTTTGCTCAGTCTCTGAATGCCTCTTCCACAGCAATCTCCGTTGCAGGTAGCTGGGCATAATTTATTCAGTCTTCTCAACTTGTGTAGTAACTTCACTTCAGGTTTTTTGCTTGCAAACTGGAAAGCATAACACTTGCTCTAGGGTACGAAGTCAGCAAACTGTAAGAAACTGATTGTAGAACTTAATAGCAGAAAGGAATGGGCACAACACTAGCAGAAAATAGCTCCTAAAGGATTCTACGTGCTGTTGTAGTCCAGATCCTTATGTGTACAATGATTAATCCTAGAAATCTGTACTTCCTGCTTGTTCCTGCAGACTTTATTTGTTGTTGTTTGTTACTAGCTTTTGTTAATCCATTAGTTTGTGTGTGCTGTCACAGAATATAGCAGCTGTGAGTGGAGTGGTGGTGTTGGATTGTATTGTTCCTTATGCTGATATCTGTTGGCTCACTTTCAGACAAAATCACCTCCTTCTCCCACCCTGGTTAACTACCCAGTTCCATGCATGAGAGCCTATTCGTGTTGACTTATTTTTGTACTTCATAGGACATACTTTAATCATATGCAGTGTTTCTGAATGAATTATTCAAACAGGAAGGGAATTTCATCTTACTGTGAAAAAGCGTTCCTCGTTATATCTTCAGTTGTCATAATGTATGCTGAACTTAAACATTAAGTGAGATTTTTTCAGTTTAGTCTTCGTGTTATGTCCTTATGTGTTGTTAAAATGCTTACATAAGGAATGCTTTGGCTAAAGCTGGTCGAAATTATTGAAGCCGAATTCTGTATCTTTTTTTTTTCCTTACCTGGTTCTGTCTTAGCATAATTGATAATACCAGGTCAGTGAGGGCTCTGTAAACAGCCATCAATAAGAGCATGCTTATGTCTCACAGCTGAGCTGTACCAAAATGGTGAGTTTTCACTTTTCTTCAATTTGCTGGAGTCGGACCATAATTGTTCTGCTAACTCATGGCTGGTTGTCTCTTAAGTTAACTTATTTTTACTGAAGTAATATATTCCTAACTTCAAACTCTTTTTTTTTTTTTTTTTTTTGGTCATTTTTTTGATGTATGAAGGTTCAGGGGCCTCTTGTATGATCTAGAATGGTTCCCAAGGTTGTATCTTTACACCTCTCTGAGATGACAACAGCTTGAAATGTCATGCTGCAAAATGAATGATGTTTCAGGTCCTTTAGTCTACAGACAGTTTGTTTATGTATCCTAAATTGATGTCCGTATATTACAAAAATTATTAGGTGTTGGTCTTATTGCATAAGACTGTTCTATGAGACTAGCTGTCTATTAAGTAAGTCCTGCAATGCTTCTGTCCATTTCTGTCCCCTTCTCCAGAGGGGCTTCATCTTTAGTTTCTTTAGTCCAGCTGGAGAGGGGTTGTGCATATGTTCTTTCTCCAGCAAAATGTTAGAGTGGACTTGCCACAGCTCTGAATCATTGATTGTTAGGAAGCAGTTGTTCATCTTTGGGAAGGAGCAGAGAGTGTCAGTGTCAAATTACACTGCAGTTACTTCTGTTCAGAAGTCTCCTGGATCAAGATGGCTGAAGAGAACTGTACTGGGAGAGGAAAAAGGATGCCTCAACCTCTCCCTCTTTGCAATTAACAAACACTGCTAGGTTGGATCCCTGAGCTGTAGTCCCCAACTCATTTCACACCCTATTGTCCTAATGGACAGGTCCAACTTGCTTTTGTTTGATAAATATCTGCCTTTGACAAGCTGAATTATGTTGAATTACAATTTGGTGATGTTGATCTAGAAAATACTTTCAAACTAATACTTACTAATCCTGAAAAGGTGAAATCACTAGGACATAATATATATTTACCTCAAAATATTTCTTGGTAGGGCCTGTATATTATCTGAAGGGAAGTAATTTTCTGGTAGAAAGAAGTGGTTTGCATCCCTGGGAGAGATACCATGTCCCTGTATGTCTCTTTCCAATAACTTTTACCGACAGTGTGTGGCTTTCTTGGTTAACCCATCCTTACTTTTGCTCCTAGATCCAGTCTAAGGAAAAGATCTGGAGTCCTTTCCCTGCTCTTTGAAAGAGTTCTCTTTAGTACTTTTCTGTTGATTGATTTCTGGGTATTACAGTTGGACAGATGATCTGAAAGTTACATATGTGTATGTATGGACAGAGGGAACTTCATATGTCAGCATTTCAAAATGCCTTGTAGCTCCTAAGTCTTCGTGGTTTGTGTTGGGTGGTGACAGGGGACTTTACAAGGCAGCAGCTTCTATGACAGTATATAGGGCACTCCAGCTCTGGCTGAGCTTTGTGTGTCAATGGGCAGTATTCATCTGAGATACTGAGATATATTTGAGCCCCTAATATTTGAAAAGAGAAAAAATATTTTGAATCTGCACTCAGCGTAGACAGACAAACTTCTGTTTGACTGGTAGGTTAATGGTTTTTTTGTTTTGTTTTCTTTTCTTTTCCTTCTTTCATGTTTCTCTCAGTGACCCTGGTGGAGGGATTGAGATGTCAGAGTTCATACGAGAAGCAACTCCCCCTGTTGGCTGTAGTTCACGCAATTCTTATGCTGGGGTAGATCCAAACAACCAGGTAAGAATTAAAGCTACTGCTATTGTTGCTTTAGTACTGCTGGCTTTGCAATCTGTAGCATGATCTTTACTGGTTTTTTTCTTATATTAGGATAAACAACTTACCTTTCTGTATTTCTTAACTGCTTTATTAGGGTGGCATTGCACTCTCCCAGCTGCATAACTCTTGCTCATCCCATCTTGTGTTCATTTTAGGAATGGATGGATTTTATAAGGCAACCTACACTCTCATCAGAAAGTATTCCCTCTTGCTCAGTTAGCTTTCTTCTGATTTAGTAAATCAAAATGGCTCAGAGCATGGTCAGATAAGTACCAAGACCCACTGTGGTGGGCTTCCCTCTTCCTTTTGGAATCAGTGAGTTGTTAGATAGCTCAAGCTGTAACTTCACCCTTATGTTCTAACTGTTTTCCTCCCTTACTTTTGTTTGATCTGTCGTTTAGATGCTTAATTGGCAAACTTCAGTTGTGCTGAATTTGAGGAGGCTTCTGTTAAGTTGTCTTAGAACGTATCCACTGCTGATTATCTCTTGCAATGCTAAATGGCTTTCTGAAGGTTATTATTCCTGACAGCTCAGCCTCTGCAGTCAAAAATGTTAATTTGCTAAAATACAAAGCAAGATAAACTGGTAGAAATGGAAAGACTAAAACTTGTTTGTTTTTGGATGACCTCTGCAAAATCTTCACTATTTTGACACTTCAACAGTGGTGGGAAGAAAGCAATAAATAGGGGCTGCAGCACACCAGATGTAAGTGCTGAAGACCTTGGCGTTATTAGATTTTAATGCAACTTCATTATGCTCTAGTTGCCTTGTAATTTCACTGGGGAAGTTGTTCAGTTTCCTTATTATGTCTGCTAGATTTATGCGTTCAACTTCCATAGCACTGCATGTGCTGTTCCTTCGATTTGGCTTGTGATATTTAGCCATTTGTGGCATCTTTCTTTTACCAACTCTTCATGAGGACAAGTAGATTGACTGGCCAGACTGTAAGGTTATGTTGACAATGAGCAATGCAGCATCATATTAAAGATACAGAAGCTGTTTTTGAATGACGTGGAAATTCTTGGTGTGGTATTACAGTATCAAGTCCTTCTAATTAGCTCTCTGAGGAAGCAGTATATAATGTAGTGCAATGTTATGCTAATGTTGATGTTTTATCTGAATAATGCTCCGTTATGCAGCATAGATACTCTTAAGAGATTTTCTCCTTTGAAGATAGCAGGTATTTGGTAGTGTTCAAAGGAATAGGAAGTGATGGTCCATGTAGGAAGACGGAACTAGGCTGGGGATTGTGTTTCTTTGACTGGCCTTTGGAAAAAAACCTATTCCAAACATACTTAAAACGGTTTTAATGTTAAAGCATGTGAAGAAGCTCTGTGTTCTTTCCTGTGTGCTTTAATGCTGACACTATAACACAGTTAAAGCTACTGCAAAAGGAGTATAGTGTTTGAAAGGTGTTTATGCTGATAAAATTAGTGCTCGCTAGTCCCATGTGATTGAATTTGCAGCATCAAAAGGGTATGTGAACAGTAGGCATCTGAGTTCTGTTCAGTTTTTTGTGTGAAATAGCTTTCTCATGCTGATGCATTTGCATTCAGCTACAGCATTCAGCAAGGCATGTTACTGAAGGGGAGAAAGAGTTGAAACATGGCAAAATGACTAACTAAAAATGTGCATGACAGTGTAGTAAAGAAAATGCATTAAACAAGCTCCGGCTGCTTTTTTGCATTACATGTAGCAAAGCCATTGTTCTTCATAGTATGGCTGAATAAAATCTGCACACATCTTCAGATTACCTTAAATTTGCTGTGCTTACAGAGAAGAGTTAGTAGAATTATGCTCTTTTCCCCAGAGTCATTTGAACTAGGGATTTTTGAAAAACAGCATCCCAATATGTATACAGTGAAGTCAAATTGCCATCATTTTTGTGTATCTTGGGTTCAGATTTTGCCTTTGAGTGCTCTTCTCCTATCTTATTTCTGAGTGGTTTAATTATTTGATGCATGCATTTTTGTGTGTTATTTGGAGTTCTTTGAGAGAGGTGGTATTGGAAATATTATTGAAGGAAAGCCTAAATACTCTTTAGCACCTCTGCAAAGTAATCCACTACAGATCACTAGACGTATGTAGAAAGGCAGACTACAAACCTAAATGGCTAGTTAATTTTCATACGAGGAGGTACATGCCTGCTGGTTGGCCATTGAACATGGCTGAAAAGCAGATGCTATAGATTTGAAATGTGATTGTAACTAATATCCAAGAACAGATCACGGAATATTGCACAGTCTTCCACTGACCAGTTTACTTGCTCTGAGGTAACTGCAATCTGTATACTTGGAAACTGTCTTCAAAAGAAAAATTGCATTTGCAGGAATGAGAGGGTGGAAAAAGACACAGTAAAATGATTAGGTTAAATTGATTTAAGTTTATTCAGCTGCCAGCAGGTATCATCCTGCCATATCCCCTGTTCATGCTGCTGCCGCTTTCCATGTACCAACACTTAGGTTCTTGTGGTTACCGGGTCATTGGATCAACTCTGACAGACCTGAAGACTAACCCTGGTAAAAATGTATCTTTTCGAATAGGAACAGTTTCTGGATTCAGCTTGGTGTCTACGATGTTGAACAGCTAAGTTTTATATTAATGTGGTGTTATGTTTAAGCATTTTAGGCAACTGTGATCACTGCATTAAACATTCAGCTTTACAACAGCAGTCATTAGTGTACCATCACACTAGTAGTTTGTTTCCATAGTAAGTATTTTCAAGGAAAGTTCCTAGATTAGAAACTTTTTAAAATCAGCATAGTAAAATCTCCAAGTACACTGGCTATAAAACAGAATAATGCAGTGATATAGCTGGATGCATAATTAGATGCCTTGTCATCTCTGTTTGCAGTGGAAACATTCTGAGTCAGAAAGGATTTTACACCACTGTGCTGTTAGATGCTTTTGTGCCTTTGAAAATCTCTCCTAGGTGTATAGGCAAATGCCTGCATTGCAGTAATAGGAAACAACAGTTGGGTAATTCCTGAAACTTTACAGCTTTTTATGTAATTCCCTGTTTCTAGGTTGGATCTGGGTTATCTCGTCTGGGAACAGCAGCAACCATCAAAGGTGAGATTTTTGGCTACTTCTTAAAACTACCTTGCAGTAGCACTTCAAATCACTGTTGTTTGCTATGTTGTTTCCAAATACTGTCTACCTTGTTCATCTTCAAAACTTCTTTTGTGAGCTAAGTACAGCATTTACTAATTGGAAGAAATCTTCCTTGGAGTTGCAAATTATGTGCCTAAAACACTAGGAGAGAATATCCTGGAATCTGTGCTCTGTTTTCCATGTAACAACAGGTTTTTCTTTTGCTTGTAAATGCAGAGCCAAGGGGTTGGTTTGAGTGGGCTTTTCTCTACTATTTTGAGTTCTGTGCAACCAATTGCCCTTCTGGTATTGTATTTCAATGACTTGATAATTTCTAGTTGCTTGGCATCTAGCACAAGTATTGTCCAGGACACACTTGTGAACTCCTCTGAGATGAAAAGATAAATTATTTGTAATATGCAAAGTTGCTATCTCGTAAATTTGTTAAGCCAATAATAAGACAAAAGAAAATGAGATGTGAATTTTTGTCACCTTCCTGATTTTTCTTTACCTTTTATATCTTTACAAGTATTTTGTTACAATATACCCCTCATTTTTTATTGGCAACCATGCAAAAAGGAATATTCAAATAGATATATATATTTAAGCAAAAAAAAAATCTTTCTTACACAGAACCCAATGGAAATATACTTTTCCAGTTTTCCATGGAAGATCTGTGTAGTTGAATGAAAACTTTCTTATACACAAAATAAAAGACATAGAGTAGACAATACTTACCTGTAAAAGATAAGAGAAATCTTGTGTTACTTGTAATTATTGTTATTTACCTTCAAATGAAGAAAGAAAAGCAACAGTCTTTCATGACAGGTGAGAAATCTGCAGTGTATGTAGATGTATGTGTTAATACTTTGAGCACTGGTACTCTTCTTTCTTAAAATTCACAGGAGATACTGATACTGCCAAGACCTCTGATGATATCAGTTTAAGTCTTGGCCAGAGTTCTAGCCTATGTAAAGAAGGGAGTGAAGAACAAGGTAAAATTTCTTCTTCTGCATATTAAACATGGTATTTTGTTAGCAAAGACCCTTTGCTTAACATGCTAAAGAAATTCATGCAATTTGTTGATAGATTCTAAGGAGGGGTATCTTGAAACTCTGTTTCCTTTCTTAATTACTCTAAGTTCCTGAGATGTGTAACTTGAATACTCTTTTAACTTTATTCTTTGGCTGTGTGTTTCTTGTTCTGGCATCTTCCAGCAGGTAATAAATATTTACTGTCTCCTTACTGCTGAAAGACAGCTAGCTTACATATCTCTAGATGATCTCTCTTATACCGAAAGCGGCCTGGGATTCATGGACTTCATTGCAGACTAAATTGCTTTGCTTTCCAGTGCAGCCAAATGAATTTTTTTAAATTACGTGTGCTCTTCTGTAAAGTAAATAATCCTGTGCAGAGTTCTGTGTTTCTGGAGCTATAGACTGCTTCTAATATGCAAGCTATCAGAGTTTTGTAATTGTTTTTCCTAGTACGTAAGAAAACTGCTAGCTTGTATTCTTCAGTTTTCCAATTTTGTTTCAGATCTCATTTTTCATTTAGCTTCATTGCCAGGAAAAAATCTGCTCAGACTAAAACAGAGCGTAA
>NW_008824350.1:305483-309478 GCF_000699105.1 Pygoscelis adeliae
TAGGGAAATCTTTTGTTTGCTGATTTTGAAGTACCTGGTGATTAGCAGGAAGTTAACTCTGGGAATACAATAGTTCACTTTGGCCAATCTAGTCAGATTGATGGGTTCCTTTCAGACTTTACTGTGTGATTCAGTGCAGAAAGTATGTTTAAAATAGAGGATTACAAGTGGCCGTGCTGTTGTAATAGGCAGCGGGGTTCTACTACTTTCAGCTGAGTAACAGAACTGTTTGTGAAGTCTCTTAAGTTACACGTGTGCAAATACACTCTACAAAAATTTAGCAATTGTAGTAACTTAACCTGGCCTCCAGATCTTTATTTTTAGTGACAGTACCAAAGAGGAAAGTAGCCTGACTTTCAATACTACCTGCAGGTGGACGCTTTTATGGGAGACTGCTTGTGATGGATAACGGAAACAATTGTTCTGACCAAAAGCTAACAGCAAATCCTCATGATTTGCTTTAACAGCACCAGTTTTAGAGGTAGTAAAACTCAGTAACTTCGTAGGGAGTTTCATTATAGTACCAAGAGACCTGTGCCAGTGCCTACATCCTTGCTAACTGTGAGCTTGGTAAGAAAGGTGATTTTTGCTGGGTTTTTTGTGACTTCAAAGTTAATGGGGTTTATTTTGTTTTCTTTAATAATTTTAAAGTTTATGTGAAACAAACAGTTTACTGCATGTAGGAAATAAAACAAAGGCAGGTACCCTTTTATAATTAAGAAACTTTGGGATACATAAAAACATTAAGTCTGAGACACATGAGCAATAGAGGAGCTTGGGGACTTGTCAGAATTGTGTTGTCTTTTATTAGCTGCTAAGATTAAGCTGGTGTTGATGGTTTCTTTCTTATAAAAAAAAAGTCTGTTAGGTTTGCCCAGATGCTAGAAAGTCTTTTAAATGGTAATGTGATACGTAGTACTTGTAAATAAACTGACAAATTCATTTGCTTTATCTGATATAAACAAGCAGTTGTAAAGCAGATTGTATAACTTACAAGAACATTCTACATGAGTATTCTTAAATATGTACTTAAACAGATTTGGCAACTGATCGGAAGCTTTTTCGTCTGGTGTCGAATGACTCGTTTGTCTCCATCCAACCTTCACTATCATCTGGACAGGATTTGCCAAGAGACAACAGTGACAAAGTGTGCCTCTCGAACAACCAGCTTGTGGACCAGTCTAAAACCAGTGCATGTGACACAGAAGTAGCTTCGCTTGTAACTCTGCATTCTCACTCCTATAGGAAGGATCATAGACCACGAGGTGTACCAAGGACTTCTAGTTCTGCTGTCGCTTTTCCAGATGCTTCACTAAATGACTTCCCTCTCTATCAGCAAAGACGAGGACTAGATCCTGTCAGTGAGTTAGAAGCTTCCAAGCCCCCTTCTGGATCCAGAGAGTCCTTGGCTGAGAACTCTTGCATTTCAGGAGTTTTTCAATTAGATGACATTCTGAAAAGTAGCAGCCCTCAACCATTGGCTAAGAGTGGGAAGAGCAAATCCTTGAAAGCAGACAAAAGCGTGGACAGTCTGAGAAGCCTGAGTACTAGAAGCAGTGGTTCAACAGAAAGCTACTGCAGTGGGACTGATCGTGACACTAACAGTACCATCAGTAGCTATAAAAGTGAACACACTAGCTCAACGCATATAGAAAGTGTGTTGTCAGAGCACGAGGAGGAGTCTCCTAGGGAAGAAAAAAAGGATGGTAAGAAAAAAGACTGTGCTGTTGACTCAGAGGATGACAGTAGTTCTACTGACAAAAGGACTAGTAGCGAACGGACTGCTGTGGAAGTGAGCACTAACAGTGGTGTTCAAGAGGTAAAGGGTTCTAATGCATCTGATGAGATGCACAGTCAGAAGTGTCTTGGTGCCTCTGCTTCAGAAGAGGCCAATAAGAACCCACATGCCAATGAATTGACTACACAAGCTGACAGGCCACCGGGGAAGGCTGCTGAACAGAGAGATGAGCAGAGCGAGAAACTAGCTGTCTTACTAGATTCAAGGGCTTCTAAAGAAACGAGTGGAAAACAAAAAGAAGGAGATGTTCGACCAAAATCTTCTAGTTTAATACATCGAACAGCCTCTACCCACAAGTCTAGCCGGAGAAGGACAGGAAAAAAGCGGGCTAGTAGTTTTGATTCAAGTCGGCACAGGGAATATGTTTCCTTTCGAGGTGTATCTGGTACTAAACCTCACAGTGCTGTGTTTTGTCACGATGAGGACTCCAGTGATCAAAGTGACTTGAGCAGGACATCAAGTATGCAGTCAGCTCACCAGTTCAGCAGTGATAGCTCTTCCAGCACCACCTCCCATTCATGCCAGTCTCCTGAGGGAAAGTACAGTGCTCTAAAGACCAAATATGTTTCTAAAGAACGTGGCGGCACAGACCCTGAAAATGCTCACAAAACCCATGTAAGCTCTGAAGGAATTAGCAAAAAACGATCTACACGTCGGACTTCTAGCACAAACAGTGCCAAGAATCGTGCCAGAGTGTTAAGCCTGGACAGTGGTACTGTAGCTTGTTTAAATGACCCAAATAGTTTAATGGCACCAGGTAACATAAAACAGTTAACCACTTCAAAATCTGATTTGGAAGCCAAAGAAGGAGAGGTGCTAGATGAGCTATCTCTGTTGGGAAGGGCTTCACACTTAGAGTCAGTCACTCGTTCTAGGAATAGCTTACCAAGCCAGGCTACGTTTCCTGAAGGGGAAGAGCAAGAATCAGCAAGTGGAGGTAAGTAAATAACCTACCAGAAGTACCTTGCTGTATTTTGTTAATGAGTCTGGGATCTATGACTTAACTTACACCTATACTTAAGCGTCTTCCTGTTTCTTCGTTCTTGCCTAGTAAAACTGACAAAGCATTTCCTTCATAATCTCTTGGAAGATCTACAGAAATGGGAATTGAATTCATACAAATGTTATAAAATCTATAGGTAGAGGTATTACGGGTTTGTAACTGGCAGTCTTTGTTAACCAGAGCTGTATCTTAAAATTATTATTTGTGATCAAATCAGACCTGCTCCATTGTATTACTCAAACTTCAAATTATGTGTACTATTTTAAAATTTAACAATAAAAGAAAGACTATTTTTGTTTGAAAGATTGTGCAGTTTAGAAAATTGGAACATGGAAGTGATTGTTTGAAGTTACTGCTGCCTCTTAGATGAACGCTCTGGCATGGCTTGAGGTGGTATCAAAAATAAAAAAACCCCACCAAACCCCTTACCATGCTGCCTTGAATTGTGCATTCTCATGATGGTCTAGTTACTAAGCTGAATTCTCCTAGGGATGTGATTTTACTTAGCCTTGCCATTGTTGGCTAGACAGCGTTGTTTACTTCGTGTTGTGGGGTTTGGTTTTTTTTGTCCTCATTATGAGAACACAATAACCTTCCGGTGCTGGAGAGAGGAATGTAGTTTCCTCTTACTTTCTATAACTATTGCTTTGCTTCACGTAATGTGAGTACTAAGCTTACCTGTAGTAGCTGGTATTAATATAGATTAATAGGGGCATCTTTAAAAAATTTTGGAGCTCTTAATAGCTTTTTGTTTATCACTTGTTGTGATGTTTCAGTCTCTTTTCTTGGTTAGCCATATTGACTGCCTTAACTGCAAGGCTTTTTGTGTCATGGAAGATAAGTGAATTTAAAATATGTTTTCAGAGTAGTATGGGATTGCTAATTACCTCATTCTGACTTCTGGGATTGTTTGAGGACAATACCTACCAGATAATCTGGATCTTGTTAGCTAAGCACACAAATGCTTCATAAAATTATATTTTAGATAGAGACATAGATATTTTTAAGAAATTGTAGCAAGTTTACTGTCCTTGTTACTTAGGCTGCCTAAGCAAAGTATAGTGACTCTTCATCTTAAAAGGAGAGACTTCCAACTCACAGTGAGATATGACCAATAGTTCTTTTTCTACCCACCCTCACCCCCCGACACTGACATAAGAGCAAACTCTAAAAATCAGTACAATTAATTTCGGG
>NW_008824350.1:309488-312546 GCF_000699105.1 Pygoscelis adeliae
GGGGGGGGGGGGGGGGGGGGGGGGGGGGGAGGTGTCCTACACAGAAGTTTAGCTGTGTATTGATTACTGATCAAATTTGACTGGTTTACAATTAGTTCAGACCTATTTAGATGCCTTCACTTAAAAAAAAAAAAAAAAATCTGCATATATTGGTACTTTCTGTCTTACTGTTATTCCTAGTAAGAGTTCTGCAGTAGCTTTAATGAAAGAGTCCAGGTTGCTCTTTTAGTACTAACTATGCAAGCTAAACACTTAACACACATTCTTATTATGCCTTGTTAAAATGACAGCTCTTCTTTATGTCTACTAAGAGTAATTTAACTAATAAAAGGTCTGCTTTATGTATGTACAGTTTTGACTCTATGCTCTCTTTAGCACAAGATTTAATTTCATTTTGGTTTGTTATTATTGTTTATTACAGCTTAAAACTGTTAAGGTTCTCTCCTTAGATGCAAAGGAGGATTAATATACCTTACAGAACATGTCAGGCTTTATATGCACTCACCAGTCATCAGTAGTCTGAAAGAATCAGTGCATGACTGATGCTGTATATTGCCAAATATTTTGGTTGCTCTTTTAAAGAGAGAAATGGTGGGGAAGACCAACCCGAACACATTTAAAAGCAATCTTAAAGATACAAGTCTGTAGCAGCTTAAGCAGGGAAGTCTTGCTGTCATTCTCGATGGACTGTTCTCTTCAGTTTCACCTTTAAACTTTGTTTAGATAATGATCATCTTGAAGTTGTTAGTATTTTTAATAAATGGCGAGCACCCAAGTTTTACTTGCCCATGAGTTTCAGGCTGACTTTAAAAAGCAATCTGCATTCAGGTTCTCCAGACCTGATGACATTGTATGATTAATAACACTTGCTGTATCTTATGTTTCTTATTACCAATAGAATAGGAAGTATTTCCTTTATGATTACAAGAAATGAATGTCATACTGCTTTTTTTGAAAGCAGAACAAAAATATAACTTACTTTTCTTTAGCATTACTTAAATATTTATGCAGTCATGTCTAGCATCAAGCCAGTAATTATTTTGAATTCAGCTGTTCATGACTAATCTCAATAATTCCTTTGTTTCTACTGGTTTTTCTTTTGTGTGTTTTTTGTAGTGTTTTTTTTTTTTCCAAATTTATAGCTTATATTACAGGTTTTGTAACAGCTGTGTATCTTTAATCGTGGCTGCTTTCTTTGGGCTTACCTGTGACTTATAGTAATCAGAGAAATGTTTTAACTTTTTAGAATCTAAGTTGCTTTATAGTCAGTATTTCCCACTACTGAGTTGTCTTCACCTTTCGGGAGTGTTTTTAAAGACATACATGTGTAATATAAATATACATCATATGTGTGTATGTGTATAGAAATTATTTGAGAAAATTAAGAAGTCACTTTATTTACATGTAGGAGATGAATTACAGAATAAACTTGGTTCAGATTTTCATAAGGTCAGAGGATATTGGTTGGATAGCACTTTTAGAAGTTGTCTGGTCCAACCTCCAAAGGATTATTTTATAATTTTATATAAATATTTTTTTAATTTCTGTGATTGCTTATGATAACTTTCTGAAATAATTAACAGATGCACGCTGGATAACCAATACCGCCGCCTCTTTTTCAGTCAGCAGCTTTCAGTTCCTATTTTTTCAAATATGACTTAAATCAGTAATTATAACTTCATCTTATCGTTCAGTCTTTAGGGAGTAAACTAAAAAGTGCATTTTTACTTGTTTATGTAACTGCTAAAACATGTTTTGTAATGGATATGGCCTTTAGTAATCTTTTACTAAGCAGGATGCTGTACAAACTTGTACATATTTTGCTTCAGCAGATACTTAGCATACTTAGAAATGAAGCTTAGCAGTTTCATTTCTATCTTATTATGCCAGGAAGTGGTGAATGACTCACTTCTTAGAAGATAACTTGTGCATTTGAATAGAAATTGCAGTTCATTAAAATGCAGACAAACAGCATTTGAAAATTCTGTAATTAAATACATTTGGTGGATGTATAACAAAAAAAAATGGAAGATGTCTTACAATAGTTGTTATCCTTGTTTAACCACTCAGCCTCTAAAAGTAGCTAGTGAATTGGTGGGTTATGGGTCAGATGAAGTTGTTCAGATGTCTAAAAGTTTACCTAGATGTCTAGTGATATTTTGGAAATACCACCTTGATACTCTCCTATGCCTGGTTTCTCAGATGTGTGCTGTTTCTTGATTGCTGTTTGTAAAGATTTAAAGAACCAACATAATGCTGTATATGACACAGTGATGTTTTGTGAAACTTGAGCTAACCTGAAAAGTTAAGTGTTCTCCCCCAGTTCTCTATTAACTAAAAGATGCACCCTTTAAGTTGCTGCTCTCTCTTTTACAGCTTGCTGTAATTTATTTAAGTTCTTGAGTTACATACCCTTTTGTAAATGAAACTGCATGTAATGTAATGCATTTTTCCTTCTGTGCATTGCATAGCGATATTGAAGTAACAAGCTCATACTGTTCTTTTGTGTTTTGTGGTCTACAGTACATCTCTACAGGCAGGCAAAATAGGGTTTTGTGAGCTTGGATTAGAATCTTGCATTTCATATGGCATATGGAAACCTGTTCATCTTTTCAGTCTGTGTGTATTCGTGCATATATGCTTAGCGTACCTGCCTGTAATCATTAGACAGTATCCTCTCCAAAGTTAAAAGTACAATTCAGTTCTCTGCTATGCAGCCAATGGTCATGTCAGCTGTTACCAATATATCACTTTTTTCCTACTAAGCTTATGTTGCATAAGGTCTACAGTCATTACTTATTTTGCCTGTGCTATAGAGCTGTTTCACGCTTCTAATGGCTTTAGTTTGATATGTTTTCTGCAGGTGGAATTAATACAGTTACAGAAGATGGGGCTTCTGGTCTGTTTTCTTGGGAGTCTTATCAGTTCACATTCAGACAGCTAAACCAAACAGTTTTGCACAAAAAAATCAAACTCTGAAAGAGTTTAAAAATGGAAGAAACTGAAAAATAAGTAAAGTTACTGTAATCTGGTTGTGTGTATGTTAGCTATCTCTATT
>NW_008824350.1:312576-373914 GCF_000699105.1 Pygoscelis adeliae
TCCCTGTAACTGGATCAGATTAAGCAGATTAGCCAGTAGAAAGGGCTCTCTTCCATATGACGTTCTTTATTGGAACCAAAAGACTGTAATCTTGATTTTTAGATGTCAGCTAGTGGTGGTGTAATATACACAGCATTTGGTTCAAGCATGACATAGGAACTTTAATGTTAGCCCTTCCCAATATCTGACTTTGAAAGCATAATGTTGTTCTGTCACAGCTTTTGTGTGTAAAGGTTGAGTTTTACAGAATTACCTCTGATTTTGGATATCTTGTCATCTCAGTAGAGGTGAGATGTTGCAATTCAACACTTAAAGATGTAAACAGCATTAGGAGTGATGTGTGAGGCTGAAATGGAATTCTACAGTTTTGGAACTTAACAATGAAATAATACTTGGAATGAATCTTGCATCTACTAGTTGTTAATCACTACCTACTGAAGCAAAATTACATTGTGTGGGGACTCTGTCCTGCCTGTTTTGTCCCCTTTCTGGTATTTATGGATAATACAGAGGCTTTCATTAGATGACTTATGACCAAAATAACTGCCATCTTTCTCATACTTTGTGGTTCCATAAAGGTGGTGACGGGGAACAAACAAACAAACAAAAACGGGTTTTGTCCAACTCACAGCAGTGGCTTTTGAGAGCCAGGAATGTGTGTAATTGCTTGGCAAAAGCCCTGAGTACTACTGGTAAGAGGCTTCCTGTTACTTGGTAGAAACACACTCCTTTAGCGTGTCATCTAGGTAGATGTTCTACCTGAAGTTCTACAGGGCTGCATAAGGGAAATTCAGGATACTTGATGAGAAGTGCATGCCACAGCATTACAGCATATACCAAACGGTAAAGATGAAGCAAAATACACTTCATATAATTTTTTGTTTGTTTTTTCCCTGGGAAATATTATTTATAAAGTTTGACCCTGGTTAAATTCTCCCAAGCCTCCCAAAGAAACCAGAAGTAGTAGTTCTTTTAAAATACTTTGCATTGTGGGAGTGACTTATTTAAATGTCTTAGATTGGTTGACAGTGTTTGTGCAACTACTTCTTGCAATAATTTTTACTTGATTTGGAAAGAATGGTTCAATTTTGCTGACAAGTAGTATGTATTGTTCATAAATTTGCCAAGTATTCATCTCAAACAGGATTTGAATAAGAATTTTTGATATTTGGTATAAACAAAGCCGTATCTACTAACTTAAGTTTCTAAGCCAATTTTTCATGCTCCTTTGTGGATGTACCTGGATTTATTGTTATGCATACAGCAGAGAGAGTTCTGAGAGCTCTCTGAACTGTAATGAAAGTGCTCACATTGCTGCCAAATGTAGCTATGCGATGTAATTCCAGGATATATCGAAGCTGGATACTAATTAACATTTGGTGTTATAGTTAATAGAAGCCCATTCAAAGCAAACATGACTTTCTGTGTATGATATACTAATATAGAATAACACTTATGCCGGAAAGGCTGTGTATTCTGAAGACTTAAAGCATCTATTCCTTAAGGTGAATAAATGCAAATACAAAGTCAGAATTAAGTTTCATAAAGATAAACGTAGGTTATGAACACTTGTCTGCTGCATGAACATACTACTAGCTATTGATACCCAAATCCCTGGATATAGGGACTATATTGGACAGGGGATCAGATTAGGTCATAGCTTTAGCTCTTTGACCCCAAGTCTATCAACATTATATTCAAGAAGTCTGTGTGAGTAACACCTAATGTTTTTAAAAGTGGGATAATTCAAGTGGGAAGTACAGTGAAGTAGAATAACTGAGACTCCTAGTTTTATCTTTGGCATTAGTATAGAAATTTGTCTGTCAAGCTGGTCTGTAAAAATGTTTGGTTCAGAATTCAAAACAGATGGTTTCATTGTCCTGGTTATTCCCTGCTTGACAGTGTTTTGCTTTTCAGATTGTTTTAGTGACTGGTTTGACGTAATTGTAAATATTCTTCCGGCCTAGTCTCAAACTTTTTTTTTTTACATTCAACTACAACACTGAAGTCTTGGGCTTTACTTCCCTTGTTTCTCTTTCAGTTTTCTTTTTTTTGTGTGTGTGACAAGCTTTCCTTCCTAAACTGTGTGTTGTTTTCCTCTGCCCTATTTTCTAGCAAAAGTTTGTCTTAGAGATGTCCCTCTGTTCTTCATTGTTTCTCCTTTGCTGCCCGCATCTCCATTCTTCAGAAATTGGCATTAGTGATATTTTTCATTGAATGTCCACAGTAAGTTATAATACTATAAACCAATACTTTGCTTTTTCATCAGAGAAGTATAAGAAATCCCTGCAATTGTAGGTCTTATAATGGTGCATAATCCATGGTGATTAATAACTGTATACTGAAGATATGGACCAAATGGACTCCTTCTTTCTACTTGGGTATCTTACACGTATGGTTTTTAAAATAGTGTTAGGGCACATGAGAATAAACTATGAATGCCTCAACCGTGAGGAGAGTGGTGGTATTAATCCATGAATGCATGTGAGAAGTATGGCTTTTCTCAGGTTTTGAACACAAATGAGAGATAGATGCTCAATACAGAAGAGCAAAATTTCAGCTGTTTGGTTTGGCAAAGTATGTTCAGTGTGAGAAGACAGATTTCATTGCTTATGTGAATGCATGAAGCCATAAACTATTAATTTCAGCTCTCACTGAGAATTTGTAGGGTTGGTCATTACAAGTGGCTGAAAATAGTTAGATCACAATTTCCCATTTGGTAGGGAGAGAAATGACATGTCCAAGCGTCACTCAGGTTCCATGCACACATTTAACCATGCTTAACGTGAGTAATGTTCAAAACCATGTAGACTTCAAGTGATGTATCTTTTTTTTTCCTTTCCTGAGAATAATGTGGGACACTGTTTCCATTGTGTGTGGGGTTTTGGGGTGGGGTGTTTTTTTTTGTTTTCTTTCCAGTCTAGACTGAAGTTTGCAATTTTTATCCTAAGAACTCTGTGGTTTTCCACATGGACACTTTATCTCTGTATTACCTCTATACCATATCTTTCCAGGAATCTTCTTACTTGGGAAGAATTTATCTGAGGCACTGGGTTTAGTGTTTTTGCTAGGCAAAAATGAAATGGGATGTGTTTATGCAATGAAACTTGGAAATTTTGCTCTTTTTTTTTTTCTTCAATTTCCATCTTCTAAGTTTGGGTTAGAAGCAGTGGTACATACATGCAGGGTGATGTTGTAAATGTTTTGGCTTGTATGTGTAAATGTTCCTGTTTGAAAGAAAATATTTGCATTTTATGTTTCTTAAAGCTAATTGTATTGTACAACAATTGTGTAGTTGTAGTGTAAAACTTTGAGTCTTCAGTTCTGTTTAAAACTTTGAGGAACTATAGAGGGTTTACATCAAAAACACTTGTGTAGTATAGAAAGAGAAATTTTGGAAAGGCATAACCTGCAGGCAGGGTAGTTCAACCTACGTTCAGATATTCCCAGCTGTTTGGCAAAGGGATGTGAATTACTTGTTCTAGAATTTTCTCTACAATAAATTTTAGTCCTTTTATTGGGAAAGTATCATTCCAAATGTGTGATGACGAAATGATATCCTCATGACTTTCTAAGTGTGTAACTGCTAATTTGGCTTTTTTCCAATCAGAAATGTAATGAAAGGGGGAAAAAGGATGAATTTTAATAAATATATGTTCATATGCTCAGTTGCATTAACAAATACAAAAGTCAAATTATTCCCTCTTTGAAATTAGATGTATTATAGTTGGAAGTAGGTGTGGGAGGGTTAAGTTTGCTACAAAGTTGTCATTAGGTCTCCACGTCTTATTTTGTTATCTCTGGGATGTCGGTTTGCATTTCTAACTTGTGCACTTAGAATTTCAAACCTGATTTTTCTGTTCTTGAGAACAGATAATGTTGGGGGCTCAAATTCATATGATAACATGCAGAAGAAATTTATACTTAAATTTCTTGACATTAGTGAAGTATAGTGTTTCAACATAAAAGTTTAGAATAAAACAAAAACAGAACAGACTTCAACAACAAACAGTCTAAGCTGAAAGGCTTGTCTTCCTTCACTGATTTACTTAAAGTAAGCAGGAACTGTAAAAATATAACCTATGTTATCTCTCCCTATTAGATCTAGATTTTGTACATGAGTGTAGATGTTGGATCTTACCTTTCTGGAGTCTAGAGTAAATGGTTGTAAGTAGCAGCGTTGGAGGAGTGATGGTCTAAAGATGTATTTAAAAAGGAAAAAAAGCTGTCCTACAGGGATACTTTTATTTGTTTAGTGTTGTTTTTAAACATCAAAACACTGTGTTACTTTGTAAATATTAAAGGAAGCTTATTTATGTTAAAACAAAGCTATTTCCCTCATGATTAAATTGCTCTCAGAGCATGACAGAGGATAATTTAGGAGCTTTATCTTACATCCTACTGGTCAACTCACAAGCAGCTGTACTGCTCCTTCTCATTAAAGACAAGTAGAAACACAAATAATACGTATTAACATAAGTAGCTTTCCATACTGCTATTTTAAAGAACACACAGGATTAAAAAAAAAATGAGTTTAAAAAAAAAACAAACAAAAAACCCACCCCAAAACAAAACCAAACTTCGCTCAGTTTGGCTTTCCACACTTCAAACAAACCGTAATCCTTTCTGCTCAGCTAGCTTTTTTTACTTTCTTAGTCATGGTTTCAACATGTAGCTTCTTGAGGTGTTGCATAATGTTAGCAGACTTGGAGCTTGTTGGGCTGAAAAGCTCTGCAGTCTTTTCAAAAGAACTTATAGACTTGCTTAGTGATCCTGAATGTCACCACCTACGTTCAAGAAGAGCGTATGTAGATGATGTGTGTTGAACAAAAGTTTCAAGATAAATCAAAAATCCCTTGGTAGATTAGGTAGAAATCTACACCAAATCTACTCTTTTTAAAGGTTGAAGTGAAATAATAAAAAGTTAGCAAATGCCAGAACTATTTGCCTATGGAGCTTTGAATTTAATCCCCAAGTACGTATGAATTTTGATTTTTAATTTTTTTTATCTTCAAACATGTTTATATCTCTCTATTTTCCTCACAGGACACTACCTCAGTCAGTGCTTGATGTAGACTTGCTTTAGTGATAAATTGGAGCTGTGTAGGAAGGACCTCTAGTGTTTCCATAATCTGGGCTTCAGTTATTGCAGAAGGTGATGTTTACTGAATAAAGGATATGAAAACAAAAACAAATGTTAGTGTTAAGTATGCTGCCTTGAAGAATTGCCCTTGAATGCTGCTTTTGCTAAGTAGTTGTAACTGGTAATTGAGATGTAATGCTGATGTTTACCATTGTAATGGTAATTAAGATGTTTACATGTCATTTAAGACTAGTCACTGTTCTTTATTTTGTGGTGCTTAACTATGGCCTGATTAGCAGAAATGTGTGGAATTGCTTTTGCATCTGAAGTCAGGGAAAGCTGTGTTGTGAATATATGCTGATGTACACACTGGAAAAATTGAGCTTTACAAATTGGTACCCAAAATTAGTGGGCAGTTTTGACCCCTTGTGTGTTAACTTTAATCCACCGGAAAAAAGTCAGGATTCATACTATCTTGTTTAGTGTGTTTCACTTTCCCAGTACTTCAAGTATGAGAGCTATAAAGAAATCCTTGAAGAAATTAGGCTGTGTATTAAAACAAAGCATAAAGCTGTATATTAAACCACAAGAGAAATGTATTGAATTCTTGCTGAAATACACTGAAAAGGAAGTATCATCTATTTATGCTTAGAATAGCAAAAACAGTTAGGGAGGAGTGAGGAGAAAGTGAGCAATCCCACAGTTTTCCTGAAAATATAGGAAAGGACTGAATTAAGGATGTCCTTAACTTTTGACATTTTGGTAATGAAATGTGTGTAGCTTTAATGTTGGTCTTAAAGTATATCTCTTCATGTAGTTTCTTAGCTTTTAAAGCAAACTACAGATTGAAGTTTCATATACATTATTCACTTGATAACCCGTGGTTCACGGGTGGAATTAGACTCTTGTTCCATGCAGTCTTTATTGCTTGAGCTATGGCAGTAATACACAGCAGTAGTAGGTTGCTGTAGGTTGCTATTCCCTGTAGACCAGCTTTAGATTCTTTGCTGGTAAGTTTTGAAAGCTTAATGACAGGAATGTTGTAATTTGAAATGTGCTGAAGTGAACATGGACTACTCTGCCTGTGATATTTCTGCCATAAAAAAGCATTGCTCCCTTCAGTGTTTTTTCTTTTTTTATTTTGGCTTGACACAATCCTTGGTTTTCTCACTCTAGTAACAGGCTTCTTGGCTACCAAGTTGTGACTTCCCCTTCAAGATTGTGATTCTCCTCTTGCACTGACTTCATGTCAAGTTTGTTTGGTTGTGTGGTTTTTTTTCCCTCCTCCTTCACTTGCCTGCCAAAGCCTATTTTCTCTGTGACCCATTCATTTGAGCTCTCTAGTGCTCTGCATTCAAATTGGTTAGTAGCTTCCTTGGTTCAGGAGGAAGACTGAGATTGTAGACACACTATGAAGCAGTCCAAATCCAAAGTTGTTCAGACTGTGAAGCTTAGGGAGCACAGCTGGATTTTGGGGAGTTATCTGTGGAAAAATCTTAGACTCCCTTGAGCACATACAAACTGTTTTTTACAGTGTTGCTTTTTAAGTGGACCAAGCCTTTTGTTTGTTTTTGTTTGGGGAGCTGAAATAACAAAACCACCAATCCTTACAAAGAAGTTATTCTCTTGCTCAGTCTCAACCCCTGGCTCCTCCAAATCATAGTGTAACTAGTCTAAAATGAGCAACGTGTATCCCTTGGTGCTTATGAGGAAAAAATAAAAAGCAACTCTATTTTGTCCCCTGAGGAGGTGTGATGAGGTTAACCTCAACCCTACCTGTTTGGCAGAAACTATAAAATTGAGAAGAGCATATTCTGGTGAGGAGTGGCAGACAACCTTTCTAGGCTTCTCCTTTAATTATCTATTAAATGAGATAAAGGGTGAGATCGGTCTTGTCTCTTCCTGCCCTGTGTAAATGGAAGAGATTTGGAATATCCAACTTTTTTGCAACCTGGCTATTTGGATCTGGGGGTTAAAAAAAAAAAGCAAGCTGTATATTCAAGAACACACACACCCCCCCTCCCAATCATCCACATTTTTACTAATAATTGTGTGTTGTGATCCTGTCTTGAGGCAGGTTATTTGAAGAGTCAGTGCATAAGCTACTTTTGTTGTTGCAAGTCAAGTTCATTAACTTGGGGAGGGTCAGGGGGAAGAAAGGAGTCTTAAGTTACTGTGTACGTAACTAGGATGGGTTCTTATTTGACCTAAAGTCTGTCTTGATGCAGCAGCACAAGCCAGCGAGGAGACTGTCACATTTCGTCGTGAACGCAGCACATTTAGGCGTCAGGCAGTACGACGCCGGCACAATGCAGGGAGTAACCCTACCCCTCCTACATTGCTCATCGGATCACCCCTCAGGTAGGGTATCTAAATGTTCCACCATATTTAGCATGCATGCAGCAGACCACTTCTCCCCACACCCACCAGTGTTGCCAGAAAAGCACTTTTTACTTCCTTCCCCACCATAACCTCCTTGAGCTGTCACTGCATGTCACTGTGGGCTTGTTGAATTGTGCATGTATATGTGGCACTATTTTCAAAATGATCAGGATAGCCAGTCTCTAACATGTTATAGCTGACTTCAGATTGATAACAAAATGAACTAATGCTAACAAACTTAGACTCAGTGTTTTTTATCAAAAACATTAGAAACGTCTACTTTCAAGCAAGGAGAAAAACCTAAGAAAATAATACTCGCAAAAAAGGATTTTCTTTCCTTTAAGAAAGTAAGCATTAGGGACTAGTACCATAATCAGTTTTCATGTCTGTAGATAGTGAGAAATAAGCATAATAACAAAATGGCAGAACACTATAAAGAGCTAAATCGTACATGCAAAGGTTCCAAATCTAAAATAGGTAAACCATTGTATGAACAACCTGCAGCTTTTTACAGCAAAAGAGAAATAATGAAATAATAGCGATGCCTTTGTTATAGAATGCACGGTATTGCTCAGTATTAAATCTAATTGTGTGGCACTCTGCATGCCTTGGCAATGTTTAGAATGTACTGTATACATGTGTCCCAGGAGTCCTCAACCTTCACTGGCCCATTTGTTTACAATACTGAGCCTAGTAATATGTTACATACAGCAACTCTGTTTGGTCTGTCAGCTTGAACAGTAGAAGATAGCAACCACAATAAGTTTTTAAACTTGCTTTTTAAATCTTTCAATCCTGTGGTTGCCTACGATGTTGGAGAATCTGGTGGGCAGAACATTGCCTGTAGAGGAAGGAATGCTCCCCCATACATATCAAAGTAATTCTTCCTCCAGTTATATGATAAATATGCAGGAATAATAGTGTATGTTGTGTATTCTTAATGATCTTCCTTCATATGCTAAGCTGTCTTTTAATAATGGGAGCAGTCTGCGTTTGTATTTCAGGAATACTTGTGTAATTTTTTTAGCTGGAAAAAGCTATAGAAACTGAGCAAATAAAAATAAAATACTTTACAATAGAGGATGGGGGAGGAATCGTGCCACCTTTGTGGCACCACTGAAATAATCAAGGACTAAGTTTTTAAATTTTCCTCAGGCAGGAGGATTGCAAGAATAGTACCTAAAAATCTAACAAATGAAGGATTGACTTCTGCCACATCAAGGACTGAAACTAGTTAGATGTGTTTTTACTGGCTAGTGCAGTATGTAGCAGTAATAACATCACTTCAGATAATTTTTTGTTAAGCTTCTGGTCTTGCTGAACGTAGTTTGTTCAACTTTAAGTTAGTGATTTACTTCATAGTGAGGGTTGCTAAAACTGTGCATTCTCTTAGATTACTTTTGCTCTACTCTCCGTTGCATTCACTTGCTTCTGATATTTTTTTGTGTCGTCTTCTGTCTTTTTAAGAGGAGGGTAGTATAGTTTTGTGTATTGGTTCATAAGAGGCTGTGCAGACTAATCAGAGCTCCTTAACTGTGCATTGGGCAGAAAACAGTGAGTTTTCTTTCTCTTAGAAAGGTAGAAAGTAGGGCAAATAAAGGACTTTGTTTTAAACAGAGGCTGACAGATGCTTCATTTTCACATGCTAGTGCAGTCATTAAGTTTCCCATGGCTTAAGCTGGACTTCAGTGAGAGATCATGAGAAAACTGAAGCTGGTGGAAGTAATTTTTTAAGCAGACAAGATGTTCGAGGGTGAAAAAGCGGAACAAATATTCTAGCCTTGTATTTCCTCTGTGCATCTTCCAGTTATCTAAATTTGTTCCTTTCTAAATAAAAAAAACCCAAAACTCTGTACTTTCTCTGACATAATGACACACACTATAAAAAAAATACTTGTATTATAAACATATGTTCAGAATTGAATACTTAGTGAGGTTACTTTGCTCAAGGCATTGTTTGTGATGCTAAATGACTGTCCCTTGGGGTGGAGTTAAATTGCCTTAGTCCAACCAAACACCAAAGTGCTTTCAGATTTGTTTGACACAAATTCCATTTGAACTACCAACTGTGCAATGTATCTGAAAAATTGTATTTATTACTCTTCTGATTTGTAGATGAATAGTCTGAAAAAACTTCCCTTTATTTGGGTAGCTTAATTTTTAGCGTAAATTCTATGTGTTGCTGGAAGAAGAAACCCTTAAAAGATTAGGGGGGGAAAAAAAAAAAATCACGCATAAGGAAGAAATGTGAAGAAATACAGAGATTCTTTAGCCAGTTACCACCAAGATCCGTTCAAAATATCACTGCAACTGTGCTGGCATTACTTGTATGTGCTAGTGGTGAGCTGCCTCGGTCTAGTTCCCGATATTGCTAATCCATATGACTTCAGATGTTAAACTTCTAACAGCATTAGATTTACTAATCTTCAGTTGCCCTGATGTTACTACTTTGTTATTCTTGCCAGCGAAACTTTAATTTCCTAATCTTCTAACTCTGGCATAAAATTGGATGTTGTGGGGATGTTCCTTTAGAACCTGTTGAGTTCAACCTGATTTTTTTTTTTTCTTTAAATTTCCTATCCATTATTGCAATGACTTTTCACTTCCTCTGGAATGTTTAGTAAAAGAGACAATGGCGTTATATATGTGTGTGTTTGGCAACGGTAGACACTTAAGTAAAACCTGGTCTAGTAAATTCTGCTGGTTTGATGCTAAATTAAACACAAGTACTTTGCCTGGTAACTTAAAAAACAAACCCCAAAACCCATCAGAAAACAACCAACCATCCCTGCTTTTGTCCTGCCTAATGTCAACAGTGTTTTGGGCACTTTAACCATAAGTATGCATTGGCATCCTATGTAGTCAATGGTGTATGCATGTGTGTCTGATACGAGAACATAAGTGACTGTCTGAAGCTGAATTTTATTTTTATAATTATTAATTAGG
This sequence comes from Pygoscelis adeliae, assembly GCF_000699105.1. NCBI lineage: Eukaryota > Metazoa > Chordata > Aves > Sphenisciformes > Spheniscidae > Pygoscelis > Pygoscelis adeliae. The sequence goes on from NW_008824350.1 coordinate 322,988, forward strand.
CAGAGAATAAATGTATTTCTTGCGTACCTGTGCAATCTGTTAATGTAAATGTTTTGGAGTTTTTTTATTGTGACAGATATGGATAACCACTGAAAGGGCAACTTTGTATATACCTTTTGATACATAGCTACTATTTAAGGGAAAGCAGTATTGTTTAGCATTGTTTTGGTGTTGCTGATAATACTTAAGGGAGACAATGAAGGCTGGCACATCTGTGAGCTTCCTTAGGGCTTTTGTTGACACGTAGCTCACTGAAAGCCTTGTGTACAGCAGCAGAACACCAAGTTTAAAGTTCAGATTAAAATGTTAGAATACAATAAATAATGAGTTGCAATTTCTTACCTCATGAGCTGTGTGCATGTCTGCTTTATTTTGCATGAGCTTTTTTAACATGTTAAACTTATATCCATATTTTGTTTTCCAGTGGTGCTATGACAAAAGAACTGAAAAATACATGTTCTAGAAAATATTGTTAAAAGCAAGTACATCAGATATAACCCCTCAGCTCTTAGTAAGATCTTGCTTTTTCAGTTGCCTCACTTGCCAACTGTAGCATCACGCTGTAAACAGTGAAATGTTAAAAGCAACAGGTGATAAAGATTGTTTTTTCAAAAGAGAGTGTTTAACATATTTTCCATAGCCTTTAAAATATAAGTCTGTCTAAACAAAATAATTTCTTAATTTTATCACGTCCTACAGCTGACTGTGATGTAACTTCTTTAAGTGCACAAAAAGAAGGATAATAAAAACACTAATCTTGCAGAATAGGCGTGATATACAAGTGTAAATGTCATGTATTCTGACACTTTGCCATGTTTAATACTAAACAAGCTATTAAAAAAAAGCCTGACTGTTGAATAGCTTTATAAAATAGTTTTGCAATGAGAAGGCTGTGAAGAGGAAAAATAACATTTTTCAAGCATTGTCTACTCATATGGCTGTAAACTTACAAACTTCTGAAGCCCAAGTTGACTTTTAAAACCTGTTTTTTGGTGCAGGTATGTGTCTGGGTATAGAAGAATTTCTTTGTGGTATTAATACTGAGTAATAAAGTTTTTGCTGTACTGTCAAAATAACTTTAAAATAGACTTAAAACTTTTACCAATAATTAATTTGTTAAAAGCATTCTTAATATGTTCAAAAAAATTCTGAATCCAAATGTTTAACTACAGTTATCTGCAAGGTCTGTGGTAGCGTATGGCTACTAACAAAGCTTAAAGACATTTTCTAGTTAGACTGCAGATTAATAGCAAGAAAGGTGATGTTACTGTGACCAAGGAAACCTCAGATGGTCAACTAAACAGTTGATCAAGTCATACCTCAATGAGCAAAAAGGACCCTAACTATTGTGAGAAGACTGGAATAGTCACTACTGTATGTAGGTGATACCTTGGGTTAGTCTACAATTAGATTAACCACCAGTAATTTGCTTTTGCGCTCACAAATTAAGACTAATAAGAATATACTTGACGGTGACTTGGGGAGATGTTAGAAAGCAACACTACTTCTAAGAAGTAGGACAGGAAGTGTATCTCTAGATTACTGACATAACTAGTGTCCAAATATTCTGTTACACGGACCTCATGGGTTGTCTTAACCCTAATAAGTGGCTTAATGCTATACTCTTTGAAGTTTGCCTCTTTGAACTAAAGTCTTGTTTTGCTTCGCTTCTAGCTATTTTTCCTCTTCTTCCTGGTAATGTGTCCCCAATCCGTGTTTTCTCGTAGCCTTCAAGATGGTCAGCAAGGCCAGCAGCCCTCCTCCCAGGTCAGAGTGCAGTCCCGCCCCCCTTCCCAGGCAGCTGTGCTCGGCGCTAGCGCCTCCTTGCTGGTGAGAAATGGGAGTGTCCACTTAGAAGCATCACATGCCACTGCATCTGCTGTAGGCGGTAGCAGTTTGCACGATGAACTTGGTATGCAGGCCTTATGTAACCTTGGTGACATGGAAGTTTTAATACGGCAGATATATCGGTAATAATGCGGTGAAAATCAGCTAACCTTAGCTTTGTTTCTGAATCTTGTAGGTGCGTTTCTTAGAAGGCCATATTGCTCATAAATTCCTTGCCTTTCACAGTCACCTTTCCAGGCACTTTCTCTAACAGATGCACGATGGGAAACACCCTAAGGATGCCTAGGTACAAATAGCGATGGTGTGAGAGCTTTCATGACTTGAACAATGTAACACATGTAATGCGTAAGTTTTCTTGCATTGTCAGGGGTAGTTGGGCAGAGATTGATACCAACTTTGAGGAACTTCTGGTTCCTGAAAAAAAATATTTGTTATGGTCCCTAGGAATTCTTGATCTTACTTTTTTAGATGAGTCTTGCTTAGCTGCTGCTTAAAAAAGAAATACTCATGTAAATGAGAGTGCTTTACTTTTCATGTACACCTTAATTTAGGAGCTTGAGACCTGAAGAAAATCTGGACTCTTTCTTATATCAAATGCCATCATTTCGTGGAGACTTACAGTGCCCCTTAGTTCTTCATGGTCCATTTTATGTAGTATTCTTAACTATTTATTAACTTTTATGCAGCTAATAAAATTGCTAGGGAGAAGGAAGTTAAGATGGTCATAAGTGACTGATCTCCTGTGACACAGTAATGCAGGGGAAGATGTGGAAAAATTCCTGGCAGGGATCTCTGCAGCTATCTATGCATGGCCTGAATGACTTAAGACTTCAGCATTAATACGGAATTCTTCCTCGAATTATTAAAATGGGCATCTTTAGAAGTGACAATTATTAGTTGACAGTATTTTGAGCAGCTGTCAGCTGTAATAACTTAAAAGTACAGGTTAGCTTAGAACACTGACAAAATACTTGTTTCAGACCTTACTGTAACCCGGGACTAAAAGATAAGTGAACTATCATCTTATTCCACTAGTGGGGAAGACTTCAAGAGTTGCCAGGCTGTGGTACTCCTTTAATGAGTTTGGCTAACAAGTTGCCATTCTTCTGCACCATCGATCTGTAGTATAAGGAAAAAATGAATATAAGCAAAACTGAAAACCCTGACATTCTCTGAGGTGTTTTGTAAAATTTAACTACAGTTGTGCCAAATACACACAATCTACTTACCTGATAATTTTCATTTTTAGAGTCTGTGGCTCTACTAGTTTCTAGATAGAAAAATTGAGACATGCCTCAATGCTTGTATGTATCTCTGAACTATGAAAGCTTATCACATGAAACTACAGATTTCTTTATTTAATTTAGACTCTCTTCTTTGAAAAAATACTGGAATATAACTCTGAAGTTCAGGGATACTGGTTATATCTATCCAAGGTTAATGTTGAGATTTATTCTTAAAGCCACCATTACTGTATTTGACGGATTTGCTTCATTGTACCCAAAATAATACAATCAAGTTTTACAGAGTTCAAGATTTAATACACAATCTAGTTAAGTCTGAGTTATTTAAGAACTTATATTACTATGTTGTAGTAGAAATCAAAGTGGATCACTTAAGAAATACAGCATTGCATTCAGGCTCTCTAAAAAGGCATATTCATTGCACTTGGCGTGTATTGGAGTCTTCAGAAACTTATACAGCTAAATTCTTCTGAAATTTTGTGTCTGCTGTGCTTAGTTATATGAGGCAGCACACTGCCTTTGGGATGCACAAAACTTCCAGGATCTGCTCAGTTAAAAATCTGATGTATAATAGGGATTTATTCCTGATTTGAAGCTCTGAGCATCTGTTAGAAACCTTCCATGCGTGAAAGCAGCTATTATAGACAAGATCTGTTTTCATTCTTTTAGGAAAATCAAATTTTCTAGCTTGTGTAGCAGGCTTTGTGTGATAGGTAGTATTTTTTGTTAGAGTCAGATAGTTGGCAAAATGGTGCAACAAGAAGAGAGAGTATCTTTCCTTATAACTGGTACATGGTCTCTTGTTTGAGTTGTTTTTTCTTTGGTTGGTTGGGTTGGTTTTGGGTTTTGTTTGTCCTTTGTCAGGGGTGAAGTATTACTACTGCTCTGTGTTGCTGAAGTCTAAGGCTGTTGGTTTTGCTCTGTTGTCCCAAGATAACTCACAGTGAAAGATGACCCTGTTACTTTAGATTGTATGTGGTTTGGGAGCGGGGGAGGGTAGCAGTTTGTTTTTTCTTTAACTTCTATTCTGATGCTGATCAAAGCAATGCAGGCCATACAACCAATTCTTTGTCACTGTGGAAATCGCTGTGACTGCCCAGGGCAGAAAAAATACTGAAAATAGAGGCTGGGGAAAAGATACGGAAACAAAACCTGATTTACAGCAAGTGGAAATATAAGTGACAAAAGTAATAGATGGTGTTATAGATCTCTACAATGCATATAGAATTTCAGTAAGAAAAGAAATTCTTATTAGCGTATTCCAGCGCTTCTGGAAGACAAATAGGGCATATGTTAATTTATGTTAAAAGCCCCCATGTTTAGGACTCCTTTTTTTTGTGCACCAATGCAGTGTCTTGCTTCTACATTCTTTCCACTTATGTGTTGATGTCAAGCTGCAGCTCTTAAGACACACAATTTTTATTTTGTTGTTTGTTTTAAAGATTCGTGTCTGTAACTTGATTCTGGTGGCTTATTTTATGAAGGATGAACCTTACTGTATTCTACCTAGCCTACATCCAGTCTGGTGACTATACGGTCGTCTTTAACTGGGTATTGTCCTGAGAGTAAGGCAGGAGATGCTTTGAGGCATTATCTTTAGTCTTCCAGGTTCGAAGTAGAAAGACTTTTATCAATTACGTTGTTGTTTTGTGAGGAGTGAGAGGGAAGGAACTTGAAAGGGTGGAAAAGGAGCTTAATGTGGACCAGTAAACATGAAATAAATCATAGGAGGAATGCAGGACGGAAAGGAAAGGTGGCAGACCAAATGCCATGATTATAGGCAGGATGATAATATGAATCCAGAAAGCAGCAAAACACATACCATGACTTAAGTGAATGACAGTCTTCAGAGCACAGTGTGGCAGTAGTGATGCCTTTTGTTCTCACTAATACCTGATTCTTCAGACATGTAGGTGATGGGTGGGATTTTTCAGTCCTTGCAGCAAAGGCTGTAGGTGGTACAATTTGTGAAGTAGTTAGGAATCCAAGTACTGAGTATTAGAACAGATGCCCAGTTTCTGAAACTGGGGTGAAATAACAGCCTCTTGTCCTCAGCTAGATGATGATTTTTTTTTTTTTTGAGGAATATTGCTTTTGTGATTAAAGAGAACTGGTCATCTGGAGCTTTGTAATACAGTTACACTGCTATGCTGGACTTCTGGTTTTATCACTTAAATGCAAGTGATAATCTTTCAGTTTTATTGAAGTATTTTAGTTTATGAAGGCAGTTTGGATGGTCTTGAAGATCAAAACTTTTCTCTAAATACAAATATATACACTGATCACTCATTGGATTAAAAACAATTTAAAATCAGTTTGTCAATACCTTTTTATAATTAAGTAGGCTTAATTTATTTGGGACGGATGGGGGAGTATTTTCAAAGGTACGAGTAGAAAATAAATACGTCCCACAGTTTCTATTGAAAATATCCCTGTTGTGGAATTCTGCATAATAGGTAAGTTACTCTTTTGACAAAGTTCATATAGAAATAAAAAATGAACCACTTTGAAGTGTTCTAACTGGAAACTTTATAAGTCTTCATACTGCAGCTGAAGGTAAAATTTTGACCTTTGGAAATGATAGCTCCTTGCACGCTACAGAGTATTCAAATTCTGATGGCTGCTTTGGTTTTGCTGACTAGGATTTAAATATTGTCATTAGTAATAGATGAATATATCTTAATGATATAATGATGACGTAGGCTTCAACGTGTCAAAAAGCGTTAGCAATTTTCAGAACTAGTTTATGAGAGGTTTAAAACAAAGTAGTATTTATTAGATGGAAAACTGGGAAATGTGCTGAAAATAACTGGGCTGAGAAAACCATCAGAGCACCATTTTAGTTGGATTCTGGGCCACTTAAGTCTTCCAGGTTTCACCTGTGTATGCTCATCAGCCTGTTGCTTTCATTGATTGCCATAACAGTGGTAACACCAGTTTGTACAGTGTGAACTGTTACGTGGTTGTCTCTGGACTTGGTGACGAGACATTTTTGTCTTTTGAAACAAGTTTCCTTGTTTCAAAGGAAGTGCATTCATCTTTTCCTCTTTTCATGTCAGAACAAAGATGTATTTTGGATTTGTGTGCCTGAGTGTCAATGACTTGGTTTTGTTATTTTTGTAACCTGGTACAAATAGAATATTGCTTGGGTGACTTTAATTTGCTAAGAACTCACAGCTCTCCCTTTGAGCGGGGTGGGGGAAGTTACAAGCATTTCTGTTTAGTGGACAAACATGCCACTCGCTGTATGTCTTGATTTGAAAAATAAACTTTTGAGTCTGCCATTTGTTCACAACTTGATAAAACTGTAGTCCTTAGAGAAAGAAAAAAACTTTCTTTAAGCTTCTTCAGTGTGATGCTGTTAAAAATATTTCAGAGAATGCTGTGGGAGAGCTAGGAATGGAAAGGAGAGAAAATTACTAGGGTAACTAAAAACGCTAGGTATATCCATACATTTTGAATCTTGTGAGCATTGGGATCCTTCGTTAGAGTTTGAGAGTGCTGTGAGGAAGCTGCTGTTACCTCGCACAGTTCAAGAAGTATTTAATTGATGGGACTTTGGAGCTCAGCTGTAGGCTCTCCAGTCACACCTTAGGGTTTGCATCCTCAACAGCACCGAACAGTCCTGTCATCTTTTCTACTTCGGATGAGTTGAGGCTTTTCTGGAGGGCCTTTCGATCTTTAAATAAAAAAAAGGGGGGGGGGGGGGGGGGGGGGGGGGGCAAAAAAAAAAAGGGGGGGGGGGGGAGAGAGGGACAGGCAACTTTGTTTTATTGAGAAGCCATGCTTTTCTTGACAGAGAGCTAACTTTCAATAGGAAGCCTATATAAGTAGGGGGGGGTGAATTGCAAGTATGGCAAAACCTGAGTCTGTTTTGTAGTTTGCATGTAAACAATTGGAATTAAGTGTTTTGTTGGTTTGCTAAGTCTCTGTTAACCGGGTTTGTTTCATCCCACCACAGCCATGCAGTACTTACAGCAGCAACACAAATGCAGTAAATTTTGACAGATTCAAAGATGAGTTGGATGTGAGGGAACTGTAGATATTTTCTAACGTGAAGTGTTTTATGCTGAATTTTTTTCATAGTTTGACACCCTTCTCAGACATTTGACATGAGTGTAATATTTGTTTCAAAAGAAGTTTACTGAACTATATCTGATGTATTATCTCAGCCCAAGAGAATGGGAAGTTATATCTTGCAAGCAGTATATTCTAATTTCTGTGACTAGAATGTCATTAATTTAAAAATCAGAAAATTTAATTTCCAGGCTCTCAGTTCAGTAGTACAAAACATGATGAATTTAACCCTAACTTGCTTGTCTCTTTTAAGGACTGGTTGCACCGAAGATTTTTCGGTAATAAGTTATGCGTAATTTTGTCCTGACTAGAACCTCAAGTGTGTTATCTAATACCTTCATGTTTGTTGTTGAAAATTTTTTTTTACTGATGCAGTGAGAAATAGTCCTGTGTAACTGAGGTTATTTATTAGTTGTGGGGAGGAATATTCCTAATGTCTTGCACTAGTTTAAATTTAAAACCTCAATAACAACTGTTTACTACACTATGCTTTAAAAAACAAAGGATATCTAACTAAAGCGCTTCATTAAAATCTTAACTATTGAGGAAGAAAAACCTAACAAGTGAACTTTCTACTTGTATTTCCTTACAAATGCCTATAGCAGATGTAATTAAATATTGAGAGAGAGCTGTTGCGTTACTGAGCTCTGACGCACGCTGTATGTGACTCCTGAACTATGTAGCTGACTGTCTTGTCAGAATGGTTGGCCTTAGCACGGCTGCGGTATGTGTCTAGTTGGTCTGAAGTGCCCCCTCTGAGGGTAGAAAGATTTATGAAGATATCTTCAATATACCAGTATTTTTTCTGTAGTTTCACTGGTTTTAATTATCCAGTTCGAGGTTCTTAACCTTGCTTTCAAACACTTCTAAATAGAGCTTGATCATCTGTGGGTCTGAAGAGAAGTTGGAACAGGATCATAGTGTGTTTTAAAAAAAATATTAAAATCAAAACCCACTATATCAGAAGCAGGTTATGTTCTCACAGAAAGGGGAAAGATTGGAAGTTGTGATCTTGTTAGGTATTTCTTCTGGGACTGTTTGTTGTCCTGTATCAACAGAAGAAGAAAGAGCTGCAAGACATGCAGCTGAGAGGTGTATACAGTTTTTGCTTCAGATGCTCCAAAGTGGGATTTTTTGTTTTGTGTAAGCAGATCTTAAAAATATTGCATGCTTTGCATCATGGCTTAGGAAGGGTTTTGAGCTAGAAGAGATGGAGAAGTTGGCAGAACACTTCGTATGAGATCACAATTTCAAAATCAGCTTCCTGCATACAGAGCTGAAATATATTGAACCTGGCCTTCAGGGGAAACTACAATGCTTATCTCTCTGATCAGACTATTGTGGGAGAAGGGCACTGTAAAAACATCACATTGTGAGGTAATCTATCATTTGAGTTATAATCTCTGGCTACTTTTTTGTTAATTATATATTTAGGAATAGCTCGATATTGTTCATTCAAAAAGTTTTTAATAACAACTTTAGGAAATTATGGTTAATGGAGTTCCAGTAACTCCAGATGGTTTATCTGAGAAGTTAGTTTGCAGTCTTCTGTTCTTACACTGAAGCGTTTGCTTCTGGCTTGTAGAATAAATCTCTGCCTGCCATTCCTTTTTTAGTTTTTCTAGAGGAATAACTTATGAAGCATCTCTGGCCACTTCTTTCACTCTGTGTTTCTTTTCAAATAGACGTGCCTCTCAAAAAAAAAAAAAAAAAAAAATTATTCAGGACACTTGAGGAATCTCAGCCTTAGCTAAATGCCATGGTGCTTAAATGCTGATAGCGAATGATTTACTGATTGTTCTACTGGGGGTGCGGAAGAACTGAAGCAGCTGGTTATTGCAAGTTGTTCGCCCAGTTATTCTCTAAGGGAGGGGAGGGGAAAGGCTTACATTGAGCTTCTGTTGTGCTAATGGTGACATCTTGTAAATACAAACCCTTAAAACTTAATTCAGTATTGCAGTTTACTGTATATGTGTCATGCAAAATGGTATGAAAGAGGACTGAGTAGCTAATGTCTTGTTCTGCACTGGTGACACATTAATGTGTAATCACATTTTATATTCTGACACTGATGTAAATTTAGATGTCTGAATTGATCTCAGTAGTAAGTTAGTAAATAGAAACTAGTGCTAGTGGGATGAAACATTATGAAATGTTGACCTGCTTTTGACCTTTTCTTTAATAGGTAAGTTCAGTTCTACGCTCTACGAGACAGGGGGCTGCGACATGTCACTTGTGAACTTTGAGCCAGCTGCAAGAAGAGCATCCAACATCTGGTGTGTGTGAAGGCCAGTCAAGAGTGATGATTCTTGTCTTACTGCAACAAAATCTTTGATTTTGATTTTAAAAGGTTATTTAATATGGACTACAAAAAAATCAATATAAAATATTATCCATACACTTTTACTTTTGAAACCTAAGTGATTTTTACTAGAAGATGACACTAACTGCATAAATAATCTTCTCCACTTAAATAAATCTCAGAAAACGAAGACTACTATTAGCTTAAACAATAAATGTCCAAACTGAGAACTTGACAAATGCATTTTTGATTGGCTTATAGAAAGTCTTAAAGGATTTAACCCAGGTTTTGGGAAAGTAGGTGGCTGTTGACCATAATGGCTATTAACTTATTTACAAATGAACTTCCAGTTTTGAAGCAAATGTAAACTGATAAATTTGTTCTCAAGTTCATAGATGGCATGAAACAATACATGGAAGTGTTAACATGCCTGAGGTTAAAATTTGACTTACAGTTGAAATAGCCAGCTACATACTGGAAAGTTCATCTGCTGTTGGAAAGATGCCCTTTCTTTCTCTGAAGGGACAGGAGGCAGAAGAAAGAAAAACTACCCAAAACCTCCCTCCCTCCCTCTCCCTCCCCAGTTCACTACACTACACAGAACTGCTCTGAAGCTATTGCATCATGCTGAATGCTACAAATTCCCACCACGTGTAGGTGGAAAAAGCTATTGGAATTATGGAGTAATGAATAGAAAAGCTCCCATCTTCAAATCTTTCTTGTGAAAATGTGCAAGTGCCTTTTGTAGAGTTGAACTTTGTCAAAAAGTTCTGTATTCCTTGTATAAAGCTGCCAAAGCCTGCCTCTACTGCTTGCATGTTCCGGATGCCGTGGCTTTGCTGATGGCTGCTGTTACGAAGTTATATGTGCTAATGGAAGGAACAAACTGGCCACATCCAAATAATCAGATCTCAGCTTTAGAGAATACTTGAGTTTCAGTGAAATAAAATTGATAACAAAGAATGTTTTTATCTTAAGGCAAGGAACTGAAGGAAAGTTGCATAAATTTGATACAAGTCTTACAGCCATGTGATTTACATGGAAAACAGACATCCAAAAGCTATCCAAAATTGGGGGAAAAAGCAATGGTTGGATATGGACTCTGATACAGTAAGAGAAATTTCTCCTCATCTCTAATGAATGGAAATTGCAAAGTAATTTTGCTCTTCTTACCAGAGGTTTAAGTTTGTTTAAAGTTAAGCTTTTTCAAAAGCGATTTAAGATTAAGTAACTCGGTATACTCATGTTAAGTATGCCCTATTTTTGGCAGGTTTGAGACCTTGATGAAAACAATATAGAATTGAAAGAAATTCTGTCTGTGAACACATAGCAGACTCTGCACTCCTTTAGAGATGCGATGCATGTTTACACATCGGTAGCTGACAAATTATAAAAAATCGGGGTTTTTTCCCATTGGAATAATTACTGTCAGCTGTCCTTGTTAGACAATTTAGGGACTAGGTGTTGAGAAAATGAAGGATAAAAGTGAAAATAAGGGTAAAGAGTCTCTTGATTTACTCTAGCTACAGAATTTACCACAATACACAAGACTAAGTGGATATTTGTATTTAAAATATGTGATCCAAGGAAAAACTTAAAGATTTTTAGGTAAAATTTGCAAGGAGTCAAAATTAATTCGGGACACTAGAAAATTAGAGTGGCCTGTTGAAATAAAATGTAGTTTTATAATCTGAAGTCTTTCCCCTGTTCTTGTAGTGACACGGACTCTCACGTATCGAGTTCTACCTCAGTTCGCTTTTATCCACATGATCTAGTAAGTTTTTCTTATTTATTTTTAAAGTATGCAAAAAATCAGAAGACTTTCCAATTTTATAGCACTGATTAATCATCCAATGTGGTAGTTCTTTCTTCTTAAGAAGGACTCTCACCTGGGTTTAAAAGAAGAGAAAGTATTTCTTTATTGTTGCAGTGACTTCATATATACATACAAAGTCATCTTTCTGCATAGCATTTTAAAATTTAAATAGAAATTGTTTCCTTTGATCTTAAAGCATAGTGATTTTCTAAATCAGGTGGAAATTGGATGTTCTGAGATACCTTGTAAAGGTTTCCAGAGGTGACTGGACAACTTGGACAGAGTTTTCCTTCTGTGCATTACTAAGATTAGCAGGCAGCAGAAAAAAGAATAAATTTTGTGTTCTGACCAAGAGAAACTTCAGTAATTTCCCTGAAAGGAGTTTAAAAATCTGTTGTTGGAATCTGCTGTACAAAATTTTAATTCATATGCAAGGAGTGACTGGGAAAAAAAGGCAGAGGCTTGTGCTGTTTAATACTGCAATTAGCTTTAGAATTCCTTAGTTTTGTGGTCTCTAACCTTTTAAATTGTTGTCAAGTCCAGACATATCTGTACTCTTAATTCTGAAGGCTTACATTGCTGTGTCATGAAAACAATGCAAATGGTCATGATTCTTAAGCTAGGAAACCAAAGTCAAGTATATTGAAGTACCTAATGACCTAATCAAAACGGAAAATGAAATATGGATTCAGCATTTGGCAGAGGAGCAAGAGACCTCTATTTGCCTGACCATGCTTTTGATCAAGAATGTGCTCTTCAAACCTGGTGTCTGCTAGAGGAACTTGCTTTGCTTTCCACCATCCCCCTCGAAAATGTAGCCTTCAAAAAAGAGGCTGCATTACCTGCTATGTGCTGTTGGTTTGCCAGTGTGGTCCCACTGGAGGGAATGATTCTGTTTAAGGCAAACTCATATTTGTAAAAACTTAGCCCATGTGCCTAAATGGAAATTTCCACTGAAATTTATTATTAGTGTGACAAATGTTATGTTATGGTGATTCTACCTTTAAGAAACCAAGTTTTTTAAAAGTCTTCAAAAAAGCACCTGTTTTCTGACACAGCTTATCTTAGACAGTATGTTTTGTATTTTTGAAATGTGTTTAGAAAGGGAGTGTTCCTGCTTGTGTTTATTAGTATTTTTCTAGGAAGAAAAAGCTGGCTGAGCATAGTTACAGTACACTGATGCTTTAAGGAGTCATGAAAAAAAATTTCAAAAACAAGAAATCCAATGTTAAACCTTAAGATAATTAATTATTAAAAAAAAAAAACCCAAAACAAAAAACCCCAAACAAAACCAAAAACCAAAACCCTATAACTTTGACACTTAAAGGTGACATGAGTATTTAAATTTTACTCTTTGCCTTAAAAGATTGTGAAGATTTTTCATTAAATGACATTGTAATGATGATATTGTTTAAGAATAAAGGGCGGTGCATTAAGATGTTTCTTGGTCTGTTAATGAAATTTATAAAGTGGGTTAGATGACACACACACATACTGTAGTAACTTTTTAACCTTCTGAGTACTCTCCTTAAATGTCCTTTGTGGTTGTTAGTATTACTGTGACTTCAAGAGAACTCCAGAGTGACAAACTACAAAATAAATGAGAAATATAGTCAGTCATAAATAGTACCTGACTAGTTAGGGCAGAGCTTTTTTTAGGTTGTCTCTGAGTATATTCTGAATGTAGTGAGTTTGAATTTGACCACTGATGCACGCATATGTTGCTTTGTCATGCAAAAGCAACCATTCGGCATGCGTGTGCATACAGATTAGCTGACTATAAGAAATGTGTTGTAACTTATTTAAATTCAGAATTGGATTATTCTTGTAGTATACACTATTCCTGCTCACGTATCGGTTTGCTTGTCTTCAGATTTGAAGTTTTCAGAGTAAATGGGATAATGTGCTTGGAAGACATGTTCATACTTCATTTCAAATAAGGCATATGCTAAAATGCCACACAGTTGTGTTGTATGCAAACTATTATTGCTGCTGGTGCTGTTCATTTGCCATGTTAAGGACAGGAAAAGTAAGTAGAAGGCTGAGAACTGACAGTGTTTAACGTATAACTTCTCAAAAGTGAAAATAAATAATTCTAGCAATTTTTCCAAAGCAGTTTTCAATAGAATACAGTGATATAATAAAAATGAGCTTTTGTTAATACTGACTTTCTTTTAGCTTTCTCTTCCTCAGATCAGGTTGAACAGGCTGCTAACCATGGATACAGATCTACTGGAGCAGCAAGATATTGACCTGAGCCCTGACCTTCAGGATCACATGCAACCTCAAGAGGAAGCAGCTCAAAAAGTCAAGCAGTACTATCGCTTTTGGATTCTGCCTAAGCTTTGGATTAGCATCAATTTTGATAGATTAACTCTTCTGGCTTTATTTGATAGGTGAGATCCTTGTATGTTACTAGACCTCAGAAAGTAAAGGTTAAAAAATGGTAACTAAACTGTGAGTAATACAGATAAAGCTATCTGTAAAGAATTGTACTTATTTGCTGTACTCTGAAAGATGAAAGAATAATACAAAATGCAGTTTTTCTAAAATAATGAAGGCTACTTTCCCTTTTTCTCTGGCAGTGCTAAAAAGGAAAAAAACCACTCACCTCACGTGAGCGGGGCAATAACGTATTTTGAATGGTCAAAAAGAGATTTGTTGCTAATCTTTAAAGCTAGAAAATAACCTTCTCCAAAAACTGATTGAAAGGGTCTAGAACCTGGCATACACTTAAATTATTTCAGCAAGTAGAGAGAATTTACCTGCTGTTTCAAAGCATTTTTCCAAATGGTCATCTAATACTGTAACCTGTTGTCCCTGCTGCATTTACCTAGTGGAATAAAATGAAGGTGACCCCCCAGTTACTAGCTTTTGGAATATATAGTGTGTTTAAATTTTGGTAATGAACTTCCTTCAGATAAACAATATAGTAGTGATTCTGTCCAGGCAGAAATACTATTAATTCTGTTCCTAAGCACTACCAATATAATACGGAATTCTCTTTATTCCACTTGGCGTATCTTAGTCAAGTGAGAGTATTTAGTTTCTTCATTACAAAATCATGAATGGCAGATTATATACAGGTAAGCTATCATGCATATATTTTTCACAGGCTTGTAATCATCCTGTGTGGGCCTTGAATACAGGTTTATGTTACAGACCATGCTTCTGGTTGAGCATTTGAATTATTTCTGAAGTTGTCTGCTGAAGTTATCTTCTGCTGTTTAAAGTTCAATTCCATAAGATACTAATTGCTTTCAGCTATCATTGAAATCCTGGTAGCTCCTAGCTTTGCTAAAAGGCAGTGTGCTAGTATTGTCTATGCAAGTTCAAATCTATTCTTAACTACTTTGCTACCAGCAGCGTAACTCTTGTTAACTTCTGACCCAACTGTTCCCTTGCAGCTTTTTCTAGACATAGTTAGCTTTTAATTCTATCTCTTTTTTTTTTTTTTCTCTCTCCCTCTAATACAGGAATCGTGAGATCCTTGAAAACGTGTTAGCTGTCATCCTAGCTATTCTAGTTGCATTTCTGGGCTCTGTACTTCTTATAGAGGGCTTTTTCAAGGATATTTGGGTCTTCCAGTTCTGCCTGGTAATAGCCAGTTGTCAGTACTCGCTGTTGAAGGTATTTTAATTTCTATCTTCACTTTCTATAAACAATAGAAATAACTTCGGTTGGGTGTTGCAGGTTAGTCAGAGCTTTAAGGAAAAAATCTGCATGTTTATAATTTAAAAAGAAATGAGTAAACTTCAGATTCATGGAAAGTTTAATAGATGGTCATACTAGGTCACTTCACTAGAATGGTTCTGTGTATGTTTGTTAAACAACCTTTTATTTGTTGTTCTCATGCACTTTTTGTTTTCCCAAGGAGGAGCACATTCTTACTGGTTGAAAACAGCCTACAAACTAAACTTGAAGTTTTATTGTTTTGGTTTTTATTTTTTTTAGTGGATACACCTCAATGCATTCATATTAAGCAATTATATCTAAGCATATTTTTAATCAGATTCTTAGTGTTTATTATACAATTGTTAATGGTATTTTTGTAATTTAAGAATGATTGCTTATTTCCTTAGGATTAGACTATTAGGGTGGAAATCAGATTTAAATTTAAAGTGCATAACACATTGTGTGTTTAAAAAAAAAGGGTAAAAGTTCTAAAAATGAGTTGTTGGGTTTTTTTAAAAAAAATCTTTGGCTATCAACATATACTCTGAACAGATTTTATGGTTTGATACATTGTGTTATTTAAAGGCTCTAGAGTGGCTTGACAATTGTAAAATTAATTGTAGATGTTACTAAAAGAACTTTAGTCAAGACAGTGTGTATGGGGGGAGGTAAACGCACTTATCTGTAGATTGGGTAACTTTCCTCTTTCCATTTTGGTTTCAGAGCGTTCAGCCAGATTCTTCTTCCCCTCGACATGTAAGTCATGGGTGTGTGCCGCTGTACTAACCTGCAGATGTAGAACTTCCACGGAGAATTGATCTTTTTGGTTTGATCTTTTTGGCATTTCTCTTATGTGCCTTCTCGTAAGGCACAAGAGGCTTATGTTGTCTTAGTGTAAGAGAAGGGAACTGATACTATTCCCCCCCCCCCCCCTAGCTTTTGTTTTTTTTTTACAAACTCCTCCCTGTTTTAAGCCTAGCTTTTGCTATAGAGCCATATCATGATAGGTTTTTTGATGAATCTTTAGTATTCAAGCAATTATACTGAGAAGCATTCTTAATGTTGTAATTTGCTATGCTGGTATGAACTGACACAGCTTTGATGTTCTATTCTGGTCTTGTAGATCATTCAGTTGTCCTAGTGTGCACACAGCCTTATTTTTTCACTCTATTAAGCTGAGTATGCGATGCTCTAGTGAGCATTAACATCTGAGCATGGAAATGTTAATGTGCTAGTTTAGCATGATATGTTTATATTCTATTGTGCATCTGCTAGATTGCCAAGACAAAATATTTTTGTTACGTCCTAAATAAGATACGACAAAGCATTATCTCTCTGCAGCAAGTCATTCATATTCTTTTAGGTAATAAGTTGTATATTTTAATGAATACATAGATTCAGATTTTTTTTTCCAGCAGAAGCAGTATCTGAGTAATAAACTTCAATTGCTTTTTCTTCAGAATTAATATATTCTCTCTTGCTTTTGAAGACTAGTCAGAGTTTCTCTCTGACATTTAGTATTGCAAGAAATATACTTTAAGACTTAGTGGAGAATAAGGTTAAATATAGCTTAATCTAACTGTTGTGTTCTCGTTATATCAAAGCCACAAAAAAAGAGACTTCTATCACTGTAAGGCAATGCATTAAGGATTTTATGAACAAAACTTAAGGATGTGCTGAGGTGACAGTACATAATTGATGAACAATGATTGATTTTGGTTCTGAAATTATCTGTAACAGGAGAGTAACAATTACTTTTTCTGCTAGTAATGAAACAAATGTTCTTTTCTTTTTTTCAACAGGGTCATAATCGTATCATAGCCTATAGTAGGCCTGTATATTTCTGTTTATGTTGTGGTCTTATTTGGCTGTTGGATTATGGCAGCAGAAACATATCTACAACAAGATTCAGGTTATATGGAATGGCTTTCACCAACCCATTGCTGCTGCTGTCAGCCAGGGACTTAGTTATAGGTGAGTGGCTTTTTCATGGATTTGAATTGTTTGCATCACCACAGTAGAAATCTCCTTTAAAAAAACATCTTGTTATGACACTGTTGCATCATCATCCTCTAAATGCAGTTCATTTAGTTTCCTTTGGAAAGAGTAGTTTAAGCTTCGCTGAAGTTTATGGGGAAAATTCCCCCCCTTCTGTAGCTTTGCTGTAACAAACTGCAAAGATGTCAACTAATATGGTGTCATAGAAAAAAAATATATATTTTTAGCTTTTTAATTATCTAGTATCTTAGTCCTCATCCCTGGACCTTCTGTTCTTTCTTCTTAACTTGGATCTAGCTGCTTAGTAGTTAAAGAAATGTTTTGATTTGGACTCTTTCGTACTCTCTAGAGGGGCTTGTGGCAAATGAGTAGGAGTTATTTGTGTTTAGCAATCAGGTAGAACAGTACGGACACAATTTTTAAAAATATTATAAACAGATTAAATCTTATTTAATGTGTCTCTTCTCAGAACAGGCCTATCAGCAATACCAAAAATATAATTTTGGGCGGTATGAGGTACTTTCATTGTATTCTGAGCAGTACAGTGCATTCACAATACTGCTGGCATTTAACACCCCACCCCACCTCCCCAAAAAACCCCAACCCAACAAACAATTACAACAAACACCACCCCTTCCCCCAAACAACAAACTTTTCCCCTGTTACAAGATTTATTGAAAATAGTAATAGCTACGTAATCTCAGGCAGAGCCCATAGAAAGGCGAGAGAACGTAAACATTTGAAGACCATCTTATCATGGGAACTTTGTGCATATTCTTTAATGGAGCAAAGTTATTTGGGTGATCCTCTCTGGATCACCTCTTTGGAGGGGGAATAAAATCTGTAAGAATTCGTCTAAGTTGAACATGCTTGCTCTTCAGTTGGACCAAAATATCTGTGCATGAAAGACTACCGCAGTTAAATGTTATGACTGCATGCCTCCAGTTCTTGGACAGTCTTCTGTCCAAGAAGAATTAAAACTTGGTCTTGGTTTTGATTCTTTTTTTTAATTTGTTTTTGACTTTTAGTAAGAATTACTGTCTCAGGCATTTTGGGAATTAGTTTTTATTATTTGATTTTTAGGAACATCGTGAATTTCATACCTCATGCTGTTTCTCCCTTCGACTTTCTGCTAGTAAATCTGTATTTGTATTTAAATGTCCAGAGGAAAAAGGCCTAAGCCAGTTATTTATGAACAGAGTATTGTCCAGACATTTCCAAAGGTGCTTTTCTACAGATTCTATGGTTCTGTTCATGCACTGGCATACTTCATTCTGTATCTGATGGGAAAAGAAGTTAAGACAGCAGATACTTTTGACTCATTCAAGATAGAAAACTAGCTTCATTTCTCCTTGTTTATGCTCTGTCAATTTCGGAAGTGTTTTCTTCCCTTTCCTATCACCTTGAGTCATTGCCATAATGTATATCCATATCCCCATAAGGTAATACATAAATGTATATGTAGGTGGTCTGTTGTATTGTGAAAGTGACCTACTAAGAGTACTTAAGAGTCTTTTCCAGTTTTAAAAAGATGTGCTGGCATCTTCACCAGGCCGTGTCCATTTTGGGGTTAGCTTTTAAAACTTCTTAGTTCAATTAGTTCTGAATGCTTTTTGATCCTTATGTTTTACCTTATGTTTTACTTTCCCTCAGTTCTACCAAGAAAAAAATCAGATTGCCAGAACAGCTCTCACTTTTTAAAAAGAACAAACCAAAATAAAAACCTAGCCCCCTCCCACCCTACACATGCGCATGCGTGCACCCTTGCCTTTGGAGCAACTCTTAATGTTGCTGAAGCACTGTTTCAGAAAGCTTTGTGTGTATTGCAAAGTAAGCTGGCTGCTAGCAAACATACTTTGTTAGCACAAAGTAAAAATCTCAGCTGTCTTTTTTCCCATTCCCAGGCATAGCTACTAGAACAACACAGGTGCAGGGCAACGTAAACTTTGTATTTAGATAACATAATTGTTGTGTCCTTGCCAACAGACAAGTGAGGACTGGTATGAAATTTTTTTTATTTATTTATTTTGTATCCCACGTATTGGACTTGATCAATTGGTCTAAATCTGCTCCACTTTATAACAATTATTTTCTGTTTTCACCTAGGTGGTCCATGTTAGAGAGCAATTCTGTTACGGACTTTAAAAGCCATCAGAAATGTTGGCTTTTTGCTGGGCTATTCTTTATAAATTCTGTATTCCCAGATCTGGTTTGTAATTTTGTTTTCAATGGACCCAAGACAGTTCAACTTATAGGCCTTTATGAAACAACATTTTAACCTGTCAATGACAGAACATTTTATTGTTTGCCTCCTATGTAGGCTTCCTTGAGTAATGAAATGAGATAAAAGTTTGACTTGAGAATTCTGAAAAATATTTTCTTCAGGTCCTGAGTAGCTGGTCTTTAGTCTTATATTTCCCAATTTGTATCAGTAAAAAGATGCAGAACTCAACATTTTTCCCAAGCCCTGAACCTACGTGTTTTTAAACAACATGTAATTATTTAACTTTACCAAGGAGTACGAAAAAAAAAATCAGCTTCTTAGTACCAATCTCACTGCAGATATTTCTAATGTGATATCCTTTAGTATCCAACCATTCTGTGGATATAAAGTTAAAAACTTAAAATTGAGACTTGTGATTCTTTACAGGATACTTAAAAATTGGTTTCTTCTTTTGGTCACTAAAGCTACAAGTCAGTAAGGTCGTAGAAAATCCTCCCTAAACTGTCAGATTTTGTCTGCTAGGGTTATCTTCATGGTTTGATTCTTCTACCCCTCAGAACCTAGAACTTATGATATGCTGCTGCTTGTGAATAATATCTGAACTACTTAACAGTTGTGTAAAAGATTTTTATTTCTGCATCTTTTATTCCTTAAGATGGAAAGTAAGTGATATGTACAGGTTGGGAAATACCGTTCTCTGTATTAAAATTAAGTGGCATTCATTTATCTTTGCATTCTTAAGTCCTATAATTTGCAGAGGTTTTAATGGTTTGTACAGTTACCCATTTTCATTTTAAAAAAGTCACTTAGGATCAGAACTTTTCAGAAGTGGTATGGGAAGATGAGTAAAATTGTCAGCCGTTATTAGTGGCAGAAAAGCCAGAGGTGAAATGCTTGGCCTCTCTTACGTCAGCGTGGATGGTGTTAGCTTGCTCCTGTAACTCCAGACAGGCAGTTAGGCTCGGATAAGCCTCATTTACAATGAGTGAAAACTTACAAGTCTTATAATCTGTAAACACTCTTGGCTGATCTTTGCTAAATAAAAATGGGAAGCCTGAATTGGCCTGTGTCCATTTCTATAGTGATTAAAAAAGAAGTACAAGAAATACTCTGATTATTGGTCTATGTAACCTCCTATATTTAGTCAGTTCTGAGTCATTGAAGTAGAGGTTTACATAATGGATGTTTTCCTTAGAAATAACAGTAGAAATACTTCAGTGATGTTGAGTTAAATGGTGTGTGTGATACCCTAGAACTTAAACTGAAGAGTATATTACCATGCTATATTTTTCATATTCACCACTTTTTCAACTATTTTTTTCCTCCACAGTGTTTACACTATGTTTCCCCATAGTATTCTTCATTGGTCTTCTGCCTCAGGTGAATACATTTGTGATGTATCTCTGTGAACAGCTGGATATTCATGTCTTCGGTGGCAATGGTGAGTGTTTTTTATGTCAGTGGCAAAAGCATTAGACTAGGAGCAGCCATCGGATTAGTAGGCTAGTTAAAAAATTTAGTGATTACACTATTTGTATTCCTGCCCTCTAAACATAGAATACTAATTGTATTTTTAAAAAGGCTAAAGGTCTTCTGATTGATTATTGAGAAATAGAATTACCGTCCTAGTAAGTCTGTCAAAAAGTATTCTTTCTTCCTCAACTGGTTTCTGTTGCAGTTGTGAACCATTCCTATGGTAACACTGTTGAATAAATGAGGAGGTAAATAAAGCCACATAAATTGCTCTTTTAAAAAAAAAAAAAAAATTTGTAGGGGAAAATACAAGTAGTTGCTGTGAGTTGGATTTTTTTTTTCTATCAGAGGGGTGTTGCAACTTAGGGGGCTGATATTTTTCTTAATCTGAAGTATCTTGTATTCTAATCTAATTACATAACACTGTTTAACTTTTCTTTCTTTTCTATGATACTCAGCTACCACAAGCCTGCTTGCAGCACTTTACAGTTTTATCTGTAGTATTGTGGCAGTAGCATTGTTGTATGGACTGTGCTATGGTGCCCTGAAGGTGAGCAAAACTTTAGACGCAGCATACATCAATGTTTTGGGTTTTGTTCTCTGCTTCCTTGTATTTTAGATACTTAAATATGCAGAAAGTGAATTAGAAATATTAGCCTGATTTGGTAGGGTTTTATACTTGCTCAGCTGTGATGTCAATAAAGGAAATGCAATGCAGGAACAAAACAGACTTTTTGCTTTTAAAAGGTGTATGATTTGTGCCTGGACTAACAGGCTATTTTTTGGCCGAAAACACATGACATTTACCATCAGCTCCATTCTACACTGGTTCTTGGAAAAAGAAAAAAAAAAAAAATCACATAAGTGGCTTGTTTCTAGCACTGTTTTTCATGTGTTGGTTTGTTAACCTCTCAAAATGGCTCATGTGAGTATTTTTTCCAATGCTGCAAACCAGAAATAGTCTTTTCAAATTAATCTCTACTTGAAAAGAAACCAGGAAATAGTTTGTAGTGTCAAAGTGAAGATGTGTGCCTATCTGAAAGGTAGAGTTAGCTGGCAAAGGGGGGGGGAACCAAAACAAAACCAACAGCTTTGCCTTGCTTGAAATGCCCTTCTGTTTGAAAACAGTGTGGTGTTGGTTCTGTTTATTGGTTTTGAGTCAATTGGTCAAATGCTCTCAGTTCACAATTAATTGTAGCATGTGCGTGTTCCAACTCAGAGTTGACTGGCTTTTTGCCACTCTGTCACAGAGAGTAAGAACTTGCTAGAGGAAATACTCCCATGATGCTATCACCCGCGGAACATCATTAGCTTTCTGTGAATTTGTATGTTTGACTCATTAGTCTTTTGTAAACATATCTGTTCAAGATAAACAAGCTTTAGCAAAGAATCACTGTCTCATCTTTGCAGATCCAGTACAGATCATGAAAACAAAAGTAAACCCACTGGTTTAATCTGAATTCAGCACATTAGAAAAGAATAAATCTGAGTAAAAACATGTAACTTCCAAAATTAAGAAGTGACTAAATGCAACTCTAAGAACCTGTGGTCTCAAGGAATGCAGGAAATTCTTCATAAGGGTTATGAAAACTGATGACTGTTTAATTATTAAGATGGTGTAGGCTTAAGGGATGTACACTATGTTAGAGTTTCTGATCTATAGTTAGACATAGGTAAATATTGAACAGTATTTTTGTACTAAAAGTCCTGTTTCATTTTGTGGAATTGTAGTTAACTTTTTCCATTCTTTTACTATGGCATACATATTTCTTGTATGTCAGATAAGTGTTACGTACTTTGTCTCCTTTTTTATTAACATTTTATTTCTGTCTCCAGGATTCTTGGGATGGGCAGCATATTCCAGTTCTCTTCTCCATATTTTGTGGTTTGTTAGTGGCAATATCGTATCATCTCAGCAGACAAAGTAGTGACCCTTCTGTACTTTTGTAAGTGACTCAGCTTGTGTTCCTTCCCCAAGGAAGAAGCAAGTTGCAAGGGAACATTATTTATAATGTTAGATATTAGTACTGTTTGAACTGGTAGTCACCAGCATTATCAAAAATAGTATGATATGAGTTCAGTAGTTAGAGAGAAATTCTCAAATTTTGCACCTAGTTCCTCCTCTAATGACAACCTTTCTTTGTGACTTCTGGCAAATCACTTGCATGCCAAAATCTGATTTAACTGCCTGCTGATGTTCTCCAAAATGCCAGTCAGGTGCCATCTTTCTGCTGGTGCATTTGTGCTGAACAACCTATACCTGTTCTGTATTTAAAGAGTTGCTCAAAGCACTAGTTTAAGCTGAAGCCCCCATTTGGATTTTTTGAACTGTTTCACTTAATTTGTTACTGTGTTTTTTATCTTGAATGTACGCTCAAAGCACTTGTTCAAATAATTTCATCTCAGATGCAAAACAATAAGGATCTGGTTTGGTGATTAGCATTCCCGTCTAGCATGGGAGAACAATGTATTCATGTTGCTATTCTGAGTTGGAGTATTGATCTGATGATGAGAGTATTTCTGGTTCAGTTAATAATTATGTGTGTAAAACAAAATAGTTCCAGTAGGAGAAACACCTCCCACAGAATAGCCAATAGAGGCTCAGTCACATACCTGGGTTAGGCAGAGCTTGAACTTGGATTTAAATTTAGCCATAATGTTGGATGAATTTGATAAGCAGTAGTCTGGGGTAGATAGCGAGGGGCCTCTTCTGTGGACAGGGAGATTAATGATTCGTGAGTGTTCACACAGAAGGTAAATTCTTATCTTCGGGTTGACAACTAAACCTTGGCCTGTTACTCTTAGTTCAGGTGACTTTACTCCATTGGTATGAGGTCCTTGTCCCTAGGTACCTGTTCTTTTGTTCTTTCCAAGTGCTATAGCCTGGATGCTTATGTTTGCCCTGCAGGTTCACCTATTTAGCCAGATGTGGCACAGTTAAGCATTGCAATACATTGCAATGTGTAATTGCCTTTGAAGATGTAGGGCTCATTCTGTAGTGAGCTTCCTGTCCATAAAATGAAATAACACATATTTCTGTACTGCATAGGGTATTGCGTAAAAAAAAAAAAAGAAAAAAAAAAAATCACATTGAGGGGTTGAGACACTTAGGTATGGCTAGCAGTGCTGCGTATGGTCTTCTAAGAGCTTAGGTATAAGTTTTTTGGTCTTTAGTACCAGCAAGGTCTGCTAAGAATTTAGTAGTTTGGTCAGCATGGCTAATGCATGAATTAATCAGAGTAGTATAGATTCTTTTGTTGCTGTTGAAGTTTGAATTAAACCAAGGAATTCTTGGTTTTCTAATTGGTGTGGATAAATAGACCACTTCTAAACTTTGCACCAAGTTATATTTCTGTTCGGTTATTTATGAAATAAAGTTTTGTTTCATGAGTATTCAGAACCCCACTTAAAATTCAGTATTTGCTCAGTTACTCCTGTTGGTACTGGAGAAACTGCTGTTTGAACAAGATCTGGCTGCTCATCTTTAATGTTGGTCATTGTGTGCAACCAGAGAACTAATTCTTTTATGAAGTTGAGATCTCATCTTTGTAAATTTGCTCAGCCATGTGAAAGCACTAATATGCCAGGATTATTTTTTCTTGTAATCGACTTGTAATAGAACTTTTGACTTTGTTATTCTTCTAAAACCACGTAGAACAAAACATGCTTTTCAGTGGGGTTTTTTTGTCTTTCTTTAAGCTCTTTAGTGCAATCAAAATTTTTTCCTAATTCTGAAGACAAAAACCCTGAGGATCCTCTGTCTGAAGTAAAAGATCCTTTACCTGAAAAGCTCAGAAATTCTGTGGTAAGTAGGCTTTTTAATTATTTTATTTTATTTTTTTTAATACAGTCTAAGCACTTACTTTACGTTGGTTTGTATAGGATCTTAGCTCACAACACTTGTTAATTACCATGGTGTTGATTAGAATCGATATCGGAGCATTTCCTTTAAATCTGCAGATGAACCAATGTACTACACTGAGTATAATGCTTATATTGCAATTTAAGTTATTTAAAAGGAGGCATGTGAGAGAACTGGAATTCCCTAATGTGAATTCAGTGAAGTATCATCGAGGATGTTCTTCTAGCTCATATTGATAATAATAAATTATACTTGCAATTGTGCAGAAGTTAGTGGGATAGAGTTAATGGTGGCAAAACTATATTAACTCAGTATTTCTAGTAATTGTGGGCAAGAGCTTTGTGTGCGCTCTTCCAGAAGCAGAAAATAAAAATGGTAGAAAGTGTTGTGGGGCTTCTTTGTGGTTGGTTTGTTTTTAAGGAGCAGATGTAACCCGTTCCATTTACTTTAGCATATACTTTGAATTTTTAGTACAAATTCACTCTAAATATTTATGAAAATAGTAATATTTAAACATTATTCTTTTTCACAGAGTGGAGCAGTAGGTAAAAGACCTAAGAAGCTTAGTATGTTTAACTTGTACAAAAGAAGGTTGAACATTCATTTAACCTTGTGTAGGACTTGGCTGTAGGGGAATAACAGTATAGATGGGTTTCTCCTAATACAGCAGGCACAAGTGTGACAAGGTGCAGTGTGTGGAAACTGCAAGTAAATATTTAGAGCAGAGAAACTGCAATTCTTTTAACGCTTAACAGGAGAGAATGACTATAGGAGCTGCAAGGTCCTTTTTAGCTCTCAAACTCTGTTGTTAATCACCAAGAGGGCAGGGGAGCTGAGGATTATGATATTTTCTTTCTTTCAGTGTTCTTTAATCAGGACTTACTGATTGGAAAAAAAAAAAAAGTTGTATCCCAAGAAGTTAAGACCTTGCAGCAATAATTGCTGTGTGTAATTATTTGGCCGATTTTGGAGTAGTTAATCCTTTAATGATTTTTCTGTGCTGAAAATATTAATACTGTATTTACAGAGTGGGAACAGGTCTAAACTTGGGAGACTCCAAGTTGTAGTGCCCTAAGTACATATTGCCCCCTTGTGACTGAGTCTGGCATCACTTGTTTTGTTGTTTTTTTGCCTGTTATCAACAGCTTGTCTTTATTTTTTTTTTTAGGGGTAACAGAAAATTCAAACTCATTCTGCAGGGTCATTCCAAAGCTATCTTTTACCCTTCTGCAAAGGAGGGGGAAAACGGGTTAAAGAGCCTAGTTGTTGCACCTGGTCGTTAGCTCTGTCTGGGCAGCTATCTTCCAGAGCTCTTAATTGCCCCATAGTCTAAGCAATTCTTAGATCATAAATGGGAAATTTGGCTAGCCCTTCCAGCTCTTTCATCAGTGCTCTAGGGGGGTCCTGATACCCCCTCACAGTTCAGAATAAGAGAGATAATATATTGGCTATATTAATTTCTCCTGCCCCACTTTGGGTATGCATCTTTCCACTTAACTCATTTGAACTAATGCTCTTTGCCATAAGATTTATCTTGTGAAATTTCTGAGAACTTCAATGGATGTAATTAGCACTGGCATAACTTGAAAATCTTTAATCGGTTTCAGTGTTACTGCTGATGGGCATTAAGAATCTGAAGAGGACAACTAAAGCTGGTATTTTCTAAAATTATTTTGTTTTGACTCCCCAGAGTGAACGATTGCAGTCTGACCTGATTGTGTGTATAGTCATTGGTGTACTCTATTTTGCAATTCACGTCAGTACAGTATTTACAGTTTTACAGGTAAGGTGTTCCATCATGTCTGCCCTTTGTCTTCTATATACAAATACTCTAATGTGATACAACGCTTATTCTGGTAGTGCATCGGGTCTCCTGACTAGTTTTAGATGGTCTTTAAGTATATAGTATGACAAGTACACAACTGAAGATATTCACATTCCAGTTTTATGTGCTCAAAAACTCTTCTTCCCCTGCTCTTTCCTAGTTTCTTCTTACATTCTGCATTTTTATTTTAGTCTCTGACACAAAATGCCCTCTTTTGCTTCATCTATCTCAGTTAAATAGTGACAGGATCATCTTGGAGTAAGGAAAAATGAAACTTGGAAAAAAAAAAAAAGCTTAAAAGGTTTGATTCTTAAAGATTGAGGTGTTGAACCTTGACGCAGCAATTGCATGCTAGTGTGGCTCTTTGTAGACTATAGTATAGGTGAGTACCCCTTCACTGGAGTGGTTATTTACAGGACTTCAAAGAGCCTTTGAGTTTCAAGGTTTTTTACTTGTCAGTCTAGATAATACTACTGCTTTGGATACTTTTAATGTGTATATACGACTCCTACTTGATGATGATGACATGGGACCAGATCCTGTGCTTGAATTTGTTTAAGTAAAGGCATTTGCCTGAAGAGTTGCCGTTACTGAATTTCTTATTTTGGTATTCCTGTAATGGAAACATTGGTTAGCTTATCAACAGCCTTATGTCAGGCAAATGAAAGTTTCTTGCATGTATTTTAGAAGGATTTTACTCTCCCACTGCTGCCTACAGTTAAAGTAAGAAACTAATTTTAAAAAGCATATGCATTTAGGTAGCTTCAGGTGAAGTGTCCTACTTAAGCAGGTGTGTTAGGGTTTTTTTCAAAGGAAAATATCTCTGTTTTATGGCTGGACTTCAGCACTCCTCCCAAATCTTGCTTTCTCCCACGTTTGAGAAACTTGGCTATATGCTCTTCACCAGTTGTATAGTTCAATAGGCTTAGGCTTCACAGAATTTTGAATCAACAGCTTATAACAAGGTAATGCAATCCTAATTTTGTCATGACATAGCTAGAAAATTAGAGAAAATTTTAATGTATAGAAGTGTTACTATGAAATCCAGTCCTCATACCATGTTAATATAGTAGTATTTTGTGGCTTCTGTGAAGGACTTTGGTCTTGGTGAATTAAGAAGCCTCCCACCTTCATCTCAAGAGAATATAAGATTAATGATTTGTTTTTCCTTATGCTTATACGTCCTTTTATCCAGCAGATGAAAATGTAAATCAGGTTCAGCCTTTAGAGGATAATAGCTTTATCATTTATAAAATGAAATGCAGATGGGTCAGAAGCAATGGACTATGAAGGAAGATTGGTGTACTGTTTTTACTTTGAAATACTTACCAACTTAGTGAAAATTTGTTAGAAATAGATGGTTTATTCTCTCACAGGTATTTCTTGTTTGAAATTAAAGTTGGTAGTACAGCTTCTCATGAAGAAATACATTCCCAACTTACTATTACAGGAGCACCTGCCTAGATGCTGGAAAAGGTATTACATTATTAGTGTATGGTTTTGTTTATAAAACACAAACCTTAATTTCTTCAATTCTTCTTTTTAGCCTATTTTAAGTTATGTTCTCTATGCATTGGTGGGTACGGTAGGCTTTGTGACCCATTATGTTCTGCCTCAACTCCGAAAGCAACTTCCTTGGCATTGCTTTTCTCACCCGCTGCTGAAAACCAAGGAATACTATCAGTTTGAAGTCCGAAGTAAGTATCACTCGTGACACTTTTTTGAACTTGCTGTAGTTGCTGACCAACTTGTGTTACCTGTTGATACACTTAATCTCCTTTGTTATTCTCACCACTGGAGTATTTAATGACGTCTAATCTAGAAATGTCTTAGTTTCTCTGTTCCTCGTGCTTTGATTCCATGACATCTTATGTATCTCGTAACTGATGATGATAATATATTGCATGTGCTAACATTATCTCAGAGCAGTTCCATTAAAGCACAGTCTTCAAAATCTTAAGTTGCAAAGTTTGTGCTAATGATTGCCTTAATAATTTTTTTATAAAGGTAGAGTGTTTTTCACTAGGTATTTCTTCAAGACAGTAAGTTTTCAAATGTTTTAGAGGATTAGGTATGGTGAATGCTGTTGGAGATTTCATCCTGGCATGGATTTGATTCTTAATGGTATTGTTGACATGTTTAACAACAGAAAGTAGTGAAAGTGGCCTACTAATGGAAAAAACACACTAAGGGACCAGTGTTACTAGTTGATCTGCATAGACATGCGCTTGAACCTTGTGTTAAAGTCTACATTTTCATGAAATCTTTCCCTGGAGGCTGCAGAAAATACGAAGTTAGTTATACTGCTGATCCATTTTCCAGTATGGATAAATGTAGCGGTAGATTGTGGGGTCTCCACTGTTGGAACGTTTTCATTGTTAACAGCAGACTTAAATTTCTATCAAAAGTGGCTTAGAAACAACTGAAGCTATTTTTTTTTTCTCTTCAGTTAATTTTCAAGGTAAGGCAGTAATGAAAAGAAAGTGAGCATTCTGCTGCAATCAATTGATTTGCAAACTTCCTACCTTTGTAGCAACTATGCAGTGTGATCTTTTCCCTGATGTCTAAATTGTGGGCTTTTTTTCAGTGATTGGGTGTAAACATGGATAAATATGAATAGTAATTGTAATATGATGCCAAACTCTATTTGGAGGAAGAAGTGAAAAGTGCAGTTGTATGCCTTAGATTTTTAATTTGTGAAACTAGAGAAGCTACAGTTGATACCCTTTTCCTGATACCTGACATCAGTATTTCCATATGTAGTAGCGTTTTCGGGAAAGAGGACAGTCATATCCAGTAACGTTAAATATAAGTTTGTAGCACATCCCAGTTTGGTCCCTGTAACTTCTAGAGAATTCATGCTGTGTTGATGACTAGCTGTCGTTACGGCTTCTGTTGTAGAAAAGAAACTTCAGTTTTTGCTGGGGTCATCTAGGCATGTGCAGTCATTCATAGCAATGAAGAGGGGTGGGCCTTTGTCTAGCCTCTTTCAAGTATACCTTTAACCCTTTACGTATGCAGCAATGTTTAATGTAACTTTTGATGTAGGCTTTTCCAGCCTATATTTGTGCTGCCTTGTAAAATAAATTTTCTCACTATCTTCATTTGCATTAACTTGAAACATAGCAATCCTGTAATATAACTTGCAGTTATTGTAGAAGTTTAAAAGAAGTTCTTAAGTCTCAGACGTTTGTGTTGGCAGGTTACGTATGCTCTTCTATATTGTAGAGTTGTCAACCAGAAATCTTTTGGTTCGAATATGGTTGAAAAACATCCTTTTGCATGAGATAAAACGCGTAATGTCAAACAGCTTCATCAATATCAATGTTGAAATTATTGAAGAGGTGGCAACTGAGTTTGTTTCCTGCCATGTACAGTAAGCAAGTAGCTTGCAAACTGTTGTATTGTAATACATTTTGTATAGGTATGTAACAGTGCAAAAACTCTACTAGTTCTAGCGACAGTAGCTTAGAAGGAGCTTCTCTTTATTTCCGTTAGATAAAACTATGGAAGACTAGTATGAGAATACAGTTAGTATTTGGCTCCACAAATTACTTGGATCAAGAATCTTTATTCTGTTAGCTGAGTTTCATTTGACAGTACAATCTGATTTCTTCTTTTTAATATATCTTTATAGATGCTGCACATGTTATGTGGTTTGAGAAACTTCACATTTGGCTCCTTTTTGTAGAGAAGAATGTTATCTATCCACTGATAGTCCTCAATGAGCTTAGTAGCAGCGCTAAGAATATTGCTAGTCCAAAGAAACTGGATACTGAGTAAGTAGAAAAGGCTATCAAGTAATCTGAGTATGTCTACTGTGGTGGGAAATTAAATAGTGAGTTCTGGCCTCAATGGGAAGACAGTTAATTCTATTGCCTTAAAACTAAGGCAAGGAATAAAGTAAGTTTTCCTTTATTTGAAAGCTCTTATACAACCAAGTCACCTTGCCGACTTAAACTGAATGGAGTATTACAGCCTTAAACTAGGAACCTGCATGAAGATAAATCGTTCAATTCATAGCATATACTGTAAAGGTTGCAGAATTATCTAGTAGCGTGATATCAGAATTTCCTTGTTGATCTTCAAAGTCTATAGTATCATTATCCAGACTGCAAGTTCAAGATAGTGCCAATATATTCTGATATCTTGTCAGGTGTAAACTTAAGACCTGTGTAATGTTCCCGGAGTTGGTGTGCCAGCTTGCAGCCCCTCTACAGCTTTCTGCTCTCATCAAAGAATTCCCCAGGCCTTCCAGCCCCTAAGTATAATCTGTATCCAGATGGAATTGCACACTGCCTCTTAAATTGAGTCTTAGTTATAATCCTTCGAGCAGTGTACCTGACTGTCTCGGCAAATGAGGGTTCAATAATAGGCCCTGCATTTTTTGCCTCCGAGAACATTGACCAGGTGGCTTTTTTGGATTTGAAGTTCTGTTGATTTAGAACAGAAGTGTTGCAGAGAAAATAAATCTCAAAACAAAATTGAATATGTATTTGGGAAGGGAGGTGTTGGATTTTTTCAGGTATGGGTTTGGTTTTTTAAGTTTAATAATCCCTGGATCTAGTAAGTTCTTGCTTTGGGTTCATTACTCTTGTGACTACAAAACCTTTGGGAGGAATATTGCCATTACATTATTTCAGTGTTATTTTTATAAACCCTTTGATCTGTCAGTTACTATCTCTGAAAAAGAATATCACTGTAAATTTATCATTAAGTTGCAGTTTCCCCAATATAAGCTGGAGTAGTACAGTCATGCAGGAAATAATGGTAATCCAGTGTTCGTTAACATCCTCTTGCTGATTAATCTAGAGCACTTCTAGCATTTTTGCATCTCAATATTCATAACCTAAATCAAAGACAAGGTTTCTGTTCAGAGTACAAGGATATTTTACCTCTGATTAATTTTGTTTTTTTTTAGTGAGACTCTTACAGATAGCACTAATCCTTGAACATTGATTGACTTGAGAATACTGAAAGACTTGGATAGTAACCTTAAAAAAAAAAATAATCTGAAGTCGTCTTTAAAAAAAACAAAACAAAACAAAAAAAACTCCAGAAGCAAACCCAAATCTAAACCTTGAGTTTGAAGAGATTGGCAATGCACGACAGCAACAATTTAGGTGGTCTTTAAACCCCTTTCAGACAGCAGATAAGTAACTGTTTTCTGTGAATTTCTTATACAGGTTGGGTGCTTTAATGATCACAATAGCTGGCTTGAAGTTACTGCGTTCATCATTCAGTAGCCCAACGTGCCAGTATGTCACTGTTATTTTCACAGTGCTCTTCTTTACTTTTGATTACAAAAGTTTTACTGAGACCATGCTGCTAGATCTCTTCTTCATGTCCATACTCTTCAGCAAGGTAACTTAAACTCTCTATTTCTAGGTGTTTCAGGTCATCCAAAAGGGAAAACAGATAGTCCTAACTGATAGGTAGTCTTCAAGATCATCAGTTCTATTGGTACTGTAATCAATATGCTTTAAGACAGATAAGATGTCTTCTTCCCAAAGCACTTATGTTTGAGAAAGCATATGTTCTAAACATCTCATGAGTTTCTGTTAGTAGAACAATGAAGTGCATATTATATTACTTGCTTCATTATTACATCTTTTTTGTAAGTCTCAAGACATTTTGTAGACCAGTAAGAACTCTAAGGTGACCAGTAAGTTCCACAGGATGTTTGTGTACTGCAAAGCACGTTGATTCTCAGCCAAATCACTAAATTTTTCTTCTCTTTTTTTTTCTTTTTTTTCCTGTAGCTTTGGGAACTCTTTTATAAATTGAGATTTGTATATACCTACATTGCTCCCTGGCAGATCACATGGGGATCTGCCTTCCATGCTTTTGCCCAGCCCTTTGCTGTGCCACGTATCCTTTGAAAATGCAGGCTTTTTTCTGAAGTCGTGTATTTATAACTTCTGAATGTTGCATTATAATGGGTTATGTATTATGGGCTAAATCTACTGAATGAACAGGTTTGTCTAGTGAGTATTTATGAAGAACTGTGCACACTTTCTGCCTTGCTACAATGCTACGAATTATACAGTAGCAGATAGAGTAGGAATAGAATTCTGACATAAAATAAACATGAAGCAGGAGTTACTTCATTCTGAAAATGACACAGCTTTTCTTCTGACAGTCATTCCCTTTCTTGAGAGTCATTAACTATGGTTTTAGTTCTTGAGGTTTGCATTTTAAACTTCTGTAGGC
This sequence comes from Pygoscelis adeliae, assembly GCF_000699105.1. Taxonomy (NCBI): domain Eukaryota; kingdom Metazoa; phylum Chordata; class Aves; order Sphenisciformes; family Spheniscidae; genus Pygoscelis; species Pygoscelis adeliae. Next base: position 355,545 of record NW_008824350.1, read on the forward strand.
TGGTTTGAATGGAGATAGTATTCTCTGCAGAATTTTGAGAAAGAGAATGATCGCTGTGTCTAGTGCCAAATTTTCACTTATTTCTGTTAATCCCCTTATTCCTGGAGATACTGTAGAGATACTTTGCTGCATAAAAATTCTTGGAGATCTTGTTTTGCTCTTAATTGGCGTTGCAGTCTATTTCAGGTACTATCACAAAGCTTGAAAAGTAGTTGTTGCTTGGCTTTCCTTAATTCTGTTATCCGACAGATTCTGCAATGTTGTTTGTCCAAGCAGCTGTGTCAGCTTTCTTCTCTACTCCACTGAATCCTTTTCTGGGAAGTGCAATATTCATCACTTCGTATGCCAGGCCTGTCAAATTCTGGGAAAGAGACTACAAGTAGGTGAAATAGACCTTTAAAGTTTGTGTCCTTTGGTTTTAATAATGTAACTATGGCTAAATGTGTTGTGGGTTTTGCTTTTTTGTTTTTTTTTTTTTTCCTCCAAGTGCTGCTATTTTTTTCCCCCAGAGAAAACTAGTTTATAGCACTAGAAGTTCAATGAACTTGTTTCTGAAACACTGTAGCAGCTGGGTTTTTTTCTAATACTAGCAACATTTGCTTTAGCTTCTTAAGTAATTTCTACTTAGAGGTATGCCATCCTGGTAATTTTTTTAAACATAAAATTACAGTATTGTAAAGTGCAATTTTAATCAGAAAGTGAATTTATGTGCAAAAAGGTTTTGGGAGGCAGTTCATAACTGTATTTAACCTGTGTTCATTATTGCTCATTTCACAGCTAAAACTGGCTAACCCCAATATAAAAATCTTTAAAGTAAATTTTTTTTGATCCAGGTGGGATCAGTAGTAAAAAATTCTTAATGTCAGTTTATACCTCCCTGTGTTTTATTTCTCTGAAGTCCGCTATTGTTGATGGAGTATCAGACCAGTGAAATGTTAGATAAACAGCATAGGGCAAGATAAGCAGATAGTTCTGGTATTTATGGAGAATTAATTTTTCATTTCACTGCTTTATTGATTTCCCCCCCCCGCCTTCTAACACTAGAACAGTTTATATACAATGTTCCAAATCTTACGTTAAAGAGTTAAGGTTGTAATTTCAGCCAATGAAATAATAACTTTCTGAAAATTGTCTGTTCAGTGAAATCTACTGGAATGCTAGCTGTGCTGATTTAATTGTTTTTAAGTTTGTCACATCTAAAGCTTTATGGTATCTGTCTAAGAAAATACATACACTTATATCTAAAGCTAAAGATTATTCTATGGCTACTTACTGTGGGCAAACTTTATTAGGTATTGGATCATAATGCTATTATAGGCAGAAAATACTTTTACATATGAGAAAAGCAGCAAATTTGCATATAAAATTTTAAAATAACTTTTTGAAACTATTTCAGTTGGAATATTTTTTAACAATTTTTATTCTCTTAGTAGTTTCTTCCCTTAGATTTTCTTACAGTAATAAATTTTGTGTTAAGTATGCTTTATTTTATTATTTTCAGCACAAAGCGTGTGGATCATTCAAATACAAGACTGGCTTCACAGCTTGATCGAAATCCAGGTAGCTTTCCTAGTCTGATTTTGGTGGGGGGGTTTTTTTGGGTGGGGTGGGGATTTTTTGTGGGGGTGGTTTTTTGGTTTTGTTTTTTTGTCAGTTTTTTTATTGTGGTGCTTTTTTCAAATGTAAATAGCTTTTATAGGGTTTTTTAATAGGATTCATGATCAGTTTGCCCTCTGATCTTCTCCAACCCTGCCCAACCTTTCTGTTGTTCTGTCTACTGTTACTTTCTCCTCCATCATCTCTCTTGCTTTATTCTTTAGACTCTCCTATAAGTTTTTCTTGTTTTCCCCCTTACCTTTATGTGTGTCTGCTTTACTTTTTTATTTATAATCGTAGTGTGCATTAAGCTGTTCTGCTTTTTATTCTTTTTAAATAATTAAAAAAAGCCAAACGTTATTTGAGGGTATCTCAATGTCATGGTGATGAGACTAGTACAACAGTCATTACTGAGATACTTCTGTGCTCATTTGCTTTTGCACTTTATGTGTAATATATTGACGGGAGATGTATGAGTGGAACTGAAGGAATAATTTGGAAAATGGAGGAGTGACTAAGAAAGGAAAAAATTTGGTCAAAAATACTAAATGTCACTTAGCGTTCATCTGGAGTAATTGTCCCTTAAAAAAGGGAGGGTGGGGTGTGGAGAACGACCTTGAAATAACGTTGCTGTTAAGAAAAGTGTAGGATTCAATGTGAAGTGATAATTGACATTCAACCTTGATGTTTTTCTGCAGATTCAGATAATAACCCAAATCCAATCTTCCTGCAGGTTCAGATGATAACAACCTGAATTCAATCTTCTATGAACATTTAACCCGTTCTCTTCAGCACAGCCTATGTGGAGACTTGCTGTTGGGTCGGTGGGGAAACTATAGTACTGGGGACTGCTTCATCCTAGCCTCTGACTACCTCAATGCACTAGTACACCTTATAGAGATAGGAAATGGCTTGGTCACCTTCCAGCTGAGGGGGCTTGAATTCAGAGGTGAGTGTGTTATACTTCCTTAACCATCTGTACTAAAAAGTAGACTTCTGCTTTGGAAACTTTAAATTATTTTCAGTTCCATCCTGTAAATTAATTGCTTTGAAAATGGGCTTCAGGGCCTCTTTATGCCCCTGTCACTTGTGAGGAAAACTAGCTTGCTGTAGCAGAGTTGATGCTAAGTCTCTCTTTGCATTTTAGTGCAACATGGCTACCATAATTGATTCTTAGAGACACCTAACTAAAATGTGATCCTAGAGTGATAAATTCAGCTATCCGAATCTTTTGTGTTCATTGGCAGATAGTTCACTTGGTGTTACAGAAACGTAATTGGAGACTGATTGGATTCTAAACACTTTTAAACACAAGTCAACATTTAAAGCAATCATATAAAGTATTCAACTCTTCCTTCTTTTGTCTATTTTCTCCTAAGGAACTTATTGCCAGCAACGAGAAGTAGAGGCCATCACTGAAGGTGTAGAGGAAGATGAAGGGTTTTGTTGCTGTGAACCAGGCCACCTTCCTCATATGCTTTCCTTTAATGCTGCCTTTGGGCAGCGTTGGCTGGCTTGGGAAGTGCTTGTGACAAAGTATGTTCTGGAGGGTTATAGCATCACTGACAACAGTGCGGCTTCCATGCTTCAAGTCTTCGATCTCCGGAAAATTCTCACGACTTACTATGTGAAGGTATGATTCAGATCAGTACAACCCTTGCGGGGAGGTAGGCTGGATTACATCTGGGAACTGCTTCATGTCTTGAATGTTTAATGTCTTTCATATGAGGATCATAGAATGTGATACAAATTATAAATGTATGAACACCTTCATCAAAGGAGGACAGAGTATGCTGTACTGATGATTACTTGATGCTCTGGTATATGGGCAGGGCAATGACCCTGTTGTCTTCTCTCTGTTCTAGACAAGTTCTAGCTGAAGCTGGAGTTGAAACTTGAGAGCTGTTACCCAAATGTAATAGCTGTGTTGTAGATGAAAAGTTAAATAAATAGTGTGTTTCTCTTGGAGAAAGCCAAGCTGCTTCGGTGTTCAAAAGCTGTCCAAAACCATCTTTTTTTTTTTAAAAAAAAAAAAAAAAAAGCCCTGCAGTTGTAAGAGGACTCTAGGCCTCAGATCCCTTCAGATAACCAGTTTACTAATTGAGATCTTTCATAAGCTACCCTCTTTCAGAGAGCTGAAAAACTTCAGGTTGAAATATTTCCAAGGTAACTTTTATACGGGCGCGCACACACACACACACACAAAAGTTCATGGGGGTTTTTCTTCCCCCCAAAACACAAGGGTGTTAAACTGTCTTGTCTTTTATTTAGCATTTGAATTCTTTAGAAATTCAATATCTAAGGCTCCGTGTTAACTAGATAAAAATTCCTATGTATTTGTTCGTTTTTCTGCGAAATTACGGGAGAGTCCTGTCCCGTCCTTTTTTCCTTTCCTTATTCCTTCAGTGCATGCTTCAGAAATCTTGACAGTCTTTGAAAAATATGCCTGTATACAAACCTGTATTGTTTTCTGTGCAAATTTGTTGCATCTGTGAACTAAATAAATGCTACTGTATATCAGTTTTGTTCATTACCAGGAAAATAGTGCAAATGAGTTGGAACAATTGAAATTGACTGGGTTTTTTTATTGCAATACTGACTCATATTTTTAACTACTACTGTTTCAGGGAATCATCTATTATGTCACAACATCCCCCAAGCTAGAGGAATGGTTAGCTAATGAGACAATGCAGGAGGGACTGCGGTTGTGCACAGACCGCAATTATGTTGATGTAGACCCAACATTTAACCCCAATATTGATGAGGATTATGACCACCGTCTAGCAGGGATCTCAAGAGAGAGTTTCTGTATGATATATTTGAACTGGATAGAATATTGCTGCTCTCGAAGAGAAAAGGTAAGTATGAACACGTGAGGAAAGCCATTCGTTATTCTAAGATGGTCTCATTTTTTTCCCTGTTGGTTTGACGTACAGGCTGGTTTAATACTGATTTTAAAAATCAAGATTTATAATTGAAATATTAATTTATAGTTTACTGGTTTTGATCTTCCACTCTTGAGATGTGAATTTAAATAAATTCTGCAAGTAGTGTATGATTTAACCTGTTCATTAATGAATTTTCATTTACCAGCGCAAATGAATCAGTTACATCTTAGTCAGGCATTTATCTACATACGAAAGTGTATGTTAATAGAATTGATGTTTTGTGCTTAGATGTCAGTGTTTACAAATCAACCCTAACTTAAACAAAAAAAAACCCAAAACAAAAATCCCAAATAAACAAGTACCTGTTGCCAGCTTACAAGACTGACTGCTTCTTTCTTAGTGGTCATACTATACCATTCCTTTGGACCACTGGAATTGTTGGCTTGTGAAGATGATCATCCTGTATTCAACCCTTTTCCTCTCTCCAAATCCTTCCACTTTTTAAATAGAAACATTAGTATGTTTGTGGAGGAATGCTTTGACTTCTTACTGTTTACAAAAAACCTGTGGTCTAGTCAAAGTAGTGTTGCCTTTGAGAATAAACAGAAATTGATTGAGATTAAAGGGACAGGAATATAATTGGAATTTATGTGTTTAATGAAGGATCCGAGACTTCAGAGTTCAGCTTTACTTTGGAGGTAAAAGATTAATTAGAAGCCCATTTTAATGGGTGTAAGATTTAAAGCGTTCTGCAGTCAAATGACAAACAGCTGAAGAAAATTGTTTCCCTCCAAGTCACGATCTTGTGAAATATTTTGTGTAGGTATTGAAAATAGGGTTTAATCACTTAAATGAATGATACTATTATCTAGGGCATTATACACCTTATACAGTTACTACTGGCTTTGAGTTGAGAGCGAGTTTCCCTAGAATAATAAAGCTGTAGTCTGGGGAAGTTTTCGGTTAACTCAGAATTATATACTCCTAACCAGTAAGTGAGAATCCACTTTATTCACTAAAGTATTTTTGTTTTAACCCCATAATTTTGCTAATCAACAGTTTGTATACAAGATACACAGTATCCATGAGGAATGTTGCATGCATCCATTCAGCTTACAATTTGTCTTATTTCAAATACAGTATGTGTGTGTCTGCCTTTACAAGTATTCTGCATACTTGCAAAACTTTCAAAAAAGAATCCCTCTTGAAAGTCTGAGCGAGAGTAACTGGTGTGGTAGGTACATATGCACACTTGAGTCTGTATACCTTTGTAAGTGTTTGGGTCTTTTTACTCTGTCTGGCAGAACATTTTTCCGTGACGGTTTCTTTACTCCATTCACCTGACTATTCCTTTTTCCTTTTGTTACTACAAGCCACTGGATTCAAGTAAAGACTCGCCCCTGGTGACATTGTGTTATGGACTGTGTGTTCTAGGGCGGAGAGCATTGGGAACAGCTTCACATCATATGTCTAGGTAATAAAATACTGTTGTAAGCTTCCTTTCCTCAAAATCCCGCAGGGCTCCTAGGTTAGATATTAGATGAGTACCCCTTCATAAAAGGAACAGATACTTAATGTCATCTTTCCTTAAACTGGACAGATACGCTATGTAACCTGTCTTTGTTATAACAGCCAGTGAAACGTAACCAAAGAACAGCAAATGAGGGAGAACTTTGAGCATTTTGTTTTATCGAACTAATGCAAGGTGAGAATTCTGGTGTGGGTAAGCACTAGTGATAACTGAAAAAAAACAAGAACTGGTTGAGTTCTAAAAGTAAGCTCTGTTTCCTGCTCCCAGTATGTGCCCTATATGGAAATACAGGGAAGAAGAGGACAGCTTCTTAAAATGAAGAACACGCATGTCATGATGGAAGTTAGATCAGACCGTTGTGATAAGTTTCACAGTTTAGCTGGCTCTGTGGCAAGCAGTTGTGTTTTGTACAAATCTCCTTCAGCTCAACTCTGTCATCATATGGCAACCTCTTTCTTGCAGCCAGCCAGCCTCAACTTACTTTAGAAAGCCAATGTAAAACATAGTTGTATGTTTCAGGAAATCACGAGGGGGTGGTTTAAAAAGAAAATAAAAAGAGGCATAATCAGATGTGGAAGCTATTGGTCAGCTGGGTGCTGACTGTAAAACCTGTTTTACTTCACTTTTGCGGAAACTGTTGACTAATTCTTCTAAGTACCAGCCAATTGCCCCCTGAAGGTCTTGCAGATGTGCAGTCCCAAGAGTGGTCAGAGCGTGTTTGATTTTTCACTCTAAAGTTATCTTAGTAAAAGGAAATGATGCCTTTAAGCATGAGGAAGTTGTCAAGATTTTTATTCTGTACTAAAGCATGCACAACTGAAGCCACATATCCTCCTTAACTGGTCCATTGTGGTGTTATATTCACTGAAAAATTTTGTCTTTAAAAATCTTTGGAATAAAGTCAGGCATTCCTCACAGTGTTCCTGTTTACTTTAGTCTGTGTAAATAGTCTGTTGCATGTATGGTTTATTCATTACCTGTTTAGTGCACATAAACATTTAGTGTCCAAGCTTTGCTTACACACATCCTTACTCATATGTTCTCTTCTCCCTGTCTTATCCTGTAAGTTCTCTTTATAAAGAATAATTATGTGCCTTTCTGTACAGCTCAGTATTTTCTGCTTTTGTCAGTGATGATAATTGTGGATACGTTTGTATTTCTGTTAATATTTGGGCTGTTTTCTTCATATTCCCTCCCCCCGCCCCGGTACAGTAATCTGGAATCCTTCTTGTACGGCTTGCATGCCCTATTTAAGGGTGACTTCCGTATATCTTCAATTAGAGATGAATGGATCTTTGCTGACATGGAATTGCTGAGGAAAGTAGTGGTTCCTGGAATACGGATGTCACTTAAGCTACATCAGGTGAGAGTTTACACAGGAAGATGTATCCAATTCTTCTTATTTCTGTGCGTTCGTTCTTTTAAAAATAAGTGGCTGGGAGAGAGAAAAAAGAGGAAGAGAATAAAAGGGCATGTGATAGAGATGGACAACTGAAAATGAGGGAGTATCATGTCTTATCCTTTGTTTTATTATAGCTCATCTGGAAGGTGATTATAGAGAAAAAGGGAATGCAGTTTATGCTCAGAGCTTGAAAATTAAATCAAATGTAGATCAGAGAACATGTCAAGCCCTGTTCCATATCCATCTAGAGATAATTCTGTTATGAACAGCCTCTCTGATATTTTCCCCTCCCTCTTCCCCTCCCCACATATATGTAATTGGCTTAAAAGGTTATCATACCATTCAAAGCTAGATAGCCCTCTCCAGCTCTCCAATGGGAGTTGTTTTTCTTGTTCTTTTTTTCTTTTCTTATTTGAAGTGTTCTAATAACAGACACTTTGGCATTACTCATTGATCCTATCGGTAAAGTTTCAGGTGAGAACGAGAAGGTTGCTTTTCTATAAGCTGAAATTGGGGTTGGTCTTTACAGTGCAGTGAGGGTGAAGATGAACAGTCTCAAATTCTGTCCAGTGCATCTATTAACTAAGCTCAGCAAGTACAAGAAAGCACGTACTGAGTGATAAGCACTCTGGGGAGAGGGGTGGAAGTGTTGGTACTGTAGAAGAACAGATTGCTTGAAAATCATAGTAAGTAGGCAAATGTTAGTTGCACTTTTTTAATAATAAAGTTGCATTTTTTGCCTTTATTGCAGAGTCTAGAAGTCCCCCAAAGCTTGCAGTGATTTGAACGAACTCCATGTAACACAAACTCCCTGAATTTAGCAGAATGTGTATAAGCGTTAGGAGTACATGTAGCGAAGTAGAATAATTACAAAACCATTGTTGAAACCAGCAGAAGTACCACTTCAACAATTTTGAAGTGTTCTCAGAATATTTGGGTTACTGTGCAGAATGGGCTTGAATTAAGTCAGAGAATGAAAAGTGAGAAAAATACAAATATCTCTAACAATAGAAGGAAGTTTTTTCTGAAAGTTATTGTATTAATCTATAAAGGGTGATTTTATTCACTTGCAGTGCAATAGCATATTGAAGCTTCAGCCAGTGTTGGGAATTTAGCTATAAACCACTAACCTTTTTAACCAGAAAGTAATGTGACCTAATACTGAATTGAACTTGCGAATTTTGTGGTTTTATTTGACTGGCAGTAATGTAAGTTGTGTGATAGTATAGTCTGTCATCAGGTATTGATGTGAACTTTTTAACAGAAAATACAGATAAACCTTATTGTTTTTCTTCCTATTGCTATTTTCATATAATACAGTCTCAGTGAATAATCAGTGCTTTAATTAAGTGTATTTTACAGTTGGAGACTTGTGAATAAGCAGAGAAGCTAAAATGCTTCTGCAGGCAATATAAATAGATATAAATCTAGTGTAAAATTCAACTAGAAATTTACTTGAATCAGTAACGGGCAGGTCCTTCCAATCATTTTGGTTTTAAGTTAAAAAAGGAAGCAAACAGAACTAATCTGTTGGGAAAGAGATTATCTTTAACAATGTTCTTTAGTAGGTATCTGATATTTTTTGATGTCTAACTTTGTGCAATGCACTGAGCCTTTCAAGAGTTTGACGTGTGAAATGTTTGATTTTTATACGTAGTTACATCTGAAATGTTAATCATATCTTACTGAACACGTGTTCTTGGAAACAGGATCACTTCACTTCTCCAGATGAATATGATGATCCTTCTGTCCTTTATGAAGCCATAACAACCCATGAAGAAAATCTAGTTATAGCACATGAAGGGGACCCTGCTTGGCGGAGTGCAGTTCTTTCCAACTCTCCCTCCCTCCTTGCTCTGCGTCATGTGATGGATGATGGCACCAATGAATATAAAATCATTATGCTGAATAAGCGCTATCTCAGTTTCAGGGTCATTAAGGTAAGCTTTGTGCCCATTCCACGTTGTGACAGTATGTTGTGGTATATTTTAGTAACTATACCAAACTGCTACTTCAAGTCAAATCATTACTTTTTTTGTTACTGATCTGTCATTGCTAGGGCTGCTGCTTCTCATATAGTGGAAGTATTTAATCAAAAAATCAGTTACTGACTTACAATATCTTATTTCTCATCCCATTCTTAGATTTGCTTTATTCTCACTGTTGCAGCCTGTGTCCATAAGTTCAGCCTTTTAAAGAAGTGAATATGAATGCTTGCAGTTCTGCAGTGCATTATTACATACACTCGTGAAGGCCTAGGTATAGCAAGGCAGTCTTCACACGCTGTTTCACTTTCTGACACAGCCTTTCTACTTGGCTTATGTCTGTCATCTTTTGCAGGTGAATAAGGAGTGCGTGCGTGGCCTGTGGGCAGGACAACAACAGGAGCTTGTCTTCCTGCGTAATCGTAATCCAGAAAGAGGAAGTATCCAAAATGCAAAACAAGCTCTGAGGAACATGATCAACTCCTCTTGTGACCAGCCAATTGGATACCCAATCTACGTCTCACCTTTGACTACTTCCTATTCAGATAGTCATGAACAGCTTAAAGAGATTCTCGGGGGAGCTATCAGCTTAGGAAACATCAGAAACTTCATAGTGTCTACATGGCACAGGTGAGCTGAGGAAATGAGTTCTCATTAGTATGTGTTCATGCTCTCATATTCCATTAACTAGTTTCATATATGTCCAACATGGCATAATTTACAACATTCAGTTGCACAAAAATAAATCTGTACCATATGGCAACTGCTCTGGTACAGGGTTAATCTTCAAGGCATATAAGTAATACACCACAAACTATGTAAATGACAGCTCAGAAATAACAGGACAGAAAGTCCAAACGCAAGAACTACAACTTCAGTTCTGATGTCAGGTCTGATAATGAGAGACAATGCAACTTCTGTATTTTTTTCGGTATCGTCATTTTGCAGTTTATAATACCACTCTTACAGAATCAGGACTTATTTGGTAGGGTTCCTGTCTGGCAAATACTTTGCATGCAAGTGCCACTATTAATGTTGTTAAGGTATGCTCATACATAGTAACTCAAGCTTTAGCTGTTGTTCAGAATTTCATGAGTGCTTATAAATACACTGTATGTCAGAGCCAGAACAAGTAACTGGAGTGATAATATAATCCTCCTTCCACATGTCTGCTCGGTAACCCGGTACAAACTCTTGCTGTGCTGTGTTTTATAGGCCATGAGAACTTTTACTGCACTTCTATGGCCCCCTATGACTGTGGCTTCAAAAGCAACAGTGGCAGCTGTGTGTGGCATTCAGAAATGTGCGTCCAAGTTCTTACCAGTTCCGGGAGCTGGTGCCATAGTTGGAACAGTCCTGTAGCTGTTCTGATGGTCATATTTACGCTTAAACATCTACAGCACATCAAAACAGAACGTGCTGCTTCACCCCGGAATATGCCACACTTACTACAGTCTGTGGTGTTTGTCTTCTGTCACCATCTGCTTGTCCAACATGTGGATAGAATAACGGGTGAAAGTATGACACAGAACAGTATTTGGATCCAAGCTGTGCGTGCTTTGGGATTCTGGATCCCAGGGGCAAATAAGATTCGAAAAGAGTGCTCAGTGTATTTGGGTGCAACAGAAAGGAAAGAATAATAAAAATAGGAATTGAAGGGAGGAGGAGGAATGTGCTGTGTTTTTTGTGTCCATCTGAGTTTATTAATGCAAACAATGTGGTGAAAAGTCTGTATGTACACTGGAAAATGTTGGCTAGCCTACTGTCTGAATGTTCAAAATTCACTTGAGAATTTGTGATTCAAATAATTGCAATATGGGCTTCAAACAACTGAGAGTACATTATTGAAGGTAACAAGAAACCAAATACATTAAAAAGAAAAAAACCGCAAAACCCAACAAATATTCTTTTCCTGCTCATTTAATTAGGCAAAGATTTTGCAATATAAGAATACACGACTGGTGTGTTAAGGAGCATAAATTTTACTAAACTGTTACAAAATAATCAGGATGTTCTACCAGCATTTTATATTTAGAATTTGATCGCTTTATTGTACTTCAGAGGTGGCTTGATTTTTTTTCAAAAGCTGTTTTATATGAGCGCTTGACTTATCATAAATAACTGTTACTTGAATAGCTGTCATAAGGAAAATTGCAGTCTCTTAGAAAGCAGTATTTATACTTGCAAAGCATGTTCTGAGAAAATAAAGTCAAGTTTTATCTGATTTTAGGGAATGCTGTGGATTGTGCTGAGTAAAGCCTTTTGCTTGTCGTCATAAGGCATTTCTTAGAATCCTGATGATTTAGGAGGCCTGACTTAATGTGTCAAACTGCATTATGTTTTCAGACTAAGGAAAGGTTGTGGAGCTGGCTGCAATAGCGGTGGAAATATTGAAGATTCAGATGCTGGAGGTGGAGCTTCTTGCACAAGTAACAATGCAACTATCAACGAGTCGCAGAGCAGCATGTCACAAGGAGGAGGGAATGTAACTACAGGGCAGGGACCTGGAGCAGTACAGCACCCTCCTGTTGCAGCTCATCCCACAACTCTTCCTGCAGCTCATCCACCAACTCATCCCTCCACTTTGGGTAAAATTAAAATAAAACAAAGCAACAATTTTATACAAGTACAATCCTATAGCCAGAACTGGCTTTTCAGCTCTTTGGATCAGGCCTAAGTTAAACTAAAAAATAAACAAAAGTGACTTGATTATGTAGTATTAACACCTGCTGGATTCATCGCAAACTATGGTGCTATTTTATGCAATGCAAGGTTCCCAAACAGATTTGAGCAGTAGGGGTATAGTTTTGCTGGCAGAATAGATTAAATAACTTTTTATAACACATCTCTATGGATTGGATCTTTTCTGTCATGTTGTCTGCAAATGCTAAACTTGTCATTTTTTGTGAATGTATTTATATTTCTTATTTATACAGTGGAATGGATTCTCTATTTCCATAGTATTTTAGCTGAATACTATCCAAGAGTCTGCGGTGATCTGTAGTTAGGGAGGTGATAAACAGTAAAGCTGAGAAAAAGCTTCCCAAACACTGCCTTTACTCACAAAGAATATAAAAGTGTATGTAGTTGAATGAACTTTTCTTTTCTTGCACAACTTAAGTAGGTCTATCAGCTGTGGAGAGGTATCTACGAGTACTTACTATAGGAAAAGCAATGGCACTAATGCTCGTAAACTGCAATTCCTGTTCTTCACCTTAAGTGCATTAAATTTTTCTGAATGTGTTTAAAAACAGCTTTTGCTCTAACAAATTTTCTGACTCAGTCTTCGAACACCCAGTCAAGCATATTAAGAAAGAATGTTTAGTATTTTGAAACATGGACGTCTCTACCTACCTTAATGCCTTAAGTATGGGAAACTTAAATGTTAACATTAAGAAATAAATTGTTAATGCGGGAAGAGCAAGGCTGAAGCATTTTTCAAGCTACTTGTCTTGCAGGGATTGTGAGTTGAACAGAGTGTGAAATTCCAAGATAAGATGAATGGAATGTATTCAAATGCTCTGCTATATGAAATGCAACAGAGATCTTCTGCGATACAGCTGTTTCAGAAGTTGTTGATTAGACCCGTCAGTTTTGTATCTAAGCGCTAAAACATGTGTGTGTCGGAAATCTAACGTGTGTGGGAGACTTTATCAAACTCTCCTGATTCTGTATCTTTTACTTTTAGGCACCAGTCACAGCTCTCACTCTGTGCAGTCAAGCCTTGTCAGACATTCCCCTGCCCGTGCCTCAGTAGCTAGCCATTCATCTTATTGCTACGGCAGTCGTCATTCATCTCTTCGCACATCCACAACAGGCTTTGTGCCTTGTCGGCGCTCTTCCACCAGTCAGATATCCCTTCGTAACCTCCCATCATCCATCCAGTCCCGCCTATCTATGGTGAACCAAATGGAATCTACTGGCCAGACTGGGGTCAGCGCGCAGCATGGACTGCCCTCTTCTAGCAGCTCCAGCCAAAGCATCCCAGCCTGTAAACAGCATGCCCTCGCGGGCTTTCTAGGGACAGAAGGAGGGAGTAATGCAACTGAAACTCAGTCAGGTGGTAATGCAAGCCCTGCAAATCAAATGCAAGCCAAAAAGGATGACGTTATTTACAGAATCCAGGTAAATACTCCAGAAGAACAAGTTAACCTATGCTTCCACGTGCTTTTGTTAGCGTTACCTTGTACGTTGTTGAAATCACTACTTTTAAATACACGCAGAGTCTGGAATGTCTCAGTATACAACTATTGTGCAGTTACATTTGGGGAACTAATGTGAGGAAAAGGTTTTCTGGACAACCAGCCTTCCTGTGTGCTTAGACATCCCTGTTTACATTACTTATATATTTTGCTGTAGTGCAGCTTTGAGAATGTCAGCTGAACTCAGTTCCACTTCATACTTATTTTGCCTTTATTCATTACAACATGTAAAGCTAAACAGCTTCATTTGCAGGGCAGAAAGCAACTAGCTTTTTTCTCTTAAACCACATAGATTTTCCGCAAAAGTAAGTGTAAAAATACTCACTTTCACTTTCATATGTATTTATTCTTTGGTTATTGCCACAAGTCTGGGTTTACTGAGCAGCAAACAGTACACCATTGACTAAGTTAATCATGGCAGCCTTACTCATTTTGTGAAAATCCCAAAACTTGTATTCTTGCTCTTCTAGCTTGTATTAGCTCCACACATGTCTTTGGTAGTATATTAGTGGGAAACATCCAGAAGTGTATTTAATAGGATAGGTCATAACAAATGTGATTTCTTTGCTGGTATCACCTCATTTTAGAGTAATACTTAAACTGCATCATAGTGGGTAAAGTTAAAAAATTAATTTTGCAGGTCTGTGCTTAGTAGCTTTTGTTTGCTGGCAAGGGCCCTTTTATAAAACTGCTTAATTCCTCTGTGTGAGGAGGATACAGGCAAAGTTGACATGTGCCCTCGGATAGTGGACGTTATGCGGTTCTCTCTGTCCTTAAATAGGAAGAAGTTTTCAGGAGTTTTCTCCTGCTGCCCCTGTGGAAAGGCCAGTTTACTTCAAAACATGGGGTGGGTCTCAACTAACCATGCTAGTAGATAAATAGTTCTTCAGCCTAACAGTAAATTCTCCAAGACCATGTTTCTTGAGCTATTCTGTAAGAAGTGATGAGCCAGTTCTAACAGCTCATCATCATTTAACTCTTCCCTTCTACTGGACTGTATGCTGCCAATGCTTATATTCTGCTAGCTCCTCAGACCCTGCCATGAGCTAGTGTAACTGAAAGAAGGGGTGGGAAAGGGAACCAGAGTTGCTGTTTCAGACAGCAGTGAACTGGTATATTGTCAGCTGTGTCTGAAACCACAGCCTAATTTCCAAATTCTGTGCTGCTCAGGCTTTTTCCTAGCCTGGAGCTTGAGTTTCCAACATTGAAATTGGCCAGAAATCAATTTCTATGGGTTAAAGTCAGTTCTCGGGAAGTATGCAAAAGGTTACGGCTTATCTGTTTCTTTTAAATTTTGGCTGAACTAACAGTCAAAACTCAATTCCTACTTATAGTTAATGGATCCCAGTCAAGTACTGGAAGGGATCAACGTGTCAAAAAGGAAAGAGCTGCAGTGGCCAGATGAGGTGATACGGCTAAAAGCTGGAAGAAACAGCTGGAAAGACTGGAGTCCTCAGGAAGGCATGGAAGGCCATGTAAGTTTTGCTTAGAAGTTGACAAACTAATTTTTAAAAAGGCAGTGTCTTGATTCTATGGCAGTCTGCCTAGATGTCAAGGCCAAAGATACATGGAGTAGTAAGCTGGATCAGCAGCTGTCCTCCAAGTCACTGTTGCTGGAAGAGCAGGTCTAGTATCCTAATTTGAAGCAGAAGGATATTTCTGCAGCTTTATCCAGAAGATGCAGGATGATGATTCAAATGTTGTCAACCACCTCTCCTTCCTTGCCTTCTTCCAGCTCTTGTCGTGAGCTCTCGGGCATTATGCTCGTTCATCCAACCTTCATTTTCCTTTCCTTAAACTGTCAATCCTTGAGAAAATATGGAAGGTCAATTTACTAACAAGTCCTTAATTGAATGGTTAACAGTATTTGTTTTTAAATTATTCTGATGAAAATAGAGCCAAGTAAGATTGTCTTTAGGTGTCCCTTTATTATATAATAGGTACATGATAGGTGTTTACTTTCCTTTAAGAAGGAAATCTGCTGTAACTAAAATTATGTGAAAGCCTATAACTTGAAACTCCATCTCCCTTTTCCCTAGGAGTGTTATATCTGCATTTTATAAAAATTCACTGCATTAGTTAGAAAACTTATCTCCCAATTTAGGCTCTCTTTTAGGAGGAAAAAAACCTAGCTGTCTTTGAGGCTTTTTGGTTTTTACTGAGGCATACTTTTTCTTTTTAGACCTTTGTGTCTACAAAGATGCTCCAGTGAGTATTCTTTCAGTGATAAATAGTAAAAGGGAAGAGTCACTAACATTGTGTCTGCATTGGTTCATCGATACAACTGTATTTTCATTTGGAATATGTCAGCTCTGACAGTTTATAAGAATTGGCTTTGATTGACCGCTTACCTCAATTGGAGGCGTTATTTATAAGTTGCATTCAGGGGTTGGATTTTGCTGTCTGAAAGTCCACATCAGTGTGGATGTATGTGCAAACTTCAGGTAAGAAATAGCAATATGCTGATAACACGGTGTATGCACTGTGTATGCCACATCTATCTTGATGTAATATGTATGTGAAGGAAGGGCCCTGCAAATAAATTCCTTCCACGAATAATTCTATCATAGTTGACGGTCCACTTCTAAGATAGTAGGGTTACCTTGTAGGTAACACCTAGGAGTAGACTGCTGTTGTAAACATTCATAGTTATGTTGGGTTTAGATGCTATACTTCTGGAATTTCCTTGTTAGCTATTGCAGATCAAGAATGTTGTAAAGATGGTGAATGTAAAAGGTTATATCGGAACATGTCCTGTTGCCTGGTATCATTGGACAATTTTTTTCAGGAGTTCCTGAGTGTTTTGCAAATGGCAGCATGCTGATATGTACAGTGATTGATGTTACAGAAAGATTAAAACAAGAGGATTTGAAGGTCAGAGTAAGCTACTGTTCTGAATGCTTCTCATCTATTTTTGGTGCAGTGTACTGGCAGGTTTTTTTTAGAAGAGCATCTTTTAACCTAAGAAGAAAGGGGGAAAGCACCAGATTATCCCATGTGTGATTAGGAGGAGAGGATTTAACTTAATGGCATGGTTTCCACTGCCTGCTTCAGCTGCCTGTGGTTAAACATACTAGTATCAGTAAAGCCATTAAGTATTAGGACAGTCTTCCCTTTCTGATCCTGCAGCTGCAGTCCTTTCTGCAAACAGGCAGAAATGATTCTTACCTGCTGAGATGCTGCTCATCAAGCAGTTTACCAGCCAAAACCTTAATGTCAGTGCTCTCGGTATGAAGTTCAGCACTCAGTTGTTTAAAACTTTTCTACTACATAGAAAAAAGCATTTTTCCTAACTTTGCTTTTTATTTTGCTGAGTATACAGTACAGTGTATATATAATACACAAAGACATTATTGGGTTTCTTCAAGGAAATGAAATTTAGCAATCTTCTTTGTATTGTAACTACTTTTTCCAGGACTTTGAGATTAAGGTATACTCTGCATTATTTTTCTGTGATATCTGACACTGGCATGCAAAGAACCTTTTTCCCCCCAAGAGATTCTTATCACCTCTTGACTATCTAGTGACATCATTTTGCATGTTTTCAGTCATTTATGGGCATCAAACAAATGCCAATCATAAGAAGAGATGGTAAAACTGAGTGTGTGTGGGATGGTTCCAGTATCTTATAATCCATGTACAACTTTTGCACATACACAGTTTTTAAGGAGCCACAATATTGATGCCTTTGGAGTCAGCCCTTAGCTATGTCAAAGGCACCAGTTTTAAGTTGGACAACAAGGATGTAGTACTTGGACTTTATTGGGAAATGTTTTATGTGTCTGGGGATAGAATATTTGTGGCCTCACTCAATACAGCAGCATAAAAAGTTTATTTGGACAGACTTTGAAGTCAGACTTGAACAGACAGCTTAAATATCATGCTGTTGCGTCAAACAAAGGGGAATTAAAGATGCCATGCTTCCCTGGCTGAAATGCTCTCCCCGTGGATGCAGTGTAGATCTCATGCAGTGGACAAAGCTGAATCTCCTTCACCCAGTGTTAGAGAAATTGGCAGCTGTCAGCGGGGTATAGTGAGGATTAAGGGGGTCTCCTGGATTTGATCTTGGAAGATGTAGATGACTTGTGGTTTTCTGTCCTTTTTTTCCCCACCTGTATCTTTAGAACTCCTGAAAAGTGTACTGTCCTGGATTTTGTGAAAATGAATTTTATTTGCTTTTTACCTTACCTTGTCTTGAATTTAGGGTTCTTTTCCCACAACTGGCAAATTTGAGATAGTTCTATTTCTATGGAGCTGGCAAACTTAAAACCATGTTACTGGAGTATCCTCGTGGTTCCTTTGGGACATCCAGAAGTTAAGGGTGTATTTTTATGGAAGCAGCTGAGTAGAGACATACAAGGTCATACAAGGGCCTGTATGGAAAAGGGACTTTCTGATGGTCAATATCAGGTGGGATCCTTGGAAGCAGTAGATCAAAGTACCTGAATTCTGTAGATCCAAGGGAGTATGGGACAGTAGTTTGTGGCACTGTTTCTGAAACCCTTCCTCTTAGTAATATTTTTCATTTTAAATTATCTTTGAATAATTTAATTTAAAAGACCAACCTTGAATTCACAGTGAGTAGAGAACAAAATTAGGGCAAGGGATTTGACTTAGAGGAGATAGTAGTTTACACCTAACTCCTGATAAACTATAGTTCTGTGCTATTATGTGCTGCACAACACTTGAGTGTTTTAGGACTATTACAGCTAGAGCATCAAAATATCCCAAATCGTACACTTTTTTCAATTGTTACTTCACATGAA
>NW_008824350.1:373955-383345 GCF_000699105.1 Pygoscelis adeliae
AATTCAAATCGAAGGCTGGCTGTTCTCAGGTAAGCTGCAGATCTCCAGCAAGACTTCAATGAGTAGCTTATCTGTGGGTATGCTGTCACTGAAAAATGAGCAGCTAAGTCAGTATAGCACTTATATTATTGCTCCTTTGCCCTGTCAGGGTCTTGAATTATCAGCCACAACTTTGATATGGCAGCTCTCCCTATGGAACTTATGTTTTATTATACTGGTTTTGTTTTTTTTCTCCCAGGTGATTCACCGCTGGGTGCCTTGCAGCAGAGATCCAAGTAGTCGGTCCCATATAGATAAAACCATCCTGCTGGTTCAAATTGAAGATAAATATGTTGCTGTTGTTGAAACTGGAGTCCTTGAACTTGGGGCTGAAGTGTAAATCTCTTTGTGACTGAAACTTACCCTTCTCCAACAGTTCAGAAGAGAGAAGGGTCCAGAAAAAGCAGCTCCCAGGACATGAAACTTCGGTCTGGTTGTAGGAAAGGACTTGAAACACAGATTTGTCTAAGTCACTTTCCCCAAATAAACAAGTGTAAGAAATTTTTTTTAAGTTGTTAGCTGCTGAAGAAACATTTGCATGAAGGATAGATTTGTTGAGACATATCTTTTTGTTTATAAATTTTGTTTATGCATTGCGTAATGCTTTAAATCAACAAACTTTTCAGTTTTAAGATCAGAGCACCTCATATTTTTCTAATTGTTTTGCCAAAAAATGCCATGTCTTGTCACAGAGTGCGTGGAATTCATCCACCTTATTTTAAAGAAATTGACTACAAACCTTCAGTTTGGTGAAACAGTGTAAGGGTTCCAGGTGTGGCAAGAAGAGACTGAACAGATGTATAGATTCTTATTCCTTATGAGCTAAACATTAATGAGAACTGCACTAATTTTTTTACAGCAATGCACTAAAAACAACCCTGAGATTGCTGAGAACATTTATTTATATATATAAATATAAGTATATAAAATACCATTATTTAAATTGCCTTTGGGATTAATCCCCTCCCTCTCCATATACATGTTGATGGTAAGGGCTGTGCCATGGGTTTGGTTCTATGTTCTGTATTTCGTACAAGTGCATTTGCTGCATCCTCTTCACAATAAATGGTAAAATAACAAATATATAGAAAAGCACCTGAGTATCCCTGTACTACATCAGACTCTATTGTGGTGGCAGTGGTACCTCAAATCTGTACAACATGTCTAGCTTTAAAGTGGACCCCAATATACTACCTTTCATCTGTCCTCCATTTGCTAGCCATGGCTACTTTGCTTCTTTACACTCAGAGCTGGCTATGTTGTTTCATTGGCTCTTCTCTGGCAGAGACAGTTGTTCAAGTTTTGTAGGGGGAGGTGCAGGTCCATGATTACTTCATGGATGCTTGAAGGTTTTTTTGATTCCATCCAATTTAAAAAGAAAAAACCAACAACAAAACCCAAAAAACCAAAACGAAACAAACAACAAAAACTTGACTTCAGCTTTTAAAGAGCTTTTATAGAAGGCACAGCCCTAAACTTGTATCACTTCTGCCACCTTGCCTTTTCTTTCCCTTTAGTCTTCATTCTTTTCTATGACTTGAATTTTATTTTCTGTGATTATATATTCTATGTAAGTGTAATTTGAGTATTTATAACTGTGAAGTTGAATTATTCATGTGTTACATATCCTAGGTTTTATTGTATTTTTTTAAAAGTGTGTATTCAGGGAAACAAGTAACTCAGAACTATCATGGGAGTGTGAGAGGGAAACTGGTTTGCTCTTGACTTGCAGTTCCTATGACTCACTTCTCTTAATCCGTAAGAAAAAGATGTACCTATTGTGATTGTTTCCTGTTTCTGACCTGTAACTACGTAGGACTCTGTGGGGAAACTGCACACAGTCCTAGCTTTTGGGAGCAGCCATCTTCTTCCCAGTCACCTCCACTTCTTTATATGTAACATAACCAGAAGAGACTTCTGATATACCACAGAGGTTATTGTAATTATTTCTCTGACATCAGAGAAACCTTGTCCATTATGTACCTAATGTAAGAGTGAAGTTATATGGGTTGAGAAAAAAACAAAGGAAGAAACAGCTACCTAAGAGATATTGGTATTCCGACTCAAGTCACTGTATGCCATCTAGACATGGAAGGGTAAGTTTGTGTGCCTGGTAGCTAGTCAGTTCTAGATGTTGTTCCCAGTGAATTATACTGGGACCTTGCTTACATCATACACTATGCAAACTTGTACTCGAAGTACTGTGCATCTTACAGTTGAATATTGCTATTTGGTTTATGCATATGCAGTCCCATTTAATCTTGGTATAAATGCACAGTTCTGGATCTGCTACCGTTGAAATAATTTTGCTGTTCCACGTAGTTTATCTTCGGTCCGGTTGTAGGAAAGGACTTGAAACACAGATTTGTCTAAGTCACTTTCCCCAAATAAACAAGTGTAAGAAATTTTTTTTAAGTTGTTAGCTGCTGAAGAAACATTTGCATGAAGGATAGATTTGTTGAGACATATCTTTTTGTTTATAAATTTTGTTTATGCATTGCGTAATGCTTTAAATCAACAAACTTTTCAGTTTTAAGATCAGAGCACCTCATATTTTTCTAATTGTTTTGCCAAAAAATGCCATGTCTTGTCACAGAGTGCGTGGAATTCATCCACCTTATTTTAAAGAAATTGACTACAAACCTTCAGTTTGGTGAAACAGTGTAAGGGTTCCAGGTGTGGCAAGAAGAGACTGAACAGATGTATAGATTCTTATTCCTTATGAGCTAAACATTAATGAGAACTGCACTAATTTTTTTACAGCAATGCACTAAAAACAACCCTGAGATTGCTGAGAACATTTATTTATATATATAAATATAAGTATATAAAATACCATTACACAGGTGTCTTCTTCACAAAAACAAAGTTTTTTAAATTGCCTTTGGGATTAATCCCCTCCCTCTCCATATACATGTTGATGGTAAGGGCTGTGCCATGGGTTTGGTTCTATGTTCTGTATTTCGTACAAGTGCATTTGCTGCATCCTCTTCACAATAAATGGTAAAATAACAAATATATAGAAAAGCACCTGAGTATCCCTGTACTACATCAGACTCTATTGTGGTGGCAGTGGTACCTCAAATCTGTACAACATGTCTAGCTTTAAAGTGGACCCCAATATACTACCTTTCATCTGTCCTCCATTTGCTAGCCATGGCTACTTTGCTTCTTTACACTCAGAGCTGGCTATGTTGTTTCATTGGCTCTTCTCTGGCAGAGACAGTTGTTCAAGTTTTGTAGGGGGAGGTGCAGGTCCATGATTACTTCATGGATGCTTGAAGGTTTTTTTGATTCCATCCAATTTAAAAAGAAAAAACCAACAACAAAACCCAAAAAACCAAAACGAAACAAACAACAAAAACTTGACTTCAGCTTTTAAAGAGCTTTTATAGAAGGCACAGCCCTAAACTTGTATCACTTCTGCCACCTTGCCTTTTCTTTCCCTTTAGTCTTCATTCTTTTCTATGACTTGAATTTTATTTTCTGTGATTATATATTCTATGTAAGTGTAATTTGAGTATTTATAACTGTGAAGTTGAATTATTCATGTGTTACATATCCTAGGTTTTATTGTATTTTTTTAAAAGTGTGTATTCAGGGAAACAAGTAACTCAGAACTATCATGGGAGTGTGAGAGGGAAACTGGTTTGCTCTTGACTTGCAGTTCCTATGACTCACTTCTCTTAATCCGTAAGAAAAAGATGTACCTATTGTGATTGTTTCCTGTTTCTGACCTGTAACTACGTAGGACTCTGTGGGGAAACTGCACACAGTCCTAGCTTTTGGGAGCAGCCATCTTCTTCCCAGTCACCTCCACTTCTTTATATGTAACATAACCAGAAGAGACTTCTGATATACCACAGAGGTTATTGTAATTATTTCTCTGACATCAGAGAAACCTTGTCCATTATGTACCTAATGTAAGAGTGAAGTTATATGGGTTGAGAAAAAAACAAAGGAAGAAACAGCTACCTAAGAGATATTGGTATTCCGACTCAAGTCACTGTATGCCATCTAGACATGGAAGGGTAAGTTTGTGTGCCTGGTAGCTAGTCAGTTCTAGATGTTGTTCCCAGTGAATTATACTGGGACCTTGCTTACATCATACACTATGCAAACTTGTACTCGAAGTACTGTGCATCTTACAGTTGAATATTGCTATTTGGTTTATGCATATGCAGTCCCATTTAATCTTGGTATAAATGCACAGTTCTGGATCTGCTACCGTTGAAATAATTTTGCTGTTCCACGTAGTTTATCACATGTGCACATTATAGTGTAGTTGAATTCATCTCCTGCATATCTGAAAATGTAGTACAGTAGATGAACCTTCTTCAGCAGTCTGGTGATGTTGCTGTCAGGAGTGAAGAAAACACGTAAGTTTTGAGTTGAAGGTGTTTTTGTTAAGGTTTTATTCTGTGTCCTTCCCTTCAGGTAATTGCAGGGTTTCCTGTATCACTAGGAATATTGCTTCATTTTAGAAAGAGGAATTTGTTTGAAAATAGGCCCCCATTTGACACTAGTTGCATGAGGCTTTTTTCCTGTACTGAAGCCTTGAGGTAAACAAATGACTGACAAACAAAAGACATAGGGTTTTTTTGGGTTTGTTTTGTTTTTAAAACATGACTGAAGCAACTTTCAGTATGTTAACCCTGGCTCTGAACAATCTCTTTCACCCTCTTCAGGGCAAGATAATGGCAATGTCCATGGCTGGTAATAGACATGATAGGAATTAATGGCTTGTTAACACAAAAATTCTAGAGAATATGTAACTGCCTGGAATTCAATCAGCAGATGGGGGGAAAAAGAAAGGCTTTTTTTAAGGGGCAAAGAGACTTGATGGATCTTTCTATTTATTTTTTTAATCTTAAAGGTTTTGGTGTGTTGCCTTCAGGAGATGGATTTTAATGTGGCCAGTTAACAGGTTAATACCTTCTTTCAGATATTCAGCAAACACCTGTTGTGAAGCCATTCACATAGTGCTTGTACCTATTCCAGATCTGCTCAACAGAAGCCACCTAGTTGAAATTTCACTCTTCCCTAAGGCTTTGGAAAATTAACTTTTTTTAAAGTTTTCCTGCATTCAGAACTTTTAAGATTAATGTATGATTTTGTGTTGGTTTGTGCAAAGTTTGTCTTAGTTCCCACTGTGCAAGTGACAAAACCGTGTTTGTTTTCTTCTAACTCCCCACAGGGCAGATCTGTCTATGGAAACCTCTGTTCCATATGGAGATAATTTCATCTTTTGTTTTCTTTTCTTTGGCCTTTGTCTTGATGTGTAATACTTTTCTCCTGTTGTGAGTATGGAAAAGATGGGTATTTTCAAATTAGTCCTGTCAGTCCAGATTGAGCTCAGCACAGAGCAGATTTTTTTTTATCTTCGAAGCTTTCATGAAAACCCATTATAGATAAGTGCTTTAACTCTTTCCGCTTGCATTGTGTGATATTCTCTTGCCATAAGAACATTCCAGTTGAGTCCTGTTGGTTTAGCTTCCAGGTAGATCCCAATCTATTTTGTTTCTCTCAGATTTCTTTGAAGGTGACATCTCTGTGTACATACGTAAGGACTTACTGCTCCCTAAAACAAATAATTACAGAGAAGTGCTTGAAAACCCCACTAATCAGATTATACCCACTGGTAAAAAGGGCTGCTACTTAATTTTTTAAAACCTCTTCCTATTTCACCTCCCTGTGAAATCTTTTAAAATATTTTGATGAAAACAAACAAAACCCTAAAATGTGTATGTGACACCACTGATGACACCTAGACTTCTGTGCCACTTGCACTGTGTGATACTTGTGATGAATTCTGGGGATCTTTCTCGTGATTCAGCATCTATGAAATTATTTCAGAGTTGGGGGAGAGCAAGGGGGAAGATGATGATGATGATTTTTTTTTTTTTTTAAGGCAATTCCATGTAGGTTGAATGGTCCTACAGCCACTTTGCCTGGGACATTTGGCATGTTTGAGTGGTGATCTCAATTTTCCAGTCGGCTGTGTGGTTCATCACC
Source organism: Pygoscelis adeliae (assembly GCF_000699105.1). NCBI lineage: Eukaryota > Metazoa > Chordata > Aves > Sphenisciformes > Spheniscidae > Pygoscelis > Pygoscelis adeliae. Next base: position 380,010 of record NW_008824350.1, read on the forward strand.
AGGCATTCCTTGCCCCCATGTTCACAACCCCTCTGGGAACTGAGGAACTCTTATGAGAAGCCTAGATGACTGGTGAGGTGAAAGATGAAGACTTGTGGCACAGGTCCATGCCCTTTGCTGTTTGGCAAGTGGCCATAAAGCCTGGTCTGGACTAGGGTGTGAGGGGCGAGGGGGGAGAAGAGATGCCTTACAGTTGGATTCAACTTCAGATCGTTTCTCTGATGATGCACACACCACCGTACGACCTAGGAGTGTAGATATAAAGGCGCTGCTTTAAAGATCTTTCTCAATTACAGAACTCCTCATTCACAAAATGGAGCAGGATAGATTGCATTTCTTACCGTTAACAATATTATTCAAATATTCTTCAACTTATATTGGATTTTGGGTTATACCACCACAGGTTTTATGTACTTAATTTTATTAAGGAATTTTATACCTATTATATAGGCATCTATTCTTTTCTTGTCTGGCTTGCTATTTCATAATCTAATGCAGTACATTCAGTGGCGCTGGACTCTTTCAGAAATTATACTGGTAATTACTGGTGCCTTAGTAAAAAAGTGGGTACATAACACCTTGGTGGAAAGTAAAGCATGTGGCTTGTTTCACCCCAGCATGATATGCATATTTCCAAAAAGGTGATTAAGATGGCTGCTCCAAAAGATTTTGGGAGTATACATACATCACATGGTCACAAACATCTGAATATGAGCAATTTTTATGACTTCTGGTATGTAGAGTTTGAATAGGTAATCCCAGTATACCTAGTCCACAACTGAAAGATGGTGAGCAAGTAGCTGGATACGTTAATTTGTTACACAGATGCCCCCAATAAGCTGCTGGTTAGGAAATGGAGGGAGAGAGGAGTAGAGCATAAATGAGAGGATGGCTTTGGTTTTTAATGGACAATGAAAACATATATTGCCTCTACCAGCAAACGGATACCTTGCCAGGGATAGGGATATATGTACCTGCGTGTCTGTGAGTGTGTATGTGTCTGCGTGTGTTATTGGAAACAGCCTGTAAATATTGTAGCTGTTTAAAATGGAAAAGGCAGAGAGTTTTTTGCAACATGTTGCAGCAAAAGGACAGTATTGACAGTGGAGAAACACTGAGAAATAAAAAAACCTTTTTTCACTTGTTGTCATTTATTGCACTGTTACATTCTCTTTAAGATGTCATCTCACAAATTCCCCGTAATGACTATTTTGATTACTCAAATCACCTTTTAATGAAGGATTCTCTCATTTTAAAATTTTCTCTTACATAGCTGTAGTAGTAGAAAGGAGAACCCCAGCTATTCCTATTTCATTGCCAGCATCATACCTGTTTTCATGCTTTTACATAAAAATGAGTGCCATGTGCCCTCTCTTCTACATTTACAATGTTTTTCTCGTCTTTGTTGAAGCATTTTCTGTATTATAGCTTTCCCTTCTCTCTGAATCCTTTTCAAAGCCCAGAACACTATTGTACTGTCTTTATGCTTAGTAACTTTCCATTCTTCGTACTTCCCAGGGAAATATTTTACCTAGTGTGGTTTAATCAGTGATTTCTAACTTTCTGCCATCCTTGATCTGATAGCCGAGTGCAGCATTGTGTAAAGTTCTGATGAACGCTACACTTGCATGAAGCACTTGTTGATACAGTGATACTAATTTAAAAATACTCAGCTGCCATCTGTACACTGTCTGAAACTTCTTCACGCTCGTACAGAGTGTTACAACATCCATCTTGTCCCTCTTGAGCTAGAAGTGTAAAATTTTCAAATGTAAAAATGATGGTGATTGATTCATTGGACAGCTCTGGGTCTTTCAAACTAAAGATTGGATGTTTTTTTTAAATCAAAACAACATTATCCGTCTACTGGAACTTGCTTCTGTTTGCCTGTACTAGACAAGGTGACTTGGCCAACAGCTGCTTCATGCCTTAACTTATGAATGAAAGAGGAGAGTGCAAATGTAACAAGTGTTCTTAAGGAAAAACACTAGCTTTTTAATAAAAAGCTAGTGAGTCTCATTGGAAAGATCATAAGGTCTGTAACTGATGTGCTTACAAAATGCAGCTGAGGTTCCAGCTATGTTTTTAAGAGAGAGAATATCAAAAAAGGACACGAGCAGCACTTCCAATGTGATTTAGGGGTGGCAAAGGAGAAGATGGATTTATGCTAGTAGTCTAGTACATAGACTACATAAACAGTAGTCTACTGTTTCTTGCTCTTGGTGTCAGCCTAAGGACTGCAACTGCTAAAAACTGGGGGACTGGAGCCCCAGTTAGTGGTTGGAGTCTATTTTTGCCCGAGAGGAATCCCAACTTGCGTGCTCCAAGACTGTGTATCCATGTGAGCCAATGTCTGGGAACTGGGACCAGGACGTTTGCTTCAAAAACATACACCTAGTCTGTGCGAGTGTAATACCTACATGCCTACCTTGTAGTGCTAAAGGTGATCCTGTATCGTGTTTTTAATTGTTCTTCCTCTGAAAAATAATTCTTTGTAGAAAGACAATACTTGGGTTCCAGCAGAACATTGCCCCACTTCCTTTGGAGCATCTCTTAAGAGAGTTTTCCCTTTTGGTTGGATCAGCTTAAATGGATTTTGCTCTGACTCATCAGAAAGTGGTTTGGGTTTTTTTCCTAGATACTGGTGCAGAACACATTGTCATATTGCAGTGCTAACAGCATATGGCGCTGATGCTGCAGGGTACCAAAGTGCTTTTGGTAGAAACTCAAGTTACTCAAGAAATGAGCTCATACAGTTAAACTGCTTGTGCAAGAGGTCTGTCTTAACTTTTTCCTGGTGGTTCAGCCTTCTGGGCTTTGCTGCCCAGAAGGGGCAACAGAAGGAGCACCAAGTTATGCTGTGACTGCAAACAAGGGAAAACTTTGGATAGATCGATGTTTTGGCTGAGTATTTTGGTTCCTTTTCAGGTTCCTTTTCAGCTTCCTTTTCTGCCTTTATACTTTTGTAACTGGAAAGTCAGGTCATTTGGGGCCTTCTTCCATCAGTTTAAGAGATCAGCTGTGTCAGAAACAAGTCTGAAAAGGGTAAAGTTGCAGAGCAGCAGCTCTCTGTTAGTGCTAGTTTTTAGGTTTATTATATTGAGTAAATAAGCATGCCCCACGCGGTAGGATTGTGAAGCTCTAAGAAGATTTGGGGGAGGGAGGTGGGGGAAGGCAGCCTTTGCCTCCTGGCGTGCTAGAGAGAGAAACGGTCACCCTCGAAAGGGGTCCCAGGCCCCGGGGCCCTGTGACTCAGGCCTCAGCAGTGGCTTTTAGAAGGTGGTTGAAGGCTCGCCGGACCAAACTGCCCGCGGGGCGGGTGCGCGGTGACAGCCG
>NW_008824350.1:383636-400134 GCF_000699105.1 Pygoscelis adeliae
TCCTTTTACCGGGCGGCGGGGGGCGTTCTTCGCGGGAGAAAGGCGCCGACCAGCGGCTCGGGGCAGCCTTTTTGATGCCCGCCAGCCCCGGCGCTTGCAAACCTCTGCCGGAAAGGAGACGGCGGAGGACAATGCCTGTGATTGCGGAGAGCTAGCTTCTAAATCTCCACCTGGCTTTCTGCTTGCTCATCTGTTCTAGCCAGCCTTCGGGGCTGGTTTTTTCAATGGTGCCATTTTAATCTCCCTTCCCCCCCCCCAAAGCATCCAGATGTTTCTGCAAAGCTAAGCGGCAAAGCCGATAGCAGCGTTCACGTGCAATAGGTTAGCGCTGAGCTGCCCCGTTAATCCTGCGTGGAGGGGACGCTGCAGTCCTTCCCTGCAGGGCTGCGGGGGCTCCGGCCGGAGCGCCTGGGGCAGAGAGCCCCTGCTAGTTCATGCCCTTGTGCTGGGGCTGCCGCCTCTCCCTTACGTTGTCAGGGAACTGACCCTGCTTTAAAAATATAAGCCTTTCCTCCCTACCTCCAGGTGGGAACGCAACCCCAACCCTAGCAGCCCTGCAATGGGAACGTGCCAAGGGGCAGGGCAGGAAGGAGCAGAGGGCAGCACAACAATCCTTCCAGCAAGTGCAGAGGCTGAGCACTTCATTTAGGGATCCTACAGTCTGAAATAAGGTACCTGGGACCTTGCTGGGCTACCGCGTATTAATATCAATGAGCCTTCCGCACCCGCCAATGAAAACTGCTGAGAAATTCCTCACGTGGCGTGGGAGCAGAGTAGCCCATATCCCCACGGCAGCGCAGGCAGCGTTGCCTGCTGGTTACGGCACAGTGCGTCGCTGCCCTCCATCCCGCACCCCATGCCCCTGAGGCGCTGATGCACTGAGGTGGCTGGGGCTGGCTCCAGACCTCCGCTGATCAGGCACACCGAGAGCAATAGCAGCGTGTGCCCGACTACTGCCGCAGCCCTGGCGTGAGCTCACAGCGGTTTCCTACAAGGCCTTCATCCCCATCAGCTCTGCTGCCAGCTGGCTTTGCTCGGGTCTGTGTCCTTCGCTCCGCGGACCAGGGCAGGGGTGAATGAGTTTCTTTGATTTGGGCTTTTTTGGCATCGTTTTATAATGTCCTTTCAGATGTCAAAAAGAAAGGAAGACGCACAACCAACCAATAATTTTCTTTGACTGTCAGTGATCCCATGGCCAGGGAAGTAAGGAGAAGAGAGGAACAAACAGCAAGAAAAAGGAAGACAAAGATATTGGGGAAAGGGCACGCGAGGAAAGAGAAAGACTCTTCATCTTTCTGGAAGCTAGAAGAGATGAAGTGGGCAGCTCCAATATCATTTCTCAGCCTCTCTCCAGTAATTCCCCTGTGTTTAAGTGAACAAGAGATGAATTCCTTAAAAGTGCAAATTAATTTTGAATACAATTCTGATTTAGCAAACACCAGTCTTAGAAACTACTAAAAAGGTCGTAACAGGCCACTTTCGTCGCTGCCACCTTTTGTATATATTATGGTATATTATCATTCTCATGCAAAATTGCAGATTAAACCTTGGTTTAAGAGCACAGTGTCTCTGCCTCTCTGCAACACTGGGAATGAAATGGCTGCTGTTTCCATGTGCAGTTCTTGCAAATGCACAGCTAACTCCTGCAACCCAAACATGCATCCGTACAGCAGTTGCTCGAAATGCAGGCTGATGAGGATGTGAGCAGCTCCTGCTGCTTGTTCGGACCCTGGATCCCTTCCACTGGTGTGGCAGGTTTCAGAGGATGGCTCGGAGAGGTGTCCTGTGAACCTGCTCAGAGTTCAATAACTCCTTTTCGATCCTGCTGTGGAAAGAAATCTGTGGCACCTGCGCCCTCGTGAATCTCTCTCACAAGCCTACCCTGCTCCATTTGATGTGGGTGCCAGGAAATGCAGGCAGGAGATTGTCACTGGTAAGTCAACGCTGTCTTCGTAGAAAACAATTTCCTCCTTTGTCGGTGGAGCGTGTTTTACATGTCCTGGCAGTGGCTGCTGGGAACGGAGGGGCCGTAGCGACGTTCCCCAGCAACAGGAACAATTCCAACCCTCCTCCTTTTTCACTGTGGGAACATCAAGGGTTTGGAGCAAACCGGCTGTCCCTCCCCTGCGAGGTAACTGCCGCGGTACATTAACTTTTTCTCTCTTGCACGCTTCACATTTACCAGTGCTTTGATTGATTGGCCCTCGGTGTTCCCTGACACCCACTGAGAGAGGAAGCCAACGCCGTTCACAACGCCTCTCCTTGCTGGTGCAATCGCAAGCACCATCATTCAGATGTGCGGAGAGCAAAACTGTTAGCAGCTCGTCCCTCTGCGGGTTACAAGACGGCAGCTCTCTCTGGAAGAAGCAGTGCTCTGATATATTAGGAGCAATTACAAACTACAGCTTCCCCTCTTCTTGTCATTCTTGTTGTTCCATCAATGTACATTGTGTACAGCTACGGTGAGAGTGGGGCTGTTTCCTCCCCTGGATCTACAAAGAAGTTAACCCACTGAGGCTGGCGATAATCGATTGCCCAGCCCCTTCCAGGCTCCCTTGCCCAGCCGCAGCAGAGCCCAGCAGCTTCTGTTTCTTGCCTTCTCAGGATCTTTTCTATGAACAGCAAGGTAACCTGCTTGCCGCACCCTGGGTTTAATGCTCTTCGTTCACCTTTGCGTAAGGCTTGGAAACCTCTGGGCTGTAGCTTCCTGCGGCAGTCTTGTCTTTTGTCACTGAATCTATCAAAATGATCCCTGAAAATTACTCCTGGCCGTGACCTGGGTGATTTGTTTTATGGGTACCTTACCTGAATTTAAAAGAAAAAAAAAAGGTATTTGAACAATGCCTCTACTTCAAGATAGGTTATTTTGTTGCTGTTGGGGCAGTACCCAAGCAAGGGCCCCTGACACCCATCCCCTGGCCAGGGCTGCTGGGTGCCATCCCTGGAATCTGGATGTGCCCCTGTAGATGCAGCCGCACTCCCCTAGCTCCACCAGCGCACCCCGCTGGCACCGATCACTTCCAGGGCAAACATCACCAGTCCATCCCTGCCACAGCCCGGCTAGGCAGAGAGAGGGTGACCACAGTAAGGGCAGCAGCACCGACACATTCATGAGCAGCATCTGCACTGAGCCTTCCCCCATCCCACCCCACGGCTGCATATGCTGCGTCCACCTCCTCCGCTGACCCCTCCGCCTTGCTGCCTGCCAGCAGATCCCACCACCGCACCTGCCAGCCCATTTGCCTCCTGCCAGCTCACAGGGAGCCACGGCTGAGTGCTGATTTGCTTTCCCCACCTCTTTTTTTTCCATTCAGCATCAGGCAGAGTGCGTTAGGACCGAGGAAGCCAGCACCTGTGAGACGAGATAGCCCTGACGTTATATGGAAGTGCTACTGCTTGGCATCTCTGAGTCAAGCAGGCAACCTGCGTATGGGGAGGTCTTTCATCTGCTGTGCAACTCCTCCAGCCTAGGTAAGGATTAGCTGCCGCCTGGGAGCTTGTGTCTGGATAACAGGCGTGCTGGATGGGTACCTGCGTGGGGTAGCATCACAGGATGGTTTGCGTTGGAAGGGACCTTCAAAGATCATCTAGTCCAACCCCCCTGCCATGGGCAGGGACATCTTTCACTAGATCAAGTTGCTCAAAGCCCCATCCGACCTGACTTTGAACACTTCCAGGGATGGGGCATCCACAACTTCTCTGGGCAACCTGTTCCTGTGTCTTACTCACCCTTATCATAAAAAATGTTTTCGTTACATCCAATCTAAACGTACCTTCTTTCAGTTTAAACCTGTTGCCCCCTGTCCGGTCACTACAGGCCCTGGTAAAATGTCTCTCTCCATCTTTATTATAAGTCCCCTTCATATACTGAAAGGCAAGGTACCTGCTGGGTGTGAGAAGTTGGGAGCTCCAGACAGCAGAAACAGCGTTACCCCCTGCAAAGCTGATAAACAACTAAGATTGATGTTAAACAACCAAGCGGGACCAACCCAAGCAGCGATCAGATGAAAGCCCTATACATTTCTGCCTGGGCCCCGCCGCTGCCCCGGCTCTGCTGTTGCAGCAGAGGTTGGAGGCCTTTGGAGCCCTGCGCGTGTGCCAGCAGATTCCCGTGACCGACCAGCCGCTCCCCTCCCTTGCCTTGTGCTGTAAAACCCCCCTCGTGGATAATAATGAATGGAAGTGATCAGTGTAATGAATAATTGTTTCGGAGTGCAGTGCTGGCCGGGATTACAAGTTCATCTGTACATGATGTTACGCTGCACGGCTCTCTTAACTATTTTCAACACAATTGGTTTCCATTATGGAAAATGCATTCCCTGAAGGAGAATGGCAGCGGTGCTGGCGGTGCTGCACAGCGGCACGGCGGAGCTGGGCTTCATGACAGGCACAAAATGCACCACCTAAACACGAATAAATGTCAAGTCTGGGGAAAGTGGTGCTTTTCCCACTCCCGTACCAAGCCCAAAAACGCATGCTCACCCTTCCCCATGGCCAAGGAGCTGTCAGCACCGGGGGGATGGAGGGAGGGGAGCACCCCCTCGCCTCTCTCACCTCTGGCCACTGCAGCTTCTCTGGGGAGTGAGCAGACGGGCCCCCCCCGAGCTCCCCGTCACCCCTTACTGCCCCTGGTCCCCCCACTGTGGGCAGGGGGCGAACACCGCAGCACTGCTCCTGGGAGGCCTTGGCACAGGCACAGCAGGAAAACTGTACGGGGGCCATCCTCTGGCTGCCAGCTCGGGGTTTAGAGGCATGCCGTGACTTACTGCTAAGTTGTTATCTGTTTTATTAAATATTTAGCAGTGACTGTTCTAGAGATTAGTGGTGAACGGTAGGGAAAAAAACCCAAACTGCACAGATGACTTTTACAGTCGGGTTTGGTGTACCAGTACTCCTACGCCCGCGTTTCTATCCCAACAGGAGCCAAATTGCACAGCTTTATGTAACCAGCTATATAAAAAGCGCCTTGAAGGAAGGTGAAAATGCCGCCTACCCCCCCACCCTCACCCTCAGCACCCCTGCCCTCCCCCAGGTGTGCGGCCTGCTCACGGCCTGGCTGCCCCCCTGACGGCACCGGCAGCCCAACTGCGGCCCCTCGAAGATGCCCAAGTTCCAGCTACCTGCCCGATGCGCACCCGAATGCCCGAGGCGCGTCGGTCCCCGGGAAGCAGCTTCCAGCTCTGGCCTGTCACTGCCCGAGGTGTTTTCGTGGTCAGGGGTGGGGGGACAGGGGAAGAGTAGGGGGAGTTTACAGGCACTATGCAAAGCATAAACTGAGCAGCGTGTTCAGGCTGAGACCCTTCGCTCGCCCGGCCGCAGAAGGCATTCAGGCAGGGTGAGCGATGATTCAGCCTTATGGCTGGTCTCTGGGCCTTTCAGAGCAGTGCAGGGGCAGGCCCTGGTTTGCTAAAGAGATCCCAGGACACATTGTTCTATGTGTGTGTATATGTGTGTATATATATACACTAGCTTCTGAAACGAAGGCTGCCTTACAGAGCCATGTCCTGGGATGTCTGCAGCAAAGCAGGCATCGCACGAAAGTTTAGGCAGAAAGTGCATGGGTTGCACGAGCTGGAATCTCGGAGAAAATTGTAGCTGTAGCTCAGTGTTCCTGCCTGAGCCCAACTTGGGGATTTGCTATGGGGTGCTCGCATCTGCGGCTGCAACTGTGTTTTTATTTTCATCCTGCAAACGATTTATAAACAATGCCTGGGGACAAGCATGGCTTTAACTGCTCTCTCTCTCATTCATAAACATGCAGATGCTCACCTTTCCTAACTCTTCTCTAAATGTTTTCCTCGCCAGTTTTAAATGACACCTGGGAGGATGCAAAGAGTGGCAGTGAAGGGAACTATGCCTCCATTGTGCACATAATTACAAAACAGTCATGTAACATACATAATTGCTTGAGCGAGAACTGCTTAAAATATGAATTCTGACTCAGCTGGCAGCTGCTGTACCAGGGGCCAAGGATGCCGTGGGAGAAGGTGTCTGTGCAGAGGTTAAAGCTGAGCAGCAAGGCACGGGGGCCTGGACTGCAGTCAAAACTCTGCTGCTATGGTGACTCTTGGATCATTTTAATTCTTTCCATCTCCCTTTTCATACCTTCTCATAGGTGAAAACAGTTTTATCCACCTCATGGGAGAGAAGTGTTGTGGGAAGCAATTTCTATATATATATGTCATGCTATAAAGGTTTTCATAATACTGATGTAGATGTGAGCTTCAGATTTCCTCATTTTTGGGGAGAGGCAGGGTTTCTGAATCAACTCACTCGACACAGAGCTAGAAGCCAGCCGAGAAAGCAGCCCAGCTCCGTGAGTGCTGCCGTGCTCTGCGGTGTTGGAAATCCGAACTCACAGCCTTGAATTTTGCGGTCGTAGCCCCTTCCCCTGCAACAGCTGGAGCCACAGCTCTGCAGGGGGGTTCTCCGCAGCCACTGCACTTCACAGGGGTCAGGAGAAAAGCCTTCGGAGTGATATAAACACGCGATGCACCAGCGTAAGTCCAGATGCCCGTGACAGGGCTGGAGGCTGGAAAGGGGTTTTCCGGGAGAAATACCTGCCCAGGGGAAGGGGATCTGCTTAGGCTGGTTTCACCATGGGAGTAGTGCATCTGAGGAACTCTTTGCTCTGGACCTCGTTACCTGTATCACTGTTTCTTATTTTTCCCTTCATCTCCCTTATTGTACCTTGCTATAAGCTAGATTCAGTGCACAGATCTGGTCTTTTATGCTTGTACTGCTCCTTAGACAATATGGCCTTTGAGCGCTTATCATAACACGATTATTTTAGGGCATCGGCAGCTGTTCAGATTTCCTGGGCACACTTACAATATTGTTTGGGTCCTTTTTTTTCAAATGTGAAAGTATCAGTAATGCAGGCTGTGCTGGTAATGCAGACTAAAGCCAGTTTATTTCAATATGTATGAGATTTCTTCCTATGCAACATGGGAACCTTCCCGAAGTCGAACACGAAATGAGTCATTACTCCCATATAAACCCACCGCACACAGTCCCCTCCGCTGGCATTAGCTCAGTGCCATCTCCTCGTTATGCCGCTTGCAGAGAAATGGCTCTGTGTGTATGTCTGTGTCTTTCTTCCTCTCCCCGCTCTGCCCCTGGCTTTCCACAGTAATTGTCATTCTCCTCCATTCCCGCAAGTACAGGGAGGTCTACAGGAAATTATATTGCTAATTAAGCTATGGAAGAGAGTACAAAAGCCCTAAACTATAAATACTCCATCTGTGTTAAAAACCAGTGACATGTATTGTCATTGCTGGTTGGAAGCCAGCGCAGCCAAGGAGGTAGACAGAAACTTTGGGGAGCAGGCAGAGCACTCTCGGAGGGTCTGTGACCACTGCCCCCAGACTCAAGCCACAGCATCACTGCAGCAAGAAATCAGGATGGCAGCAAAGCCACGATTCCTCAGTTACCTGGCTTTTCTAAATACAAACTACATCAAATTACAGGTGATGTCCGTAAGATTTTTATACAGCGTCATGCTTAAAGTAGCTTTCTAGCAGCAGTGATGCTGCTAGTGTGGTGATGGGATGAAGCCGAAACACTGCTCGCAGCTGCCGCAGCAGAATCCCTGGCGAAGGCGTGCACTGCTGTGTTAGCTCACCCCAGACCCCCTTGCCGTACCCCTGTTACAGACCCGCTGCAGCTGCGTGGAGCATCGACCCAGGGTGAAACCTGCAGCCGGCGAGTGCCTGGAGCAGCTGTTTGGTGCCCAGCTCATCCGCACCCGACACCCGCAGGTCCTGCCTGGCTGGCGGGGCTGCGGGGGCCTTTCAGAAGAACGGGTCCCCAGGGAGCAGGCGTGGGACAGGTGCCTTGCTGGGTCCCATTCGTGTCACTGGACCACTCGCCGGCTGACCGTTCCCCCTGAACACCCACCTTCTGCCTGACGCTGTCATGCCACAATGTGCCTGTGTGAATCTGTACTTCACGTCGTCGTCCGAGTTCCTGCCTGTAAAATCCTGAATTGCGTGCAGAGAGCAAAAGACCGCTTTTTGCTATTTTGTACTGAGGCAAGTGGCTGAAGAGGGAGAACGGGTGCTGGGAATGATGCCTGCAGCTGACCAGTCCTGGTGAGGTTTGCCTTCTGCTGCCGCATCTACAGACTGCACACGGGCTACGAGTTGTTCTTTCCAACCAGAATAATCAGAACTTTTTCCCTTTTGATGGAATTTAAGACTGTCACATTCTTCACAGGCAAGAGATTTAAGGAAAATACCAAATATTCAGAGAGACACAATAAACCTTGAGACTCAGCAATGCTGTGACTGCAGAAAAAATATCATTTCTAGGTCATGGAAATAGGTTAATTCAGCACTTACAGGAGCTGAAATCTGGTCCACAAAAGTACTTAGACAGAAAATGCTACTGGTCACTACAGGTGCTTCAGTTTAAAGTTTCAATCCTCAAGACCTGTGCTGAGACGACAAACATGAAGAAGTCCTGGCCCATTAACCAGAGCTACAAGAAATGCCGGTAGTGCTCCTTCCCCCTAGAATGGTCCAAGCAGCATGAGATCAATTAGCTAAAAGACCCGACTGCTTCTTACGGCAGAGGGGGCCACGGCGACGCACTCTCAAATAAGCTCATGCACAACTGGGCATTATTTCAGTTTGGTACCTCATTCTGTTGGATGCAGTTTCTTTATCATTAAAAAAATAGGAAGTCTTACACTAAAAGCTACATGTAAAAAGGCCCATTTCCCAATGGAAGCACTCGGAATTAAGGCATTTACAGAAATAAAGTTGTGCTTCCCTCCTTAACTTTGTCATTCAGTGCCTTTTTGTTACAATGCTGCTTCCTTACTTAATTATATGTCTCTTTGGCATATGTTTCTTGCCTAACGTGTTGGATGTTGTGCAGTGAATGAATCAGAGTATCGCACAGCCCATCCTGCCTAGTGAATGAGGCAGGTGTCCCGCAGGAAAATAATGCTATAATCTGCTTCTACTGTATTTGTGTATGCCAAGAAGCCAGATCGAGGTGTTTCAAGCAGATTTCATCTCACCTCTGTTTCGCACCAAAGGGGAATTTACACCTTCCAGCTGATCTGACCTAATGGCTCCCAGGCAAGGGGTCCTCCTGCTCCCGGTTTCAGCTCCCCTGGGACTTAGAGAGGTTGCCTCTGCCAGCTCAGGGAGCAGAGCCAGCTCAGAGGGCTGCCAGGGCTGGTGTCAGTGCAGGGAGGGAGAAGTGGGACTTTTCCTTTCCTTGGCAGCAAGCTGTTAGATCAGCTCAAGCCATAAATAATACCAACTGCCCTCTCTAAGGAAGGTCTTTATCCAACAAGCACATTGCCCCAGGAAAAGTGCTCTCAGTTCTTAATTAACTGCCCAAGCTACAACACACAAACTCACTTCTGTACAAAATAAAGTCCCTGCAAAATGAACTTCCCAGCTTACCACATTCTATCCTGGATGAGAGAACTGTTGGCCCACAGGGTTTCCGTGCGCAGTCCCAGTGCAGCAGGATAAACACACACCAGACACTGATGAAGAGCAGACAAACCTGCTCATCAGGGGGTTGTTTCCCACTGGACAACCCCTCCCTCCCCAGGGAAGGGGCAGCTACAGAAGGCTTTCAAAACCCAAACCGTTGGAGCAAAGCCCGTGACTGTGCTGGATACTGCAGGCTCTGCCTCTTTCCCCTGATTGTATGAGGGACACATCACCCCATCTCCTCCCGCACACCACTTTTTTTCTGGTGTTTGGTTATCCAGCTACCCAGCAAGGCTCAGAGCTGAGCAGGAGCCACTAGATTGCTGCAGCGGGCAGTGATCCGTAGTCCTGCAGGATCCCTCTACAGTCAGCCAAGGGGGATAAGCAGAGAGGAGTCATCCCCTTTACCTTCCCACAGGTGCAGGTTAGATGGATCTGGGCCCGCTGAATCCCATGTGCTTCACTGCCACGACCCTTTAGCACTTCTGGAATATGCCCAATATTGCCTTAGTGTAGTGCTGTAACATAACTTCCACCTTTGTACTTGATGGGTTGTAAATAAGCTTTAACGAAGCTGAATATAAGAGATTGGGTGTTCAGACTCACAGCAGGCTCTGTGCTCAGGGTGCCTTCACTTTTGGTACAAACATTTCTTGTGATTTTTCTCTTTGAGAAGCTCCCAGCTGTGCTGTGGAGGTATGAACAAGCCCTGACCTGCCCCACACAATTCCACTTCGGTAGACTGAGCTTGTTAACTATTTCCCCTCTTTTCTTTGCATAATTTAGAAAAATGATGGTCTCCTATAAAACCAATAAGCAAATGTGCTTCCTGAGGGCAGGGAAACATCCTCCCTAAAGCAAATGCTGGCAGGGAAACAAGGGGCTTCCTAATGCAATTGTTAAAGCTTTCTCCTCTCTCTGGACCAGTGAAGCACCAGTAGCTCAAATCTCAACCCACGGTGAGCTCAATGCTGAACAGAAAGTGTGTCAGGATGAGCAACTTCATCGGTCAGAGTCCTGCTCAGCACTCCCCTGCAAGCCAGTTCGAGGGGCCCACCTGCATCCTGACAGCCATCAGCATCAGCAGGCGAGGATGAGGCTGGTTCCCATGACCATCCTCCAACAGCCCCTTCTCTCAGAGAGAACCGCTTTCGGTTGTTGGGTAACACAGCTAGTCTTGCAGGCACATGGTGTTAGTCCAGGCTAAATAGCTGATAGGACTGGATTCGACATGTTGTGCGTGCACCGAGACATCACCTTTTTAATGACACAATTAGAGACTCTTTTTTTTTCCCATTATATCTCTGCTTCATTAAGAGTCCACAAGACACACACTACAAAAAAGAATTATGGCAACACAGAAAACTGTCAGTTAGTCCCTGCGCAATTTTCAGATGCGTGCACCCTCTGTTAACTAACCCGTATCAACTATGCCGTAACATGGTGCGTGTGCATATACATAAGCATGCGCACACATGTTGCATAAGGCACGTATATCGCAAGGCAAAGATTGGAGAAAGTGTTCTTCTTGTGTTTGAGAATACATGTATCATTCTGCTAATGGAGAAAGTCACTTCGCATGTGTTTGGACGTGCAGTTGTACAGGATTTGTAAATAATTTATGTGCATTTTGTGAACAATTTAAATTAAATACTGTATATAATACCTTATAGTTGAAGGCATTAGGATTTATAAAGCTAACTCAAATATGACGTAAGCATAATGCAAGCTGTACAGCAGAAGAATAAGGACTCCTGTTCCCTCAAACTGGGCTGTAAATGGGACTTATGTGAGCATGCATTTGTTTCACCTGGTGGAAAGATTTAAGCCTATTCAAATGGCTTTGGTCCAGGTACGAGGGGAAAAAAAGGTCTTTTATCCTTGTTGTCATGCTTTGTAATAAAACAAAATATCAACAAGTAAGGAAAACAGAGGCCATTTTGCCACGTCGGGTATCAATACCTTTAATGAGTAAATCTGTATGTCTGTTAGTCTGGGTGTGAGAGCTTTCCCTTTCCCTTGCTCCAAGGTGACAGCTAGTTCGGAGAGCTGGGCTAATGTCTTCCAAGCTGATAAATGCTGAAGGTAGCATTTCACAGCTGTTCTCTCCCGAGAGCTGAGGTTGGAAAGCGATGATTTATTTCCACCTGTGAAATTCCTGGGTTTGCTACCTGGTGCTTTTTCTCACCAGTACCTGAAGTAGTTATGCCACTTGTGGGTGAGATAATGATGAAACCCCATGCACCTGTGGGTTTTATAGCTAGAATCATACAAAATTCCTTTCAAATCCCCAAAGGAATAACTTGTCAGGCTGAATATTCACTCCAGGTCTCTTAGAGAGGCACTGCCATGAAGGGCAGGACGGTAACAGTGCACTTGAGGTTGGACCGAATGCCATTGCCACTTTCTGAGAAATGGGTGTCTATAGCATGTTAATACTAAGAGAAAAGGAAAGCCTTTGCCAATAAATCTTTTTGGAAAGGACATGGCACAGCTAGATAGGGAGGGGTGGTAACATGCTGGCATAATTTATGCCACAAAGTGCAGGGAGAAGCGCAAGACCAAAACCTATCTATTCATTGCCCCACATGGCCAACCTGCCGGAGCTGCAGAGATGAGCTGGAGCTGCACTAGCACACCCTGGGACGAGGCACCCTGAGAGCTGCGGGGCACCAGGTGAGAGCAGCAGCGTACGGCTGCCCCGCTGCAGGGCCAGCTTCACCCCATGCGTTATTTTGTACAGGAATGGCAGAAAATGCTCTGTTCTCCTTGCAAAGAGCAATGCTTTTCTTGTTGAGGGTAGGGTCTAATGAGTTTTTATCGTAAGTTTATCATCTAGCCTCCTACCCAATTTAAGGTTCTCCCACAGAATGACAAATTTGTGAATGGATGGGGATGCTAGCCTGAGTTTTTCCAAAGTAATAGCTCAAATTTGGAAACTGTTTGTCCTCTGGCCAGGATGACATTATTAAAATGTGTTGACCTTCATGAAAATCTTGCTGATGAACTGAAATGGGCAGAAAGCAGGCAGAAGCACAGCATTCCCAGCTTTACTGGCCAGTTTTTGTGTCAGATATACTTCCTTTATTGCTCTCAAGTGGTGCAAAGAAATTGATTCTTTTAACGCTTTACATATCTATCCATCACCTGACTTTTTCTTGATATCATTGCACTGCTCTGGGGGGCATCTGGCATCCGTTTATTCGTGTGCTGAGAGCTTGCCTAAATGGACTGCTGATGGAAGCATTCGGCATATCTCTGCTCATCAGAGCTGTTTTATTTGTTTAATCAGCAACTCTGTGCTCTTGGTTGTCTGTACCCTGTTAGGCAGGGACTGTGCCTCCATGTCAGTATTAGGTGAGGATTACATGGCAATTCAGCTTGATCTTTCCATTCAACACACAGCTATGCTTACTTTTTTATTTGTGTTAGGCCAGACCATCACATTGCATCTGAGCTACATCAGTTTATGCCTGGTGAAGGGCCCTGCAAATGCAGTGTTCTTCAAAGCGCTGCAAAAAGCAGATGCTGATAGATTAATTGCCCACAGCACTAGCAATGATCAAAGCGATCACTCTCAGGTGAGGCTGTGAAGAGAAACAGGGGGAAGCCATGACGACCGTGCCATTGCTTGAAGGAATAATGTGTGCGTGCCTCTCCCTTTACCTCACTGAACTCTTTGGGGAAAGCGCTCATCCCTGGAGACTTATTTTTGTAATGGCAGAAAGTTGGATAAGAGGTGTGAAAAGATTTGCTGTCTGCCTTCCCTTGCCTGCTTTTTATATTTTTCAGAAGTCATAGCAGGAGATGATGACGAAGAGGAGCATTAAGATAGGATGAAGAAAGGGGTCTGTTACTGTCAGTGAGGGTGTAGTTTTTGATGGGTCTTGTAGCAGGCATACTAAAATACATATTAAAAAACAAAACAAAAAAAAGCCAGTACCTGCTGTTTTCTCGTTGCAGAAGGGACAGGAAGAAAATTACTTTCAAGAGGTATTTAACCGCAGAGTTTGTAAAGCTCCAGAGAGGGCATTTCAGACAGGACTGGTAATGCCATGTAACCATAACAGATACACCCTTCTAGACAAAAATAATTTCTTTGTGCTCCATTATCAAGTCTCACATTACTGTCAGTGAGGGTGTAGTTTTTGATGGGTCTTGTAGCAGGCATAATAAAATTACATATTAAAAAACAAAACAAAAAAAAGCCAGTACCTGCTGTTTTCTCGTTGCAGAAGGGACAGGAAGAAAATTACTTTCAAGAGGTATTTAACCGCAGAGTTTGTAAAGCTCCAGAGAGGGCATTTCAGACAGGACTGGTAATGCCATGTAACCATAACAGATACACCCTTCTAGACAAAAATAATTTCTTTGTGCTCCATTATCAAGTCTCACATAGATATCTGATGTCTGATCATTTGTGCTGATATTTTACTAATTCTTTTTGCACGTAATTGAGGCTTGCTATTATCCTAGAGGAAGGCTAGGGGACATGGCATGACTAACAGGCTGATCCACTGGGTTTTCTGTATTCATGAGGCTCCACTTCCATAAAGAAGAACTGGAAATCCTTTTCACCGGGGAATAATGTACGAGGCTCAGAGTGGATGAAGTTTGTGTGTTTTTTTTAATAAGCACTGCTTTTCTTTCTATAGACACTCAAGCTCCCTGAATTAGAGGATTGCCTGAAGGGACAGGTATTATGAAAAGAGCTGCCAAAACCTTTGTGTGTCAGTGGGAAGCCCCTGATTATCACAAGAGGATCTAAATGGAAAGGTGACATTCAAAAGACCATTAAGATAAAAGCCAGGATGAATTTCTTTCCAACCTCACTTAATAGAAACTTTTGTTTAAAATCACCTTTCCTGAGAGAAGGAAGGGAAGTCTGACCTATGTGATTTGACGTACACAGCTTACTCCTTAATTGGGTACAGTCAGCTGCTTAAGAAAGCAATAGCTTAGCCAGGAGAGGTAATGAGAATGTCAATATATGTGACAAATAGGTATTTCAGTCATGAAAGCCCAATGGAGAACATAGTACCAGCTACTTCCAGATGGTCTTCCAGGACAACAGGCACAGATATGGTATGGACAAAATTGCCTCTATCAGGAAAGCCAGCTTTCCTTGCGCATGGTTTTGTGGAGCTTTATGAAATTGAAATGCGGGGGGGTTATGGCTCACTTTTGAGTTTCTGTTTGCTCAATGCTCTTGGTAGCCTAGTTTTTAATGAAGTATGAGACTGGGCTGTGTCCTTTCTGTCCCACAGTTTAACAGGTCTCCCTGCTTGGCGAGGACTTGTGGCCGAGAAATGTTTCAGTTATAACCTTGTGATTTTTCCCAGAAATATACACAGGGCTGTGTGTGCGTGACTGGTTCTCCCTTCTGAGCATTAACCAGATTGCAATGTGAGCCTGAGACTTGAAAGTGTGGATTGAGGAAACAGTGGTCACAATCTCTGTTAATAGTGACATTTGCCAAGCATAAAATATATTAGGCCTGATTTCCATCTGGCCAGTCCTTCCCCTGTACAGCCGGTGATGCTGTCAGCCTAGCTGGTCCCTGGGAGCTGCAGCTGATCAAAGTTATCCTGCAGCTTCGCGATGACTCTGGCCAAGATCTCAAGACCCAGACTAGTATCTAAACAATGCTCCTCTCTGCTGTGATAACAGACATTGGCAGTAGCACAAATCTAACTCGCTGTGTCTTTGCTCTCCCCTTATGTACTGCCCGTGTGCAAGTCTCAGTAGTAGCAGAAACAGGCAGTAAATGGATTGCTTAGTTTGCTAAAGTCAGATCTATAGGTATCCACTTGGCTATACGATGATGTGTTGTGCTGCCCAGCTGGGCCTTATAGTTCCCGGCTATTGTTGAAGGAAATGCATTAAATGAGTAGGTCGCTTTTACTATGTAAGATCTGTGCCAGTTCAAATCTGCCTGCTGCCTTCATGAGTTATAGCAGGCTTTTTCCACAACAATTTCCTTTTTTCCTGAGGATTGTCTCTCTCTCTTGCAATGTTGGATCAGAGGTCCTAGAGCCCTTCCACCAAACCTGCAAACAGGTACAGAGACAGATCTGCAGTGCATTACACTGTGCCTTAAATCGGATGCTGGGGAGGGTGGTTGCAGAGAGCTGCCCTCGACCCCTGCCTCCCACCCAACTTCTTGGCTCACCACCATGTTAAGGTTGTCTGCAACTCAGCACCTGGCTTGGCTGCTTTGCAAGGGAGCTGTTTTAACCTTTGGGAGTTTAAATACTCATATTAAATCCTCACCATGTTAGGCTGTGATTTTTTGCTAACCACACTTCACTGAAGTCCCTGTTTCTGTGCATGACTCTAATATTTAGTTACAGTTGGGAGAGTTATGCCTTCAGGATTTGAGCACGAGATGCAAGATGAAGCACACTTGGCAAACAGTCCCATCCACCATCATGTTATCAGGGTTACCCCTGGGGAAGGTGGAGGAAGCTATTTCGGGTTGTGCAGGAAATCAGTGGTAGAACCCATCACAGCCCAGCCCTGATGCCCCCATTGCCACAAGAGAGAGACTTTTTTGCAACATCTCCTGTACAAAATGCTTAATTTAGCCTGGGACCAGAGAATATTGATGACACATCTCTTTTACGTGGCACGCTAGGGGAGTATCATCAATAGTCCAGAGGTGTAAATTCTAGCTAGGATGCTGTAACGACTGCCTATTATGTAGTAAACTGATTAGATCACTACATATGTGTATATATTCGATTGTTTTCTTTTCCATCTACTTCTAAATTTCTCTCTCACACACTATTTACTTTAGAATTTTGTTTTGTGTTGGATTTTTCTTGATTTAGCAGAGTTGAAAAGCAGTCTCAGCCCTCATGGGTTTTCCTATTCTTCAAAGATCTGTCTGGCAAAATGTCTTAAAATTGCCAGAGCTAGTAGTAGGTACAGGCATAGCTCTCTGTTACCTGCTATTGGGCAAACATTCTTAGTTTCCTGCTTAGAAATGATCATGCTAACAGCCAGCTCCAAGGAGTTGAAGATGAAAATAACTCGAG
>NW_008824350.1:400152-417593 GCF_000699105.1 Pygoscelis adeliae
GTTATCTTGCATTCACTCCCTATCGCTTTGTCCGACTTAATTTTAAATGTACCAAGCAGTGGAGCTTCTGCCACTTTACTCTTGGGAGATAATTTCGCATATCTCACTGCCACAAAGTCCTTCCTGATACTCCACATTTTCCTTTCCTATCTTTACCCTTGAATACTAATTCTATCCTGGTCCATTCTGCTAATTGGCTCCTTGCTCTTCATAGTATTTAAACCCCCTCAGGTCTTCCCTGCCGTCACTTGACTGCTACAAGCATTAACTCTTTGAGCCTTGGTCTTTTTTGGCTTGCAGGTGATTAAAGTTTTGCCATTGACTTAGGAGGCAACACTGCAAATCTTCAAACCTGCCTCATAGGCAGAGTGGTGGAAATTATTCTTTGATTCACTGTCTGGTTAAAAAAAAAAAAAAAAAGAAAAGAGAAAAATCCCATCGTGAATAGAGCGATTTGCTTCCTTTTGAGGAATAATATATTTAATTGATGCATACATAAATTTCTAATCAAAATTGGTTTTAACTGAAAAATAAAACTACTTTGCTTTTAGCAGTCCACTTAGATCTTCTTTGCAGTCATTCATTGCATTCTGTTTAGTTTGTTCATATCTCTCCACTAACTTCCAGCTACATGAGCTAATGAAAGGGTGCTTAGCCAGGCAGATCTTTAAATGTTTGCAGTATCCACAAGTAAGAAGGTTAATAGCCCAAATGATCTAGCGCTCGCAGTTGCCTACAGCATGAAAGCTTTCTTCTGCATTTTTATTGTTTGGGAAGCCACAATAGATCATTGTAAATACTGCGAGGAGATGCATTTGGCATGTGTTGAAGGACACGTCCCTGCAGTGCTGAATGTGGCTTGTTTCTTGGGGCAGGTATGAAGCACACCGGGGTGTAGGGACCGGAGCCGTCCTATTAACCACTCACTGAAGTAGCTGGCTGCGAGAGTTGGTCTTTACCTACAAAGTTGCTTATTGAAACAGAAGCCCTCAAACTGCTGTAGGGGAAGAACAGACAGAGGACTTGGGGTATTTAAAAGGTAATCTTCCACGATTGATTGTGGTAGATCAAAATCACTGTCTGCATGGTGGTGGATTCCTTTTGTCACTAATTGCTCACCCTTGCTGTGTTCAGGATCCGAGTATTTTGTGATCTGCTCTCCTCTGCCAACAAAACGCCTTCCCTTCTGCAATCCTCTGGGTCTTTCTATCACTTCCCAACTAGGATATCTGCACGCCTGACAAACGGTGAGCTTGCTGGGTACAAAGATACCTGCTTCAAGAAAACCTGTAAATGTGGATATTGGCACATGGATTAAGTTACAAGGGTCAGGGATCAAACACAATGGTGTCACTTGGGAAGCGCAAGGCAAACACATCCTTCTCTCTTCACAGGGTGTGCAGCTGCCACTTCAACATGCGTGTACCCCACGACCAGCGGGCCAGCAAACCCAGGGCTAGGACCTGTCACGTGTTTCAGTGATGTGGCTGTTTATAGCCTAAGCCACGGGTTATTCCTCTCTATTTTGGTATTTCTTTCATAGTTCTTTATACCTGGAGAGCTTTTTGAATTGGGCTGCTCCCTGAATAACAGAGCTATCTTCAGCAATGCTGAATAATTCATATGTTGTACATATTTACAGACAGTCCAAAGCTTTTTCCTAATGTCCCAAGTGCTTAAAGAAAAGGATGCGTGACCTCTCTGGCATCAGATAAATAAGTCAGTAAACCACCCATGTAAAGCTGTAGCCTAGTCTTTATTCCCTAAGGCAGGTCCTCTGGATGCTGCCCATCTGCCTGACTTGAGCTGCCGTGAGCTCCACAGCAATCACCAGGGCCAGGGAGAAATCAGATATTCCTGCAGGACTCTGGCGAGGGGAGGATCAGGGTTTTGGAGCTTGCAATTACAATTGATCACATAAAACGAGCCGAAGACAGGAGTCTCTAACAAGCCCCTGACCCATCAGAAGGCAGCGTGAAGTTTGCAGACAGAGATGAAATCTCTTTTAATGAGTGAACCACCACAGGGGCTGGATGTGAACTAAACCCTTTTGGACTTTGGTCTTTGGACTTTCCAGCAATAGAAGCTTGCCTAAAAGGCAGTTTCCTCAGAATATGGGATAAGCAGTCTAACAAATGTACATATGCCCCAGCAAAATGAATTGTAAATGAATCTACCAGCTAGAATTGCAAGCTTAGTAGATTCAGGGGGCATGTGATAAGGTGGAATATATTTGGGTCTCAGTAAAACATTTTAAAAGTGTTCCTCAGAATCATTCAAATTACCTTGGCTCTGACAAAGACTTAGCAATTTTAAAAACTTCCCAAAGTGCTGTTAATAAAGGATAGCTAGTGGCAAGGTAGCAGCGGAGAGCACAAGAGAATCGTGGGGTGGTACTGAGATGTGCAATGTTAAATAGTCTGCAATCTATATTCAGAAATATCCCCGTGCAGGAGCCAGGTGGAGGAATAAGCATTACCTGGCTGCTGTTCCTGGAGAGTACTGGACAGGGAGGAGCTGTGGGCTCAGAGAAAGGAAAAATGGCTAGAAATAATATGGTGAAATTTGTGGAAAATGCAATGTGATCCCAAAATATAACTAGTCACTGGGGCAAGCCTGGGGGCAGAAACCCTGAAAGAGGTTTAAGCTTGGTAACAAACAGGGAATGATACATAAAGCTGCAATGCAACAGGCTCGCCGAGATATTATTCTTTACTGATTTCCATGGTATCTGAGAGCTGCAGAGATTATATAAATAGACGCTTTCTAGAGAAACTCTTCTCCCTACTAGGATATGTTAGGAATTTTATTTACCAACTTTTGTATTTTTGCAGTGAAGGAGTGGGCTAAATTGAGAAGACAGAGGCTTGTATTCAGGCTTGGTTACAGTAAGGTCATCCCATTCCTGCGAAAGAAAAATGAATCCTGTACTGATAATATTGCTGGTAGCACTCCTCTGTCCTGAACTCATGCAAGCTTCACCATGGTACAGAGAGGACCACCGCCCCTGCTAAATGCTGCTGATGTGAGTGCTTGTCTCTGAAGCATGCTCCTGCTCAGGAGTTGGAGCTTGAATCTAATCTGCTACCAAAGGACCAGCCAGAGGACTGCCCAAAGCACCGGCGTGGTACCTTCGCAGCAGCGTGTGTGGGAGAACACGTGGGCTGCTGAATCTTCAGGCAGATGACATGATATTTTATTTCATTCTATTTCTAGAAACCCTGAACCTTCGTTCCTAAGTGGTGCATGGAGCATTAGTGACGGTGGGAGGTGGCAAATGCATGATTCAGCGTTGCCTAGGTCTTTACCCTTCAGTACAGGCCCATCATACATGGAGGAAAAAGCTTTTAACTGATGGTGTGAATGGGCTATTTGGCTGTGAGGATGGTCCAGAAGGATGCTCCTAGGAGAAGGGCATGTGCCTCTGCACATGCTCTGGCTCTATCCTGTAAATCCGCCCCTCTTCCTAACACATCGCACTCCTTCACCTAGTTTTAGGTATGTTTTAGACCTGTTTCCTACGGAATTTTCATGTGATCTCGTGGACTACCCATTTTGTCACCCTTATGTTTGAGCCTGTCAGCCAATTTCAACCAAATTTGACTAAAGGAGCCTCAAAAATAGCAAGGGTCCTGTAAGTTTCACCAAAAAAAGTTACACGCAGGAGAGAGGAGGCATCGTTCCCAAGTTTGCCTCCGAGAGTCACCAGTGCTGCAGCACACGCCAGCCTGCATGTTGTCACCACAACACTCTTCCAGGGGAGAGCTGTAAGGCAAAAAGAAGCTGTATTTTATAGGGATAGGAGGAGATAAGACTGGATTGTGCTATGATTCAGTTCAAAAGCCAGTCAACCCCAAGGCACAAACCCTAAGAGAGCATGCCTGGTCACTTCTGCCGCTCACCGGGCTGCTCCGTCCTGCTCTGGACTCGGCCCAGCCCCTGGCAGCTGGATGGTGCTGGCTGCGTAGGGTCAGGCACTGAGGTCAGGAACAGCTGAACAAACCCCGTTTCTCTGCACAATGAGATCTTAATGGGAGGAGGAGGCGGCAGCGTCCAGGATGTCCCCAGATAGTACACTGATGTCCATGAATCCTAAGTTGCTCTGCAATCACAAGGCTGAGCCCTGTCCTTTTCCCCCAGTATAATCCTATTAAAGATCACAGGGTTGCAGCTTGTTATGCGAGAAGAATTTGACCTATGCTTCCCCCCGAGCTGCTGTAATGAGGGCTGGTCTGTGGCGGGGGCTGTTGCTATGCTGAGAGGAAGGCAAATGAGGCAGATGTTCGGGGAAGACATTGTGTTTTCCTGGTTTTTAACTGCTAATAAGGCAGCAGAGAACAGCACATTGACTGATTCAGTGTGTCTTGGGGCTGGAAACACCCTCCGTTTGCAGCTGCAGGAGCTGCTCAGCGCTATTAGCTGTCCACCCCGGAAAAAACAGGACATCAGCTGGAGAAGTGCAGCTTCTGCATGTTTCCTTTCATGTCAAATTACAGTGGTGGGCTTATTCCATGCTACCTTAGTCTAGCTACGGCTTAAGTGCATTAGAGTCCCACCCTGGAAGAGGTTGAACTGGAACTGAAGCATGAACATTAAACAGCACAGCAATAAAATTACACTCTTGCGTGTGCTGGCCCATCAACAGTACAGGCTTCCCTCAGAAGCAGCACAGTCTTCAAGCAGAGACCCAGGCAGAGAGAGTTTGTATCGGGGTGGACCGTGCCAATCACAGCACATCAGTCCATGAACATGTAGAGGTCAATTAATACTGAGGGTCGTTTTATCCCCAAAGGTCCTCGAGCTTCCTGCCTCGCAGTAAGTCAGATGCCTGCAAGGGTGTCATGCTTCAGGGACACTGCCATCTGCGAAACAGAAAAAAAGAGAAATCAGCCAAATGATTCGCAGCCACAATAATCTAGAGATGATAAACGATGAACAGCAGAGTCGTCAGCTCTATCCAAACTGAGCATTAATTGTTCCTGTGAGTGCCAATAAAGGAAAAAATGTAATATTTTATGCTGCCCTGGGATGTTCTGCTTGTACTTTATAAGCATTGAATTTTGCCCGACTTCCCCGTGTGAGGCAGCTTGTGCTATTGCTAATACACTGCCCGAGAGCCCGGCAGGCAGCATCAAAGTGCTTTGGCTGAGGCTGTGCAGCAAACCTCCGAAAGAAGAGTCCCCAGCACAGATGCTGCGCCCCGGCCCTGCAGCAGCCATCGGTCCCCTCCCGGCTGCTCGGAAAGGCCGCCAGCGCACAGCATTCTCAGGGGATTTTGAGCAGGTGTGAAGCACTTTAAAACATACTTCAACCCGCTAGAGCAGCACAACTCGCTGCTACTGGGGAAACGAAGCTGTGCTTGTAGAAAGCTGTGGCTACAGCGAGTCCCGGTAACTTTGTTTTAGGTGTATTACAAAAAGCCATTAAAAATATTTTACTTTTACCCCTTTCCGTATACCTTCCACACCCCTCAAGAAGTGCTAGCATTTCAGCTGGACTGAGAAGACTCCCCCAGCCTGGCTGTGCAGGGGGCATCAAGCGTGGCAGGGAACACGCATGTGCAAAGGGCTGTTCGAAACTTGGGGTTTACTGTTTGTACAAAGCCCTCGTTCTTGGTTTTGTTCCAATGCTTAAATGAAAATACTCTTTTCAGAATTGCCCAGGAAACAGAAATCACAGGAAATTCATACTGCAGACGTAGCTACTTTCCCCCCCCCCCCCCCCCTTTCTGGGGTAGCTGCTGCCTCGAAGTGACACAATCTCTGCCATTACAGTGGAGAGGTTTGAGTGCAGATATTCAGCTGTAAAGAGTGGTGGAGGTGACAAGGACCATGCCAGTTTTAGTCAGCCGTTGTCAAGGGCTTCCCGAGTCCATATCTCCCAGGAAACACTTTATCAGGGCGTGTAAAAGCCCTGCATTCCCAGCTATTGCATCTGTTTCAGGGAAGGGCTGGGGCAGTGTGGCAAATATTGGTGGGTTCCTGAGGAGCAAGGAAACTTGCGGGAAAATCCATGCGTGGTACTGATGCAATGCTGCTTGCCAAGCAACTTTGGAAACCTTCCTTCATGTTGTTTGAAAATTCATGAAAAATAAGTTGTTTCTGAGAGATATTAGCAGCTTAGTATTTTCCCACTGGAAAATATTTTCTTGCAAAATTTACTGCTGTTTCTCCACATGTCTGTAAGGCCTTTATTTGGTGGAAAATGCATCTTGGCCACTTATTTTCAAGTGGAGACAAATAAAGCACACAGGTGTCTTCTTCACATGAGCTAAGGTTGAAACCCTGGGTGACTGTGGGTGCAGATAATTCCTGTTCAGGATGGACCCTTGCACATGGCAGCATTGGCAGACAGGGCAGATGCAGGCTCTCAAGCCAGACACCACCGCAGAGGGGACTGTTATCCTTCTGCTTTGCTCCCCAACTTGCTGTCTTACTGAATAACTTGGCTGCAGCTAAACTTGGCTGTGCTATCCAGACTTCTTTTAATAAACTTAAGCCTCCATCAGAGTGCTCCAGAAAGTTTGATATGACATCAGTGCTGAATAAACAGAAACCAATATCGAGTGGATTTGCTGGAGAGTGCATTCAAGACCTCAGCTATAATGCCAAAGTTCAGAGTGATTCAAAATACCATAGATCCCTTGTGATTTATAACCATCTAATCAGTGCTTTAAAGCAGTTATGGGCAGGCAGAGAAAGCAAGGGTGACCTACCACAAGTAAAACTTGCCCATGAAAAAAGAAAGAAAACAAAATGAGATGGCACCATTCCGGAAGCAGTTTGAAGCCCTGATGTGCCTCTAGATACCTATCTGAAAAGAGGCGCCCCATAGCCCCAGACTGATCAGGCTGGTGAGGATATTTGTATTCATTTCAATGGGGCGGGCTCCGAAGCAAACGCTCTCCGGCGTAGCCCTTCCTGCGGCACAGAGCAACGGCAGCACTAAACCTCAGCCAGAACCAGGGCAAGTCATCTGTAGTTAACTGCGCCACTGTTTCTCCTCTTCACCCCTCCACCACCACCATGTGCCAGTAAACTCTTACCGACCTCTACTGTTCCTCCGACTCCAGATGATGCGGGCAATCTGCATTTGTGTGGTTGCACCGACTGCTTGCACCTAGAAAACCTGGGTCACACCGAGGGGGAAGCAAAGCTGGAAGGGGCTGCACTCAGCAGGGGAGGTTTGGAGGAGACAAGTGTCCAGGGAAAGCCACCAAGGAAACATCTGAGCAACCGCGCGGGCATGTTGGAGGTGCTTACACAAGCAGGCCAAGACCAGCTGTTGTTTAAAGGTTTCTAGGCTGTCCACAGGCATCGGGGAAAAGTTAATTGTCATCTGAAAGAGGAAGCTGCATTTTGTGGTTGAAACAGTATTTCCCAACCTTGTGGTTACCAGAGTAGTCCCAAAGGGGCCACAGACCAGAGGAAAAGTGCATGGCAAGTGTAAATGGATAGGGGAAGCTGTGTCTGATGAGTATATGCTTCTGCTGCTCGGGTGCTAAAAGGATCTTTCTTCTCCCTCTGCTTTCTGGCCTATGTAGATACACGTTTATCACAGCAGGCTGCTGCCAAGCAGCTCCCTGGGACAGCACCGTAGGTGACTGTCTTTCAAGCTGCCTTCAGATGGGAAGCGTAGGAGAAGGTGCCCCTGGAGGAAACGTCAGAGATGGAGAATCAAAAAGGAACAAGCCGGGGGGGAGGACCAAAAAGAAAGGAAAAAGATGCTGGAAGGTCAAAACAAAACAGGAGGAGAGGTTAACAAGAAACCGAACAGCTGAGGAAGGAGACACCAATGAACGCAAGGCACAGACCAAGCAGGCAGTGATGAGGTGCTCCAACAAGGGTTAAAAATTGGATGGTACTATAGGACTGATGTGGATGTCTGGGAGATGTAGTTCCCAGCTTAGGTTTAGACTCTAGGATTAGCGTGTGTTGGAGCAGCTCACAGAGAGGAGCTTTAACATGATCAGCATCAGCCAGCCATACGGGCGCTGGCTGAAGCCCTCTGAGCAAGCTGTAAAAGCAGCAGAGGTAGGTCAGCATTCGGTCAGGTCCTGCCGTGTCCTGTGCTGACATGGCTGCCACATGAGCCGGGACTGCCGGCGGCTCTGACAACAACAAGGGCCTTGTTTAGCTCAGGCTCCAACCAGGCGCCCTCGTCACGTTGCCTCTGCCGGCACCAGTAGCTGGTTCCAGCCCCAGAGCACCTGAACGCAGTACAACTTCTTGCTCCAGCGAAGCAGAAGAGAGTTAACTCCCCCTCAGTTCTCCTCCAGAGGAGACAAGATAGACATGCTGTGCTACTTTTAAATCGTTCAAGAAATGTATTACTAAGAGAAGAACAGCATAACTGACATTTCCCAGAATCAGCTGATGAAAATGCACAACACAGCTCCTCTTGGGCAGGCCAGGAAAGGTAGAACAGCTTAAAATAGCTTGCAAATAGAAAGAAAAAGCAGGAAACCATTACAGAGCTCTATAGGCAACACCCCAAAGTCCATTTTAGCTGTTAGCCATTGTACTTAAGGCAATAGAAAGCAATTAAGCAATGGACCTGACCACTGGAAGGTTTCTTTCCCCGTTGAATCCTAAAAATAGCTCCAGCTCATTGCCAGTGGAAGGTATCAAGCTGACAGGGCCAGAGACCAGAGGCATCTATCCAGATGTTACATAAACCTCTGTAACAAGGGTCTTTTTTAAAGTGGGGAGGGTCCCCAGCCATTTAGGCTGCAGGATGGACACTTGGGAGCGCCCTGTGGTGTTGACATTTCTCCACTATGACCTGGGCTGAGACCCACCAACTGGCTTCACGTGATCTGCCAAATGACTCACGTGCTCCTTATGGGAGGCAGCGTGTGGCATCAAAGTAGGACAACTCATAATAGCTGCATACGAAAGCGTCTGAAATGTCCCATATAATCAAATAATTACTGCTACGCTCAGAGAGCAGAACATTGTCTTTCTGAGGGTTTATTATTTCTGAGGGCTGTTAAAGATAAATTTTGCAGTGGTTATTCCAGACTAATTTTCATGTGGAATAAATTCAGGTATTAATGAACTCGGAGTCTTCTGTGGCCTGCATGAGGCAGGAGGTCAGGTGAAGAGATTACCCTGGCCTCTTCTGAGTTTATAACGTCGGAAGGAATGCAGCTCCTTGTCAAAACACACCAGCGAGCCAGCACTGCTGGGAGGTGCACTGCAGTGAAAAACAGGTGTCCTGAAGAACCTGTCAGAAAACACCCTTCCTGTCGGAGTGGATAGTAAAATTTCTACCCAGATCATAAATGTGGCTTCCCCACTTCCCCTTTGTTTTCATTACAGGCCAAAAAAAAAAAATCCCTTTCTTCCTCGGTTTTGAGGAAGCTGTTTGAAACGCAGTTTCTGTGTTGCAGCTGGCCGGCTCTCTCGTTGCGAGGAGTGAGCAAGCTCTAAGGCGAGCATCTCCTGCCAGCTGAGGAACACCATCCTTTGACAGCTCGGGATGCCCCAAAGTGCTTTTGGTGCTACCTTCAAACCTGGTGTGCACAGCAGCCCCCGGAGCAGCGCCGTGCACTTGATGTCCCGAGCCCAAGCTGGGCTCCCATCACCTGCCTCCCGCGCTGCTGTGTTGGGGGACCCTGGAGAAAGCATCTCCCAGCCTTTGAAGGGTCTGCAGGAGAAAGCAAGTTAACAAGTCTGTGAGCAGTACAAGCAAATCTAATGTGTGACTTGCTGTGCCTTCCTCGCTTACCAGCCATCATTTGTAAATATTTGTGGTGGTACCTAGCAGGAGGCAGGCAAAATACACAGAGATGGGGAAATTTTTTCAGTCGCAAAGAAGAAACATTAGCAGATACCAGTGGTAGTGTAGACGTGCCCTTGGACAAAATACAGGCGCTAGGAACTGCTTGGGGACCTGGTACAGGTTAGACACTGAACAGCTACTGTGCACAGAGATGCAGGTATGGTTTGATTCAATCTTTTCGCTGCAGGGCACCTTTTAGATAAAAGGAGCCTATCTACTGCAGGGCAAGTACTGCAAGTTAGTTAGAGATGGTTGTTAAAAGATCACTAAGACACTTTGTTCTCCAGTAGAAACTTTGTGTTCATCTCATGAAAGGGATCCAGAAGCCCGGTGGTGACATTTTCAGTCTGGCTGTGATGGTACTGCATCTGGAGAAAAAAAGTACTCCTGCAAGAGGGTTTAAGATTTGATGCGCTCCTTTCAGGAGGCTTGTCTCTGTACAAAACCCAAGTTTTCTTTCATGATGAGATTCTCTAAAGTGTCAGGCAGATTTGTACAAAATGACTGGGCCTATTTTCCTGTGTACTTCTGTCCTCCTACAGGGACTCTGCCAATGCAGGCCGCCAGTGGCTCCCTGGTATGGTCACGCACCTTCGATCGGGTGGGGGAGTGATGCTGCTTGCAATTCCCCAAAGGCAGGGTTTGTCTGTTGTGCCTGCAGCTGAACAATATCCTATTCAAGGAACAGACCGGCAGTGCTCTGGCCTGAACAAACTCTTAATCCTCTTCTGTCTAACATCTCCTACCAAAGGAGGTCTAAGCTGCTCTGTGGACACTTAATCAATGATCAGAGTGATGGGGTGGAAGGACACTGCTTGTCTCCAGGCCAAATAGATGCAGAAGCTCTTGCAGAGAGGGGTTAAGAAATTTGACCGGGGCTGCAAAACAAGAAGGCAGCAGCGGCAGGAGCTCACCCTCCCGCTTCTCGGACCCAAGCACTAGAGTAATCTTCCCTCCTGTGGAAGTAGCCCTGGGAAGGACAGCTGAGAAGGAACGGGTGTGGGAAACGCTGTGTGCAGGAAAAAAATATCCATTTTTATTTCTACATTTTGTTTGTGCAAAGGGGGAAGAGGTGGTGCAATTTGCCTAGAGGGTGGTTTCCACAACTGGAAATATTTAATTAAGTGAATTATTTTCCTAGTAGTACTTTAAAAGGTTATATCCCCAATTAACAGTGCATTAGACCTAGCCTGAGCCCCATTTTGATATGGTCAGTGGACTGTGAGGAATTTACTGTCAGCTTAAGAGAGACAAAAAAGGTAGAAGTCAAATCGGTGGCAAAATGCAGTTTCTGGCTCCTTGTCAAAGCACCCGCATGCCTCATTACCTTGGTTTAAAGCCAACAGACTAGCTTAACAGGACTGTTTATTACTCCCTCCCCTTCTATCTATACCAAAAAGGAGGTTTCGGCTACAAATCCCCTCTTTGCTAAGTTGTACTTCTCTCTTTTTTTTTTTATATATACCCTTCCTTAGACTGCCTTACTCAAGCGCGGGGTCTGCATACAGCTGGTAAATGCCACCTGGTGACGAGGTCTCTCAGGCCATTTCAAACAACATCCCGTATCTCTATCAGCTGTTTCTGCTGGGAACATTATTGTACCGTGCTGCCGGACTTGGAGCCAAATGATCCTGGGGAGGGGGGGAAGAGGGTGTTAATGAGATAATAAAAGTTTACGCTCGCTATTTTCTGCTGCAGTGTAGATGTGGCTTTTTCTTGACTATAAAGCCTGTTTAGCCATTGGAACGTGGCTCCGTCAAAAAGAAATGTTGATTCCTTTTTTTATTGCAGCCCTCACAGCATTGCACCACATGAGTTGTCAGCCTTTTCTTCCTCTCTTTACCAGAAAGCATCTGTCCTGTTTTCCTTCAGGTCCTGTGTAGCACAGGCACCCAGCGTGGTGTTCGGTTCCTTTGCACCAACCAACCTGCTGCAAAGACACCCCCAGGAGATAGATATAAATGAGGGACATAAGTGCCCCCGCTACAGCGCTATCCCTTACTGCTTAGGGGATGGGACCGGCTGAGTGTTTCCACAGAAAAACATAGCTTCAGAAAAGGGATTAGCTGTAACATGTCCTAAAATTGTCTACCCATCTTAGGTACAGGTACAGCAAATGTTCAACAGGGAAAACAAAGTCCCGAAGCACAAGTGCCGCAGCTGGTGCCGGAGCAGCTCAGCCATGGCCCCGCTCCCATCGCCTTCAGCACTGCCAGGGCAGTCCCACATGTGGGAAGGGGGCAGAAAACGGGAGCAGAGAAATAAGTGGCCTTTCTTTCCTGCTCATCACTCACTGAGAGCTTGACTCCCACCTCTGAACTGCCACAGGGCCATTGGCCGTTGCCTTCTAGGTTTATTTTCAGCCAAGTGCTTTCTCCTTTAAGGCTGTGCCGGGTCCCCACGGCCAAAGCCTCTCTTTCTGCAGGCTCTGCTGAAGAAGACGCTGCTCAGCCCCTATCTATACCCTACTACACAGTGTTTTGAAGTGTTTCAGCTCCTGGTGTGCTGAGACCACCGCCTGCTGTACCGACAGATACAGTCTCAGCAGTTCACTGTGGTCTCTTTCTTATCTGTATCTTTCTTTTCTTCCTACCTTATCCTCAGTGTGTCAGCTGTTTGCAGCAGGAGCCTTCCTTGTATGTGCCAACCACCTCCATCGGCAAAGGCTCCCGAACCACAAAATACTAAAAATTAGCGATAACGGGAATAGTCACCTTAGGGCAGCAATGTTTAAAAAAGCCAGAACTAGGGGTGAATATGCACACGATTTTGTATTCAGCTACCCTAAACTTTAGCAAAGCTTTGGTCTGAACAGTCCTACAATTCCTACAATCTTTCCTTTCCTGAACGGTCATATTCCTCCTTCATACAAATGCAAGCAGAGCTCCCAGAGAATCAGCCTGCAAACTTAGTTAATTAGTCAGCGTGCTTGGGGGGAACACGGATTAGCACCTGGATTCATCCCTGCTGACGAGCTGTCTTCAAAAACCTGTTTAGGAGGTAGGGAAGCCCTTCAGCTGAGGGGAGGTTTTAATGAGGTCTCTGCGTGCTAACCTGGAGCGGAGCGGCGAGGACTTTGCTCAGCACCTGTGTTGCAGCCTGTGTGTAAGTGGGAACGTGCAGAGCGGGATGGGGTGAGGGGCTCCAACACTGGTCCAGTGTTGCCTGGCAGAGCAAGCAGGACACGGAGGTTGCTCTTCCGTCTTCACCTACTTCCCTTTGGTTTTAATGGGGATTTGTCGCAGCTGTAAGCACCACTCCAGTTCTTCTGAAGCATTGTGAAAGAATGTGATGATGTAGCTTTATTATTTTTAGCCTATTTTCCTAAGTGAATTATGCTTACACAACTATGTCTCAGCAGCCCTGCCCTCCCTGCCCCTGACATGCAGGCAGTCATAGGTTTTACATCCATACGCTAATTTTAAACAAATTTGAGAGGGAGCAGAGGTCTCAGAGCTGTGAAGGATAACTCATGCCACTAGCATGCGGGTAGACGAGAGACAGACACACCCCGGCTCCTGAGCCTGCCGCTGGCAGGTAGGCAGCAATAACTCAGCCCCGGCCCGTGCCAAAGGCAGTTCCCAGCCAGCCTGCCGGCACAGCTGTCCTCTCCAGCCTGCCCTTGCCGGGACTTGCCCTCGCAGGCATGAAGGGGAGGGTGTGGAAAAGAGTGGGAAGGGTCAGGGATGGGACACGGGGGGAAATCGCGGGGAAGGCTAAAGGATATAGGATGCAAATCTGTGGTGGATCGGACTTCAGCAGTGCTGGCACTGAGGAGCTTCCTGGTTTGTCTGAGAGTGATTGGTGCTTTCGGCACAGGTCTAAAGCAGTTTGTCTAGAGTAATTCTCAGCAGGACTAGACTCTGCTTGATTGGTGGTGGAACTTGCTTCGGCATGTTTGCTGGTTCTGTTTCTAGCTTAGACAGGACAAAGGACAACCCGAGCTGAGGGAAAAACAAAGGGAAAATGAGTGTGGGGGTCATTCGCTCTTCCTATGAAAAATGAGCCTGAAAATTTAAAAGAAAATCCAAAAGTTTAGAGTCCCAGGTTTCATCCGTCCAGGTTAAGATAGTTCTCTCTTAACGTACAAAGACTATCAAAGCTGTGAGACATTTGTTAAAACACACACAAAGCCCCAGTGAGATGGGAAATAATTTGCACAGCAATTGCAAAAGGAGTTGAGCGAGTGCGTGTGTGAGCCGCTGCCCTGCTCGGTAGGGCATCCCAAGCCCTCCATAACACTAGGCCAGCCTGGCAAAGTGGAGGTGTTGCCGTATGTGAGGTACCTCCCAGGGACGTCAACAACCTGTCTCTGGTTTGTGAGGCTTGAATGGGTGGTGGGACTTTCTGGGTATAAATGCAGGGTACGTGGGTGTCTGTGTCACCGTTCATCATGGCCTAGGCATTTGATATTTAACATCTGCCTGAAGAGTGATGGTCATTAGAGCTAAGATTTATTGTGTACAAAGGATGAGGAGATAAGTAGGTTCAAAGGTCTTATGATGAGTTCATGAGAGAAATCATTCAGTATGCACACACATGGTATACAACATTTATTTATTAAACCAATTAACCAATAAATGTCATTATTTTCTCAAAAATGAACCAGGTTAGGTATTTATCCTGATGGAAAAGCAGAATACAGCATAACTGGTTCTTCGTAATGTGATGACCACTGTCATCTATTACACTGGGTAGCTGATGGCAGAATTACACCTTGTCTTTGCCTCCTGCTATTGATACGGTATTGGCTGTCCAAGCAGTCCAAGGCAGCCCTTGTTCTTTCAGCGTGGGCTTCTATTTTTCAAGTGATGCAGCCACAGCTTTTTGGCCTTTTATTTCTGGCTGAACATTGTTCTTCAACATTTTCCCCAGCAGAGTGGTCCTGCTGGAGAATTGGGCTCTCTGAGGGCGATATTTCTTTGACAGTGCTGAATGCAAGCTGGTATTTAAAGGCAGAGCCACAGCTAACACTAAGTCTGTTTGGTGGCATTAAAGACAGCCTGAGTATAAGCTTTTTGGTCTATTTTAGAATTCAGACTCTTCTTTTTTTTTTTAAGTCACTATGGCCAATAGCCAATCTTTCAACAATTAGAACATTATTTCGCTCCATGAAGCATAAAGCTTAGAAGAAACTCAATTCCATTTAAAGAACCATAGTGTAAGAGAAAGAGACTCTTACCTTGAAACTGGAGCGCTGCTGACTGTCAGGAGACCTGAGCTGCCCGTGGGGTCAGCCTTTATGTGCCCTGGAAAAAAGCACTGGGATCAAGCTCTTTTCTGAGTAACCCCTCATTTTGGAAGTCTCAGTATTTGCATGCCTCTCCTGAAGGCTTTGATTTCTATTGTCAAAGTTGCTGACAGTTTTCAGCTTCTATTATTCTTGGCTGCTTCCAGAAGTATAGTATGTGTATAATCCTTTTTTTTTTCTTTTAAATTTTTGGCTACATCAGCTTTGTTTAATTGTGCTCCCATGACTCTATTACAGTTGATTTTTATAATCACAAGAAGCTCATAATCAAAGAGAAATGTAAAATTATTAAAATGTCAACTTGGCTATTATTTTTAAACTAAGGCAAGCACTTACGTGAGAAACGTACTTGAAAACAGTCAACTTATGCTGACATTGGAATTTCACAGCGGGTCAGATCTAAACCTTATTAGAAATCTATAGAAGATGGATGCCTCGGTGACGTAAAGCAGAAGTGCCATTTCTCAGTAGCTAAGTGGAGTTCAAAGGCAGCCCTTTCTGCACTCAAAATGCCAAAATCTGATACGAAAATATTTAGACTACTGATCAAAATAAAACAAATCCTCTTTCCCCACCATAACTGCAAGATATAACAACTCTTTTATATTTAGCCCACTTAGATGGTAAACTGCCTACCACTGGGCAATGCCATTCCAAGGAAGACAAAATAAAAGCCACTAAAATCAAAACAATCAGGTCATCAAGGACTCGTGCAGATAAAATCAAGGAATGGACTGAAAGCATAATAGCTTTTAAAGCCATAAACCACTACAAAGATCAGTCTCTGCCCATTGTAGAGGACAGTAAAGGGTGATAATAGATATGTGTGCCTCCTGCTATCACTCCTTTGCAAAAGGGGAAGTTCCCAAAGCAGCCCGGGAAAGGCTGACCATGTAAATGGGACCTGCAGGGATCTCTTCAGGCAGCAAGGGGAACAGTGGGAGGCGAGGGGAGCTGCGGAGGAGCAGGCGCTTGGCCAAAGCTTGATCCTGCTGTATCCTGTCCATGCTGGCTGGACCTTAAGAAGCCACCTGTGCCAGCTGAGTAGTTTCCAGGCATGAACAAAAGACAAGCTGTGACTGCTGGAGCACTTCTGAGCTCTGTATCTAAAATCTCCGTCTTTTAATGTGCAGGGAAAACATAATAGAAAAAGTATTTTCCTGTTGCCCTGATCGGTCTGCCCCTTCCCATCCTCTGTTGAGGCAGCACGGCCAGATCCAGAGACACCACTTCATGTCAGTGAAACATCACCTCTGAAAGCCCCTGTGGCAAGTCCTTTGAACCAGAGTTCAGCTTCCCCATGGCGAGGAAAAGGGACATATTTCTTACTAATGGGGCTAACTTCACTGGAACGATGTGTACTCTAACCCTGTTTGAATGCAACCTGAGAAGATCCCCCTGTGGTCCTTCCCCCCTGAGTCCCACATAACAAGTTTGTCTCCCTGTCCCCTCACAATTATAATCCCACCAGTAAAGGAGTTGTAGGCTCATTACCTAGCTGCATAATGAAGTACATTAGCAGGACAGATGGATAGCTGGCAGTAAAGGCTGAAACAGGCTAAAATCCAAAGTGCTCTGAAATACGCCCTTGGGCTTTCTCCAAAGCCTATTTATTTTTATAAGATGATTTTAACATTCAGAAGTTCATAGGAAGCTTGCCTGCTTCCAGAAGGTGTCATTGTCCATGGCATAGAAGCCCCAGCTGCTGTTTGGATGCAGCAGTTGCCATTACGCTGCCGCTAAGATTTTGAAGTTGAGTCACCCAGAGAGCAGCACCATTAGCGCAGTGGGCTGCACCCTCTGCGCGACGAGTGGTCCTGGGGAGGGCTGACAGGAAACCCCACAGGGGCCAACCACCCTTTGAAGAGAATCTTCTCAAAATGATCCTGTGGTCCTCAGACCTCAAAGTAATATTTAAAAAAATATTTCTCTCTTTCCTCAACTGTTTTGGCAGTCATGCCTGTTCCTTTGTCAGGAGGAGAGGAACGTCTGCACTGACAGGCAGCACAGGGCTATGTACAGATCAGCAAGGGGAGTTGAATCCTGTCATCCTACACGTCTGACAGTCTCCTTCTTGCATTGATTTTGCTTAACATTTTCCCATAGCATGCCATGATTTCCTTGTTCCCTTCAAGACACAGGAATCATCCTCACCAATCCCTTTACTCACTATATAGTGATGTTTCTCATCACTGGCAAAAACTATACTGCTGTTGGACTATGCAGAAGGTGCCTTGTACAGAGATGTATGAGGTGTCCTTCCACTGCCTACAGGGGCAAGATGTGCTCCCTCGGCAGAGCCAGCTTTCTGCACTGTACGTGGCAGGCTGGCGCCTTCTGCCAGAAAGGGGTCCAGCTTGCTGCACCAGTGACCGTTTCTGCTGTGCTGAGTAGGAACACAGAA
>NW_008824350.1:417617-421026 GCF_000699105.1 Pygoscelis adeliae
CTACACACCGTCTCCCCAGGAGATGGCTACAAACCATCGTGAAAATAAAAAGTCAGGCATGTAGCAAGGACAAGCTGGCAGCAAAATGAGTGTTATTCAATTGCATAAGAGAGTAGGGTAGGGATAGGTGCTACCCCAGCTCCTGAGGTTGTACAAACAGGGAAGACCCCAGCTTCTCCTTCCAATCTCACATGCTATGGAAGAGAGGCGTCCTGGGGTGTGGTTCCATCTTTCAGACTCCCACAGCTTGGGCAATCGACTCCGTGGCTGTGCTGGTGTGAGGGACCAGAGGCAAATGGTTGTTTTGCCTCTCATGTTGGAACCCACCCCGCCACGCTGAGGTGCATGGGCTAGGAAGAGGATTTGTGTTACAGACAGTGTCAGTATCCTGTACTGATGAAGTGGAACTGACATTTCTCGCTGCAGAGAGAGCAGAAAGCACCATCAACCAAGGCTACCCATGCATATGAGCTGGCAATATGGAGAACAGGAAACAAGCGTTGCGCGTGTGACAGTGCACCTTCCACCCAAAGGTTTCAAAAAGGTTTGCAAATCCTGCATTGCAGAATTAGCCTTCCCCAATTCCTCTGCAAGACAAGGAAACGTGGTAGCATCGTTCTGCAGATCACTAAAGTAAGCCACATGGATGCTCACCTGTAACTCACTGAAGCACATCCCATTCGGGGCTGATGGTAGATAATCCCAATGCCACCACCCAGGTCCTTTGTCATCATTTGACCGTGTGGCTTCTCAAGCTTCCTTTATCTATTACTTCAAAAGTGTTTCTTTTAGCAATGTTAACTTGAGCTAGAGCACAGGTGTTGCCCTACTTTAGCTGCCATCTGCACACAAAACCCTTCTGTAGCCTGGATCGGTTGGCTTACATGGTCAAGTGGGCATACTACACTGCTTCGTAGAGTGCCTGCAGGCTACTGCCATAGACCACCCGTGGTCCTCCACGGCCTTCCCAGCATTCCTGATGAAGTGTCCAGAAAGGATAAGCAAGTTCTCTCACAGTGCTATGAAAAGCCCTTATTATGCATTTCAGCCTACTACATGGCTGTGATTCGTGCCAGTTCTGGTATTGCACAAAAGAAAGCGCAGGGCTGGTATGGACCATGCAGTGTTTCTGCTGTCACGGGTGCCAGGCTCACTCAAGGTCAGTGATATGACCATAAGTACAGTTGCCTCCGCCGGGAGGACTTTGCAAAAATACAGCAGCCAAGAACAGGAATATCTTCATGAAAGGTTTGTGTTACATAACTGGTTTTAAAAAAAAAAAAAAGGAGGAAATTAAACAAAATCATGGAAAAAAAAATCAGAGTGTTCCTTGAAACTGTAGCTCTGTAAAGCACTTTATTTATTAACCCAAGCCTACAAAAACACTAAATAAAATGAGGAGCTAAGGTTTGTGTTACATAACTGGTTTTAAAAAAAAAAAAAGGAGGAAATTAAACAAAATCATGAAAAAAAAAATCAGTGTTCCTTGAAACTGTAGCTCTGTAAAGCACTTTATTTATTAACCCAAGCCTACAAAAACACTAAATAAAATGAGGAGCTTGGTCATGGAGTTTTAAGGAGTGTCTAGGGCACTTGCCCCTCTGCCAAGTGTTTGGATGAAGTACTGAAATAACATATCCAGAAAAAAATGAGAAACTGTGTTTTACTTAGGGAAGAGGGGAGTCAGAGCAATTAATCTGCCAGAGGCAATCCTCTTCATTACAATGAGTAAGTGTTTGCTGTTCCTGAGTGGGGTACAGGTGATGTGTACTTTACAGCAGACAAAGATGAATTATCTGGAACAGATAGCAGACATTTGAGCTTATTAGGAAGGTGAGGGGTCTATTCATTTTATCTGCAACTGATTCTCTTCTGGGCTGTGAATAAACTGGCCAGCAATTCAATGTCATACTACCTAGTCCAAAGACAGATTAACTACTTTTACCCCTTACTAAGGCAGTAGTGTGTGACATTGGATTCAATGTTGTCAGGAGGACAAGGGTATGACGCAGGGTTTGTTTTTTTTCCCCCCTTTCTTTGTTTTGATTTGTTTATGAAGTAGGTGGCCATGTTCCAATCTGCTTGTAATGAACATGCTGATTGATAGCAAGCTAAAAATAATTTTGGGGGAGTATTTTACAGAAGTCTCTATAACAACAAAACATATAGATATGTCACAGTAAATACTCGCTAAAAGTGAAGTGCTTTATTATCTAGGAAGGGACAGGCAGCCATAAAGAACTGAATGCAGCCCATATTTTTGAAAGTGTTGCTTGTTTGTAAGTTCGAGGATGTATTGATGCTTCTTGCCAATTTTGACCCAAAAGTTTACATTTTCCTCTGTTT
Organism: Pygoscelis adeliae; assembly: GCF_000699105.1. NCBI lineage: Eukaryota > Metazoa > Chordata > Aves > Sphenisciformes > Spheniscidae > Pygoscelis > Pygoscelis adeliae. The sequence goes on from NW_008824350.1 coordinate 419,964, forward strand.
CCACTAAACCTGTCCCAGAATATCACTTGATAACAGTACATTTCCTAACTGGCCTTTTTTTGTCCAAGATCTACAGTGTCATTAAAGGTTTGATGTGACTTGCAATGTAAAACTTCCATCGGGAATGAATTGAAATCACCTTGCTTTTACCTAGGAAAAAAAAAAGTTTAGTCTTTAGAAACATTGCAAACAAATGATATTTTCAGAAGCTCGCAGATGGTTTGTATGCCAAAGTTATGTTGAAAGTCAGTAAGATTCAGGCTTCTAAATCACACCATAAGTGTTTCCTAAAGGCTTTAAGGGCGAAATCTGTGTCCCTGCAGAAGATCTGGACAAGACTCTTTATACTCTTTAAGGTCTGGGCTGACTCTTAGGACTAAGGAGTTAGAGAGAAGTCAGAGAGCGATGAAGGGAGGCTCTTATCAACTACAAATAGGCTGACCATAAGTAAGTTTTGGAGGAGATGGCTGAATCCATGCTTATAATGATGGTTTCTCTTGTTAAGATATGTATCAAGAAGCACAGTGTTTGGTAGTTTTCCTTAAAGCTGCAGTTCTGCAGAGAACTGATGTGGTGAGCCCCTCGGCGCAATTGCTTGTTTCCAAGTTTGTTTGCACGTGGACAAGAGCAAATGTGAAACACAATGGCTCAGACAGCAAAGAACACAATGCTTCTTGTTTTAAGACTCTGATAATTAAGCCATTAAAGATTGCTGGGGTTGGCAATACCATGTCTACGGGGAGCTAATTACTCCTACAACTGGTAAAATACCATGACAACAACAAAGAACGACATTTTATAGACGAGTAACAATGACAAGCTCCTGCCCTGCAGCATGCAGTTGGAAGGGCCAGCCTGTACCCTCCCAAGTCAGTGGGATGTCTCAAGTGAATAAGAGCAACTTGGAACCCGCATTTCTGCTGTGAAGGTGATTAGAAAGGATGCAGTAAACACTAATAAAATATACAGACTAGAGATGTGTCAATCAGTGAGGATACACTGCAGCTGTACAGTCTGCATGGTTAGATACTGCTTCAAGAGCAGAGCAATGGGCCCAGGGGCT
>NW_008824350.1:421063-421322 GCF_000699105.1 Pygoscelis adeliae
TTTTGGTCTACAAGTCTCTCCAAGGACATCTCCTTTGGCCTTTTTTTGTTTTTTTTTTTCTTTTCTCACCGATACCCCTAAAGGACTTCCACTTATTTCCCTTTCTGTGCAGCAACAGCAACACAGAGGCTCTAATTTGTTTGCTGGAAGCATATTTTCGTGGTGAGAATGGCATGTCTTCCTCTGAGACCTTTCAAAAGAGCCCCACCTTGCATAATTGCAGGATTTCAGCCAAGGTCTGACTGCTGAAGGATCCCTT
>NW_008824350.1:421406-461373 GCF_000699105.1 Pygoscelis adeliae
ATGCAATTTTCCCATTGAGAACAGAGACCAGTTAAGGCATCTGTTATTAATGTAGTTATTTGTTGGAAAAGAATTCAAAACAAATTTCTGTGAGGCGGAAGCTTAAAAGCCTTAAGGGGACTGGCAATAAAACATCCAATTTCATTTATAGGACATCTGTCAAAATTCAGGTAGCCTTGGTCGTGGCAATTATTTATTTGTTATTGTCTTATTCCTGTTCCAGAAGGACAGAAATCAACATTACATTTGTCCTTTCTGGTGACAATTCAATGGGCAGGCCACTGGCTGGATAGTATGGAGATGCTGTGGTACACAGTATATAAATATATGCTTTCTTCTTTAGTATTTTTTTTCCAGGGAAACACAGGACACAAGAAATGCCCCACTGGGTCAGATCAGTGATCCACCTAGCCCATTGCCCGGTCTCTGGCAATGGCAGGAGATCCTGTTCAGGGAAAGTGTGTGAACCTGGCCACTTTCTGTAATTTACTCCCCTTTGAACTTTCCCAGCAAGCACAGCTATTATATTTGGGGTGCTAGAGGGTATATACCTACGTATACCTTTTGGTATCCATGTATGAACCTGTTGCCCATGAATTTGTCTCATGCCTTTTTGAACCTGCTGACGCCCTCTGACTCCACATCCTCCTATGGCAAGAAGCTCCAGAAGTTCACCACACTCTGTGTAAAGGACTTTTAAAAATCTGGTTTAAATGGATCTCCTACAAGATTGAGTCCTCTCACCCTCAACTTCTTGCATTGTGGGGTTTCATGAACATCTCCATATTCATGTTTTATCTACTGTCTCCATAGTTTTGTAAACCTTGATCATATTCAGCCTCGGTCTTCCCTCCAAACAGGGGAGTACTAGCCTTTTTAGTCTCTTTTTATGAGGCAGCTTCTCCATCCTCTCAGCTCTTTTAGTTGCCCTTCTCTAACTCTGCTACATCCTTCCTGAGAAGTGGAGACCCAGCTGCTGTGGGTGCACCAGGATATTATATAGCAGCAAAACGGCACCTTCGGCCTTGATCTCAGTCCTCTTCCTGATGAGACAGAAGCATCTTCATGATGTATGCTGCGTGTCTGTATTGCTATAGATACGTCAGGACCAATAACACGAAACTGCAGCTGTTTGCCTATCAAAACAGCACAAAATTCCTTGAAAAATCTATCAGGGGATATACGGATGCTCCTGAAGACTGAATTAGCCATTTATTCTGGTGGCTGCTGTTTTTCAAATGGGGTAAAAGGCTTGGGGGGGGAGCTTCAAAACCTGCCCGAAGCTCTTTCATAAAGTCACACATTTTCTTCAACATTGTGGAAAAACACCACTCACCAGGAAAGACTCAAACTCTGAATGGATGCAAAATTGCTAGGCGCAATTTGAAATGAGGAATTTTTAAGTCTCTGAAACCTGGACTTCAGCCACCTTCCTGCAGCTCTCCCTCCTTTTCCTTGCCCCTCTAGGCAGCATAAGGGATCCAGAGAAAGAAAGAAGCCGTGGTGACTGGGGCCCTAACTATGGGGTCCTGTTTGCGGACACCAGCTGGGAATCTGCTTCAAATTAATACCACCTTATTTTCCCTCTTAAAATGATCCTCCAAAAAGGTAGCAGCCAGAAGCAGAACTCGTGGCAATCCCGCTCTGCTGAAAACCTGGCTTGTGAGCCTCAGGAGAGGGAGAATGGTTCAAAACTGCGAGACAGAAAGCTATTGCAGAAACCACACAGTTTTCCTGGCCCTCTCCGATGGATTTTTCCATCAAAAAAAAGGATGCTTTGGCCTAGAAGCAGTAACTTGAGGTTCTGCATGCCCGGCAAAGAGCTCTCTGCAGCAGGCTTCCTGTGAAACCCACAGGAGGAGAAGCTGATCTGTTCCACACGGGCACACGGAGGGAAGGCTTGATAGGACAGAAACATGGCCAACTGTTAAAAGAAACACCCAGGTCGGAGGTGCACACAGCGCCAATTCAGCATTGAATTTCAACTCTGTTGCTAACTAAGCTTCCTGTAACTTCAGCAGCTGCACAGCTAAACCTGTATGAACGCATTTTTCTCCGGTCTCTCCTTGATGCAGACCCCCCTCCAGCTCCTCTGCCCTCGAGCCTCCCCAGCTCAGGCTGAGCGGGCACGGCTGGTGGAGAGTGCGAGGTGCTGTTTGTGCTTTTGAAGTCGCGCGGAGGGGGATGTTTGGCTGAGCTATTTCCAAGGGTGCTGTGTGTTCGCTGCTCCGCAGCAATGATGAACAGGGCTGGCTCAGACAGCCTGTGAAGGCACCTGAAAGCGAGCGTGGTGCCTGCTCCTCACTCCTCCACACTTCTTTTAAGGACAGAGTGGGAGCAAGTTACAGCAAGATGAGCCTCTTACCTCACAGGCCCACGGTCTGTAAGACTGGAAGGGCATTAGCATTCTGTACCCATGTACAAAACCTCCTTGCAGAGGAAACGGCCGTGGGAAGGGCTACCTGCAGGGGTCAGAATCCTTGCCTTCTGCAGCTACTCCCTGCAAAGCCTTGCTTTGCCTTGCCTGAGCCTTTTACCCTACTCCTTCTCAGTAATGCTCCCAACCGTCCCCCTGCTCAATCCTATCTCCGTCCTGTGGGAATGCTTTAATTCTCGAGGCAGGGCTGCCTTCGGGGCCACAGTTTCAAGGTTATCAGCTGCTTCATGCATTATGTGTCAAACACCCTGACTGAATTGTTCTTTCTTGATGCTGACAGCTCCAATCAAATAAATATTAAATACTTTGTGGTGGTGGGAACTCTTCAAAAATTTTTGTCCTTGCTAATGTCCCCCAGACAAAATGAAAAATCTGCCACTCCAAGGATACTAGCAAATGCTGCAAGCTCCAGGCTTGCATCTCGGGGCTTGCATGCCAGTGCCTGGGTGCAGTGCATGTAAGCATGCATGTTCTGCTTTTTGCCTAGCTATGGGGCTACTCTGAGCGCTCCTTGCTTTGCAACCTCCTTACACATATGTGGGCCAGTTCTTACGGTCCAGGTTTTACATCCCAGGTATGTATAATGTCTCCATCTTGTTTGTTGCAGGTGTGGAATTTGCAAGTGTTCAAATGGCCTTTCTCCACACAAAGGATGGATGGATGGAGTTCCTACTGGACTGGGCTCTGCATGGCAACCTGGTAGAGACTGATGAACATGATACCCCATACACAAGTAGTCATTCACGGTGAGAATGTGCACTAGCACCATGAAACCCCTCTGGCTTTGGAGGGTGACCTTCATGCTGCACAAGGAAAATAGGAATTTATTTTTTTTTTTAATTCTGCAGAGTTACTTGTGTCTCAAAGCTTCTTCTATTTCATGCTCCTGATAGGTCCCCATTGCTAATAAAGGACTGGATACAGTTATTAGAGCAAGGGTATTTTTTGTTGAACTCTTTGTTTTTCTGTTGGCCAGGAAGGATCAGCACTGGCTATTTAAACTTTATGTTCAATGACTATACTGTGTTTCAATATGCAGACCTGCCTCTTTGTGCTTTTCTGCCTCTTGATGGTTGGCTGGTCAAAGGCATTCCCACATTTCTTTTAGACATTTATAAACATGTGTAAATATACTTTAGACCAATCCTGTCCATCATGGTCTCCTCCTGTCTTCTTTCTGTAATTGCCCAAAGTGAACAATGCAAGCTTGCATTATCACTTTATGAGATGCATATGAGCCTTGCACTGTGCATGGGGAAGGGGGAAGCAGGGTCAGCAGCTTTGAAGTTTGCAGACAGCTGAAGGAAGACAGCCATATGAAAAAGAAATCGTATGAAAGAGCATATAATGCAGGAAAAGGCAACCAGTAATGTTAGAGCTAAAGACTGGAAATTAGCCTTCCAGAAAAAACAGTGAGGAGAATCAAACGTAAATTGAACTCAAACCTCAGTTTTTCATATTTAAAATCAACTCTTCCTTAGTTCCACGCTTTTTAATCCAGCACTTAATCAAAGGAAGAGCCTTTTTGTATCCTCTCTTTTCCTATTCAAGTTGAGCGCTGCATCTTGACCACAAACTATTACTGCCACAGTGATTTACCTTTCTGGCTTTAGTTATGGCCTTTGCATCCATTTCCAGCTCACTGGGTGGTTAGTTTAGCCTTCCAGCATTTAGGGAAAAGTCCAGTGAACATAGGTTTCAGCAGTGGCAAACCAAACATTTAAAAAAAGAAGGGGGAAAAAAAAAGGAGAGACTTTGAAAGGGGAGGGGAACTCTCTGCATTTAATTTCTGCATATGAGCTTTTAGAATTCCTGTTACCTAGTCTATCCTCACAACTCTGAGGGCAAAGAATGCAGATTTTATGTTCAACCCAAATAAAACCACATGACTCCAGAGCTCACCTTAAAATGACAATACAAAACAAACCACCAGTGCTTATTTTCTCTCTGATCCTCAGCTTCCTTCCCAAGGTCTGTAACAGCTTTACCTACTGCTTGTAGATGCCCATAACTACTTCATTACTTGGTAACTACAAAAAGCAGAGCGCAGTGTCTTGTAGGAGCACTAGCGAGGCACTGCAAAAAGCACATAATCCTTTTTTGTGACAACCTCTGGTGCTGCAGTTCTGAGAGGAGATGAGCAACTGGTGAGCAACCTTCTCACAGCTGAGCAACAGTGATCTGAAAATGGTCCAGGCTTCTTAATGCCTGATTTTGCGGGTGACTAAGCAAACAGGAGAAGCCACGCTCTCCCCAGAAGCCCTGGATGGTTGGAGATCTGGCGAGGGATGCTGCCCCAGCTGCTTGCTGCCAGCTCCCTGTAGCGAGAGCAGTGGTAACTGCTGTGGCTGAGGCTCGGAGCTGGGATCAGCTTGCCCCAGAGCCCCCGGGAGCCCGCGTTGCACAAGCACGCTGCTGGTTGGCCCTAAGGCCAACAGGGCTGTAAAATGTTGGACTTTGGGGCCTAACCTTAGAGAGTGAGCATATCGGTTGCTGTAGCGTGCAAACGTATAATTGCACTCTAGTGGCCTGTGGACAGCGGTAGAGCCAGGAGTGTGCAGGTGTCATTACAAATATTGTTTATATGGGCAGTTTCATTTACTCACGAACTCTACCATGCCTTTATATTGAATCCCTATTTTAAGGTCACCAGAGCATGTTTAACTTGAGCTCTGTCCCTCTGGAGTGTGGGGGCAGTGCTCCTGCTTCTTCATATTCTCTGTGGGTCCTGTGTGCCATAAAGACAGAAAAGAGGAGCCAAGTACTGAGCTGGTGTGTTCTTATTAATGCCAATCCAAGAGTCAAAAAAACCCCAACCTATTCCACCAATGTCCCTTTGCTCAGTCTTATAAATGATCAGAAACTCCTAATTTGCTTCCAGAGGCTTCCCAGAGTTCTGCTGGACTTTGCAGTCCATCTTTCTCTAGCTTGTTACTTTTCACTACAGCCTTGCTTTATCCTTCCCTAGCTTTACCTTTGTCAGCAACTGTTTTCACCTTATCTACATTTTGAAAAAGTGAATCATATCTGCTTTCAAAACCTTCTTCACATCAGGACAGACTCCTGATGACAAAAAGAAGCATCTTACTCATTCTCATAATCATGAACAGTCACAGAGGGGACTAAGAAAAGCAGGGAGTTTGCTTGCTGAGAGTGTCATGTGTGCTGCAGCATTTGTGTGTTGTCTATGATTTTGAAAGATGCAATATACACAATAAGCAAAGAACAAGCAATAGGAAGGAATGATGTAGTTTTTGTAGACTTAGTCAAAAATAGTCTGCAGAATTAATTACTTCAAATGGTTAGGCAAGCTGACACAATATAACATCTGTGGATTTTATTTTTTTTTTGCCTGCCTCTTAGCAGAGATAGCAGTGATTGGCCAGGCTTACCATGGCCATGTGCATGTCAACTAAATGCAGAACAGTTGTTAGCTCTAGATATTTGCTGAGGATAGGCTTTCTGAGCCATAGCAAAATGATGCTGACACAAATGTAGTATGCATGAGAGAGAGATGTGCGTTCAAAGGATAGGACATCATGCCCATGTATACATATCTGGGGATTTGCCATTGACTTGTTTTTTTAACTTGGCAACTTGAGTCAGTGGTCTTTTGCTCCTTTCAGCAAAGAGCTTTGGGATCTCAGCTATCTACCCATAAAGTGCATTATTATGAAACAGTTCCCTTGATTGCCCTTTCCACAGACAGACGTTGGCCTTTTTCCAAAGGCATATTGTATTTGCATTGATCACACTGCTGACTATATGACCTTGTCGTTAGGAAAACATGAAACATAAAATATGAGTTACTTGGACTCCTTCTTCTAGTATTATTCATTGTTTTATTTTCTGATCTCTGAAAGAGATTGCAGAGCCAGCAGGAGGTCTGTTTGAGACCCGCTGACACCATGGAATTCGTGGTACTTTAATTATCCAAATGATCTAAACAAAAGAAGTTAACAACTGAGTAGCGTATGATTGATTGTTAGCTGTAAACTGCAAAAATGAATTTGGCAGCTGGAATGGTTACATGAAACACTGGAGATTGCTCCTCCAACACCCTGACTAGGGCATCAGATTGGATGTGCTGGATGTAAATAAAGCTGGAAGCATTCACAGAAGATTGTTTCTGTACTCACAAGCACCCTTTTTTTTCTCTGTTCTTCTGCTGTAATGGACTACTCAGTCATTACGGTGGGCATCCTCATCGTTCCTCAGGTCAGTGTCCAGCCAGCAACCGTAACGCTTCTGGGACTGGGAAAGAAAGATCAGTATAAGATCATGGGGGGGAATCAGGATGGAGGGAGACCTGGAGACTGCACAAAGCCATGAGTCACAGACTAGAAACAACACCCTGAGAATTAGTAATTCCCAGCAAAATGGTGATAGACCTGGGGCTAGAAGACCCAGGACTTGTTGCCTGTCTGTTGGTAGCAGAACGTCAGTGACAATACAGGATAGCCGGATTAGGTCATGGTCCCTGCATCCCTCTTCCCCTGATCCTCTCGAGTGTTTACAATTTTGTATTCACTTCACATGCACGCTGATGCATCAAGCCCAGCCAGTCTGCACATTCAAAAAGTGCAGAGGGCAGTGCTTTTTCCCATAGTGCATTAGTTTGTGGCTGTGAGCTCTGGTTGGCTCTGGATGCTAGAAGAATATGCATATTAAAAAACAAAAGGAAAAAACAAACAAACAACCCAAAACCCCAAAACAAACAAAAAACAACTTCTTGGCTATATTTGTGGTAGAAAGGTCTGTCAAGGGCAGTTCGGTGGATGCAGGTACAGCAAAGTTCAAGAAGTCCTTAAGCTGCAGCTTGCTAGAGAGCATCCTGGGGACAGAATAACCCTGTGCTTGCCCTTCGATAAGCATCCCTTACTGGCGGTGAGAGATCGGCCTTTTCTGGCACCCTGTCTAGCTACCCTCACCTTCTTACGTCTTTATCCCAAAGGTGGAAGGAAGCCTTGGGTCACAAGGACACTTTTTCCCCTTTCACCTCACTACCAGGCTGCTCTTAGGAGCCAAGTCAGGGAACGTTAGGAAACACTCTTTGTCAACAAACATAAACACAACTGTAGTTATGTAGTTGCAGTTTTTAGTAAAGCGCTCTTCTTTTCTTCCTTGAAACTGTAAGTGTTTAAGGAAAGCCACATAGATCTAATTACTTGAGTGCCTGCAGTGATTTTCCTCACACCCAGAATATGCAAAGCATCCTACCAAAAATCACATAAACCTGCCATAATGCAGCACTTGCAACAACACTCTCCGACAGGAATTGATCTCAGGACTTATTTGTGTATTTTTAGCATGTAAAAATATGTTTGTTAAAGTTTGCAGCGCTGCGAGTACATGTGACTTTTAATTCATCTCACAATACCGAGTATTTTCGTTAGCCAGAATTGCTACAATTGGCTTCTTAGGAGAATCTTCATTTTCTGAAAATAGAAACTAATGGGTGGTCACGAAAACTGAATCAGAGGAGGAGATGGGGAAGAGGAATCTGAAGCTGGCTTGGCAAAGATAGTAAGTATTAGGAGCTAGGAAGACAGAGCTTACAAGAAGCCAAGATTCAGAGGCAGAGTTCCCATTGTTTAGGAGAGGCAACCAAGAAACTGGCTAGGATGACTAACAAAATTTTACAGGGTGCCCTAGATGGGAAACTGGGCATTAGCCAGAACATGGGGGTGAAGCTGACAACAGGAATACACAAAAGGTCAGAGGGATATCTGGGCAAGGAGATGGAGAGGAGAAAGAGCACAGACAGTTTGGAAAAAAGGGGCAGAGGGAAAAAAACTGGGTGGAGAATCTTTTTCTGTAATCACCTTCCCCCAAGAAAGCCGACATTTCTGTACCTTCCCGTTGCTCCACATCACAAGGGTGAGGGATTGTTATTGGAGTCAGTTATTTCCTTCGTCCAAGTAACGGAGGTCTGTGTAGTGGACCTAAGTGTCCCAGATGATGTGTATCAGCTTGATGCTACAACATGGAATTTCTACTTTTATAATCTGGATAACTATATACTGCACTCTCTCTGTCCTCACCAAAAAGATTTTGAAGTCAGGCCTTCAAAAGTTGGAAATGCCAGGGTTAAGATTGCCTGTATGCATGTGTTAAAAGACCACTGTTAATTTTATGGTGACATACGACTCCACAGGACCCTTGCCTCACCCAGCACACAAGATGGATGGTGCTCACTTAATGAGCAGCTGCTCAGTATTTTTTCCCTTCGTTGTTCAGAGTGTGTCTCCATGCCTTATTGACTGCATACTATCCCCGTTGAAGGCAATTACTTTCCTCATGAGTTTTTCTGTGCTGCTTATCACTATAGTAACTGTGTGCCTCACAAATACTAGCTCATCTGTTTTATCTCTTCCCCTCTGAGAGGGCAGGGCACTACCTGTGTTTTGTGAATGCGGAGCTGAGGAATGGAGAGCAGAAGCTGAAGAGAAGTCACTGATTTCAAGTGTCCATATCGGAGTGGGACTTCATGTTTCACAGCACTCAGTGACTCATGGCACTTTGCATGCTCTAGCTCCAGCTTGCTTTGCCTTTAGTTCTTCCTTACCTCCCGCAATTTCAAAGCCTCAAGTCAGGCACCTGGAAAATAATGAACACGTAACTACTGACCATCTCTGAAAAGTTTGAATGACTTAACTAACGTCGCATACAAAATCTGTATCACAGATTGGGACAGTATCTATTCGTGCAGCTTGATGTTCATCTACCTCTAACCATGACAACAGCCGGTCCCTCATCTCATTCATCATGTACCATATGTTCTAGGTGCATTGCCATGGATTACAGGGGCAAGGAAAGCATCAGCTAATACAGTAGTACAGTGAACTAAAAAAAAGTATTGCCAAATAAATGTTGCAAACATTACAGAACAAGCCAGTTAGGTATGCATTAGCAGTGTGATTACTCTGCTTGCTTGCACAATTGTCCTTTTTCTCTTCTCCATTATGTGTTTTAATTCTTTCTATATTACACCCTCCTGGGGTCGGGACTGTCATTTTCCGTATTTGCAAAGCACCCTGCATGTGCTTAAAATGATTCGAACAGCCTGTGAGATAGGTAAATACCACCATTTTAGATGAGGGAAAATTAAAGTATGGGGCCTAATTTAAAAAAAAAAAGGGTTATAATGATTGCACATTTCTTATTTGTACAAGAAAAGAGGCCATCTGTGAGTGCATAGTCCCGCTCCTGTGGCAGGCTGGACACACAGCTGAACACAGGAATGGGCTTTTTTGGCGCTGATGTGCAGAAGGTGTAAATAATTTAGTGCATACCTGTTTTGGAGGGTATAAATATATGTGAGTCAGTCAAAGTAACATAGGAAGTCAATCAGTCTTGTCATCTAATCAGTATAACAAAGGAAAAAATATGTTTCCCTAAAATAGCAAGCAAATAAGTCATGTGAGAGATAATACTTAAAATTTTGCTGAGAGTCTGTAAGTTCCAATAAGCACCAATCATTCTCACTTAATTAGCCTCCTTAGGGAGCTACATTGCAGGTGTTTTTCATTATTTTCAGCAGAAGTTTAGCAATTTCTCTTCACATTGCCTTTTCTCAGGAGAAACCTCTGCTTTCCAGCTGGGGATAGTTTTGTTTCTAAATTGTTTCTCTCTTTATCCCCGCCAGATCATTGGAGTGAACAGCACTTTCTCCTGCCTGATCCTCCTCGTGTATCTTCCTGAAGAAGAAAAAGCAAATGTAGGCTGAGGAAACCGTACTGCTGCCTGAAATCTCATCCATCTGGATGCTTACCACAAGGACAAATCAATGAGGGAAGGGATCTTTTTTTATCATTAGTAATAGCACAGTCCTGGCCAGATGCGAGGGAAAAATAAGAGTCTCTCGTTAGAAGGCTTGACCAACCCCCTGAAAGATTATATTAAGCTGTTTTCAAGGGCTTATGTCTTATTTTAGCAAGCCACACACTCACATGCCCAGCTGCCCCCCACTCACACAACTCAGGGTGGGTCAGATTACTTCACATGCCAAAATGGGAGTGACCTATTGGCTACAGAAAATATTTGGGAATGTAGTTATGCAGAGCGGTCAGTCATAGGCTTTCTGTGGGGCGGTTCTTCAGTTCATGGAGCATTCAAACTCTATGGCTGGCTTTGGGTTTTGCTATTACATCCTTGCTTTTAGGGTGGGTCTCGGACACCCGTTTCGTGCATCCATTTCTCTCCTCCCAGGATGTTTGGGATTTGAAAACTTACAGCACAATTTGTTGTAAGAAAGAGTTAAAGAAATGAGTGCTTTCCATTGACTTAGCTGGAAATTGCGTGCCTCTGAAAATGCTACTCCATGCCCTGTGTTTCTAGGCATGCTGAATAAGTGATGTCTAGAAACTATGGGGCCTGAAACTGCAAACACATTCATGTCAAGTTCAAAATACAAACATAATCCCAGCTTTGTAGCTTGAGAGCTTCCCTGAGATCCTTCCCAAGGCAGGTGAAACTCTGGTGGGAGGCATGAAGGACTATGAAAGTGGGTGAGTGTGAAACAGATAAAATAACTGTAGACTTACAGTTAACAGTATTAATTTTCCTTCCTGGCAAGGACAATGGCAGAAGGTCTGTTTAGTGAACTGCCCTGGGATGTGTGGCAGGAGGTAGCTTGGAGCGCGGTTTAGCAGCTTTATCTGCAGGCACTCCCCAGTATTTTAACCCACTGACACCCTGTAAGGGGAGACTTGTGAATGTTATCAGCCACCTCACTCTGGTCTCAGAGCAGGGCTTTGCCTTTACAGTCCTTTCCTAGCTGGAAAACTCTCCTAGCCCATTGACTAATTAGGTCATTTTAATTTACAGAAACATTAGGCCCTGATTTTTAAATCTGGCATTGAAATGCTGCCACTGAAATGTTCTTGCCTTCACCTCCCAGTTCGCTTCTGCCAACGTTAAGCGTGACATAAATCAGCGGATCTCTGACTAGCTGCCTCTTAGCAGTTGCTTTAATATCTGCGTACTGGCGTGTGGGAGCGGGCAAGAGAAGACGTGTGCCTGGGATGTGAACAGAAACCGAGCGGGCAGACGTGCCCTTTTCTGTTTGTTCCCTGAGGTGGGCAGGTGCACAGCTTGCTCCTCTCGGCTGCGGGTGGCTGCCCCCGCCTCGCCCGGCCGCAGGGGCCGGTGGTGCCCCAACCCTGCCAGGGCGCCCGTGTCCCCTTCCCAGGCGGGGGCATGTGGGAAGATCACACCCCACTGCTGCGCCCCAGTGTCTCCAGGGCACCCCAGGGCTGGGAACCTGGATGGAGCCCAGCGGAGGTAGCCCGTAAACGAGCCTCCTGTTTACCGTCTACTGCTACATGTTTTATCTCTCCTATGGTGCTGTGCTGGCTGAGAGCTGTCAAGGCCAGAAGGAAATGTTGCGAGTAGCTTACATCCACTTTTTTGAAATTGTGACGCACATCCCTGTTGCAATGGAAATGAAATGGTGACTACGGCTTAGTACTTACCCTTCTTCACCTGCCCGGGGAAGACGCTTTGCAGCCTCTACCCTAAAGATAAAGATACACCCCTACCCTAAAGAGAAAGGTGCAGATCTAAAGATACAAATTAAACCGGTAAGTACTTGATAGCTACTTTGCACAGTGTATGCATGAACACTGTGCAGAGGTAAGGAAGTGGAGATGCCCTGAGGAGCAGCCGGCAGGAGCTTTTTATTGGGTACAGCCATTCGCAGGAGCTCATCCCAGCTGGGACCTGGCCCATCAGTGGTTTGGAGCTCTCTTGTCTCCCTTGGGAAGCCAGAGAATCCCTGATGGAATCGGGAATTAAACTCTGATCTTAATTCCTTAGCTTTTCTGGTCTTAGTCTGAGCCTTAGTTTTGTTGCTTACGCTTTTGTCCGCACTGTTACAATATGTTTGTTGCTAAAACCCCTTCTGGATATAACAGATCTCTTAAAAAGCGTGTAGGCAATGTTTGGGAAATTTCTGCATGGTACCTTTTAGGTCATCTTATGATATTGGTAAGTACAGTGGGAAAAAGCCATTGGGTCCCTCTTTGGCATTAGTTGTTCATTATACAAGTAATTTAAGGAATGAATACACTATAGGGAGTGTATGTATGTTCACATGTGTATAAATTAAGATGTGCTCATATGTGCACGTTAAATATATTGAGTTAATTAGGAACAGAGTGGCAAGATTCACTTTATTTTTCAAGATTTGTTTTATGGGATTTATTTAGGAGTGTAGCAGCAGCCAGTCTACAGCAGCTAGCTTCCAGTGCAGCCAAATGAGTCATTCCCACCTACACTAACACATGTCAAAATGGTTCCTACTGTGTGTCTACCTATTAGAAATAAAGAGAAAATAACTATATTAGTTTCAACTTCTGCAGCTTCTTTTACCTGAGGGTCTTAAAACAGTGTAGAAATGTAGACCCTCCCAGCCCTCCTATGGTGGTAAGGTGTATTATATACATTCAGGCATACCATATACACTTTTAGGTGGGGAAACTGAGGCACAAAATAGTTCATTTGCCTAATGTCACATAGCAACTCTGCAAAAAGAGGAAAACTAGACACCGCCTGCTCCCATAGCTATGCTGCCTACCCACTGGACAACACTGCCATTAAATCCCAGAAATGTTATTTTTTTGCTTCATTTCCAGCTGGAAGTGATGGAGAATTTTTCCTTTCTGTTGCTTAGCTACCCCCTGACCTTTGGATAGTCTTTCTCATTGGCTGGGTGAACGCGTTTCCCTCCAGCTGCCTGGATGCGGACAAGTCTCAGACCTCCCCCTCCGGCAGGATTTCATCAGCTGCCCTGCCTCGACCATGTGTTTGTCTTCCTATCTTGCTGAAAGAAATGTTGTTATTTTTCCCCTAGCATATATCAAACGGCGCTAGAAAAAATGCAGAAAAAGCCTTCAAGGCTGATGTATATTTTATTGATTCATTGTATTACTTAACAACTCAGTGTTAATTGAAGCTAACCCACTAATTACTGTAATTCTGCTTCTCTGGCCTTTTCCACAACCTGCAGATCCGTGGGATTTCCTGTTCAAAACAGCTAAAACTAGAACAGTTAAAACTCTGAACAAACAGGGATCTGAACTTGGCAACGTGAACGTGCATCCACTTGACACATGACCTCACTGCTACCAAAAACAACTTACTAACAAAAACTTGTATGAGAAGTCTACTCGATATAGGGGGCTTTAAATCTTTAATTAAGACATTTGGCACTGAAACTTTTGGTCTAACGGTATAGTGTCATTTCATACTACTACTTTGAGGATTTGAGTTCTAAACCTACTCTCAGTTGTGACTCCTGAAAAAAAGGCAGCTAGAATAATTAGAGATGACATGGGGTTTTTTTAACCTATCAACTTTTATTGGTCACATTAAATAGAATAAAAGTGTGTTCACTCTTGTCTGCAAATATTTTGCCAATAATCACCTTTGCTGGAGGTGGAGAAGCATTGACTGGAACAGAAGACACAAAAGAAAGAGAAGAAACATGCCTTGTCGGGCCATTCTGTAACTTTTCTTGAATTATTTCATCATGGAGGATGAGATCAAATGGACTGCATAAAATATAGAGCCCTATGTTAGGCATCAAGGTCCTACATACAGTGCAAGGACAGAGTTAAATCTCCTTCTTAATAGGACCTGAACAAACCGTAGGATGGAGCTTCCTGTATTCAGCCTATGATGAACCAGCCAGGAAGCGCTGAGGATAGGTCAGCCTTAAATCCAGCTCCTTGGTAGTCTACCAGGAGGCATATTCATCTGTTTGGAATCCTTCTCTGAAAGGGCTGAGAAGAGGTCACCCTTTTCCAAACTGCCAGAAGGCGAGGTGGGATATCTCCTTTCCCCCATCAGCGCACACTGCTGCGGAGAGGACCTGCCCAGCATACCGGGCGCCTGGGTTCAATTCTCACCCCAGTCAGAAGTGCTCAGAACTCTGTCTCTGACCTCTTGGGAACGTGTCCTTGCTACCAGGGTATTCGGTATTTATCAGAAATAGCTCAATTGTGAGAGATTGAACTTAATTCACAGGAATCTGTACAAACAGACGAGATCTTCAGATGGAAGGTACTGCAGAACTGCAAATTATTATACTTAATCATAGAGCTCTTGAGACTCTGCCCTTTGAAGCCTAGAGGCATTCATTAGCAATGTCCTCGTGTAATGCTGAGCTCTTAGTAGAACATAATGAAGATATCCTCGGGATGAGGGGAAAAAAGAAACACTGCATTTCCTCCCGTGGGAGAGAGCGTAAGAACTAGATGTGCAATCCTAACAGATACTTTCCTTCAGGAGAGATGAGTTTGTGTATTTCTTCCAGTACCAAAATGAATTTACCAGAAATTTTAAGATAACCTTGCACTCCTGCTGATTAGGTTTTCGGGATGTTTTCTTCTTTGTAAGAAAGTGCATCCTGTCTCCCTAATTGACTGTGCCAAAATCTCATCTACAGGCATCCCTAAACACCAGGAAAGTTTAGGTCAGATTTAAATTCAGGCTCCTGTGCTAGCATCCATCCCGTGGCGGGAATGTGATGCTGGAAAGCTCTCTTCATGAGGATGCGCTTCCCAGCTTTGAACCTGGGGTCCCCTATGACCCTACATGCTTGCAAACCTGTCTCGTGACAAAAAGGGGTTCATTGCTACAGCAGAGTCTTCTAGCTGTGGTGCACCCGGGGACAAAGAAGGGACACGCAGGCACAGGCTTTGCTCTAACCTACTCGGGCCAGAAGCCAAGCAGATGGGCAGGGAGCTGGAAGCAATCAGCAGTGCAGGAATGAGAACTAGTCCCACTTTTCTGTGTGTACAATTGAAAAACGTGGATTTGAAACCAATTTGCTGCAAAGTGATTAAAGAAAGGGTATACCTAGAACGCAGTTAGAAGTACAGGCACAGCATAGGCAAACGCAGCAAGTGCTGGTAGCAGAGTAGCTGTAACAGCATGGACTTCAGCTGCTGACATAAACCTGCAAATTATTTTTTTTTTCCTTAATATTCGTCACCCACCCACTCATCCAAACAAAAGAAAAAGGCTGGAAAAGACTGTCAATTGCAGCATGTTTGCAAATTCTCTTCTTATCACCCATCTTTACTTCTGTAAACATTTCTTCTGTGCCTTATTAACATTTAAAATACTGTACACATGGAAAAATCATAACTAAAATGTACTAGTCAGGGAACTGGTCCCAAGGATCTGTAAATATCAATAACTCCTTTGAAGTTTTAGGATCAGCTGGATAAAAAATTATTGGAGTGGCTACAAGCTTTCTCCTGGAAGGAAAACAGCTAGCAGTAGGCCAACGAGGGAGGCTTTGTGAAATTTTTGACCTTGAGGAGGTTCTGGAAAGCAGTGTATTTACTTAGGATTATTTGAGGGGCTTGGCAAATTGAACAGTCAGGGTCTTAGTCATCTTTGCGTGGGAATGGTGTACGCTCTGTGTAGCAGCCTTGAAATGAAAAGCCTGCCTGCCTGTCTGCGGAGCAATGGGGCTGCAAGCTGATGCAAGATGGAGGCACTGCTCATTCTGGTCCCGATTCGTGTTTTACTTCTCTCTCCATTCTTTCATTTTTTGTTAACCTGTAATAAATCATCCGGTCTGGAAGAACATGTTTTTCCCTTTGCATTTGGAAACTGTTACTCTAGAGAGCCCTGTTTTCAGCACTGAGCTACATAAGCTGATGTGTGTGCGAGTGTTACAGATTATTAAAAGTTCAGGAGATTATTAATAGAGTTCGGGAATACCTGTAGGCACACTGTCTAAATAGATAGATGAACTGGCAGTATCTTTATTTGATCTTCCTAGGTGGAGATTTGGTGAGCTGAGTGACGACTGGTACCCACAGAGCAGCAGGCAGCATGCTGATGGTAGGTCTGCCAGCCCCCCCAGTGCTGCTCTCCACAGTTCTTCCTCCACCGCAATGCTTCCGACACCCTGCTTTAAATCTCAGGGGTATATTGGTTTGCCAACAGCAGGAAAATTATTTCAATGGCACTACAGTGCACACGCAACTGCACGTACAACTTAAACTCTAGCTTGCCTGGCATTTTCTTTCACACCTCTCTGCAAGGATTTATTTTTTTTTTTAGTTAACACAAGAACACAAAAGACATCCCTTTATTATTTTTTATTCCTTAAATTGGAATGTCTTGGCTATGTAATTAGTAATATGGAGAGGGCATGTGTTTATTAATTCGATGCATCCTGCTTTATACATCTCCTGCACCTGCTGGAATACACCTTTCCAGAATGAAAAGAAGGAAAGGGGTCTCTGCCTCTCTTCACTGGCTGTTTTTCCTTCTTTCCTTTTTTTTTTTTTTTAAATTTGGTAAAAGTAAAGTACTGGCTCCTGTGATGCCTCTGACACAGGATGATTTATCACAGTTGTGTAAGGATTAGCTGAATGGGTGGGTTTGGGTGTTATAAATGGGATGTGAAAGTCTGGATTCCCGGCTGTAATCTTGGCAGGGCTAACTCGCTCGGCCCTTTGCTCTTGTTAGACAAATAAAATGAGTTTGCTCCGAGTGGGTGGTAGAAGGGTGTATTTTGGATGAAATCTCAAACATGAGGTTCTGTGTGGATGTTTAAATACTCTCTGGCATGTTGTGTAAGAGGAGGGATGGGCGAGGGGAGGAGCAGAGCTCTGTGGCTGCAGGAAGCAGTCTAGCCTGGCTGCTGGAAACAGCTTTGGAGACAGCCCACCAGGCAAATATTTGACTGCTGAGAAACCCAGTCCAGTGTGTTATGTCCTTGTACAGTGAAAACAGAGTTGATTCTTTCTGTGGGCTCCATCCTGCCTTTCTGTAAGTGAGCAGAGAGTTTAGGGAGAAGATGCCTGAAATTTTCCATGCTCTACAGCTCAGCCACAGCAAGGCCAGCTGGGGCTGTGATTAAACATCCCGCTGGTGGAGAGGTGGTAGCTGAGCCCTCTCCCTGGCTCAGGAGGAGTTGTTCAGCTTCCTGCTCATCCTGCTTGCCTGCTGGCGTGCAGCAACAGGGACTGGGGATCCTGTGTACCAATCCTTCCTGGACCAGACCCAAGGAAGGCGGCTGCGTGTACTGCCCTCAGGGCCTCTAAACCATCCTGCATGGTTGACACATGAAGAAAGTCTCTAGGAACCTCTGCCTGACCACCACAGCTCTACCCTCCTCATTGCTCTAGGCGATGGGAACAGGATTAGGGTAATGGGAACAATGGTCTGGGAACAAGGACTACAGCTTAATCTGATCAGCTTGTAAAATAGTTTCTGTGTAGCAAAAATTGTTTTTAAAATGGGAACAAGGAGAAATGTGATAAAAATAATATTAACAATGTGCAAATCCTCCTGCGATGTAAGAAGGGGGGGGAGGGGGAACACACCCACAGAAGGAAGAAAATACAGCTCAGAGAACTGAAGAAGATAGGCTATAAAAGCAATGCAATCAATATCTAATAATCAAGAACAAAGAGAAACAGAGTAATGACTAACTTTTTAGCAGTATTTAATTGAAGGCTGATCCCTCAAGTGAAAGGAAGGCTGAGCAGAATTCAACTTTCTAACCTTCATATGTGGGAACTGGAGCCAGAGCTAAACCAGTAATTTCTGATTTTTTTCCCTAAGGGTTCATAAATTAAAAAAAAAAAAGCCCCTGAAATCTTATTAAATGTTTTGTAAAGGCTATGATGCTTTTACAGCCGTTGTAAAGCTTCCTCTCACTCCCTGTTCCCAGGTGGTGCTTTATTTAAAGGAACAGGTGACCTCTGCAATCCTGCCAAGGTCACGGAAACCTCCACAGCCCGCTCGTGAGGAGCCGTGCTGAACAGGCATCACGGCAGAGTTTAGGCAGGTTGTTGCTCTGTGCTCGGAGGATACGAGTTTTGTTTCCGCACTCTGCTCTCTCCTCTGAAGAAAGGGGCTCAATCTGGCTTGTCTTACTCAGAGCTGGCGGTTGAGTCAAACTCAACAGAATGATCCATGTGAGTCACTGCATCTCCAAGTGAGTTACAGTCACAAGTGGTTTATCCCAATTACAAATGAAAGAGCAAGAATTCCTTCCATTGCTCTTCATCCTTAACAGCCTGCTACGTTTTATTACAAAGCGTGTATGGGAAGAAGAGATAGATACGCAGGTAAAAGAGCAGCTTAATGATCACAGCAACTAAGGGAGGGTCTGATCTTCCAAACTCATTACCAGATGCTTCTCTGCTTTGTACTGTCGAGGCTTTCCTCTCGCAATGGCAACAAGCACATGAAGAGTCAGGCATTTCCCGTGGCTTTTCTGAAAAGTGCATCTGTATCTATTGAATCTTTGGAGTGTTAAAAAATCGATGCTAAGCCAAATTCCACAGCCTTTCCCAGCAACATCAAATTAAAGGAAGGCATGGTGCCATAATTTCCCATAGCTGTGTATACTGTGTTACAAATAGAAAGCCTACTCGTTATTCATAACCGACCAAATCATGAAATATCTGAATCTCTCACACATTTTTTTAACATGTAGGTTACCTTTTTTGGCTAGTCCTTTAAAAGCCAGGCTTTTAAAGCAAGGCTGTAGTGTAAGATGAATGATGATCACTCTTCACTGTACTAGCAATTACTTCACCAATTCCTCTCCAAATGTGTAATATACTAATATGTGAAGATTATATTCAACAGCGAGACAGACTGAATGCTGCAAGGGAAGTAATTACTTTTGAATATCATTTTGCCGACATTATGAAGTCTCTGTTAAATGAATTTATGAATGTTATCAGAGCTGACGTAAGCACATCTGTTACCAACTTTATCTAACTACGTGCAAACTGCTTAGTGACACCACTTATACTGACAAATATGTAAAATCTCTGCAATTCTGCAAGATAAGTTTGGTCTTGAAGAGGTATCAGTATAGTAATAAACTTTTTCAGTAAAAGGCAAAACTTAAAACTACCTATTTTTTTATTGTCCCAATAATTATTGCTCTGTGGGGAAGACAGCAGAATAAAGGGCATCATGCCTTAACAGAAAATGTCTGGGTAGAAGAGACATAATTATAATTCTCTTGACTGGAAATCTAATTTTAATAAGGGACTTGGGTTTGGCTAAATTTCTTAGAAGAGATGGTATGCTAAAAGTTAATTGTTTCGCCAAAATTAAAAACCAACTGAGAGACTGTTGTTCTGTGGGAATAGAAGCACTTACCCCAGAGAGTCATAGAAACATGTAATAAGTTCAGGTAAGCAACCTTTTGTTTGTCTATAGTTAGTCATAGTCATATAAAAATGCTGGTATTTACAGTGCAATTATTATGCTATAGAAATAATGAAAAATATACAGTAACAATAAAATGATTTTTTCAGCCATAGCAATATGGGTTGTCATCACCCCAGGCTTTAACAAAATAGGTAGGCTCTGGCACGGCTAGTGCGCTGCCTAAAAAAGAGATCCTTCGAAGGGTTTGAAATTCCTGAATGGGTTGCTCAAGTGAGGCTCTGAGGGACCTGCCAGTGTGAGCAACAGGTGTAACCACACCTCAGCTGATCACTCCTGGAAGGGGATTAAATAACGAGGTGTCTGTGAAACCTGGGTGTCGGGCTCTTCCAGTAGCCCCTTCCAGCCTGATATTCCTGGTTCACTTTTGCCTGCAATTCCCTGCTTAATAGGGAAGGAGGTTTGTGCAGAGCCTGCCCGCCCTTTGCCTTTGTGAAGGAAGGAGGCGGCTATAGTCCTTACATTCTCCTGAGCACTTCTGTCTTGGTCAGATGAGACCAAATTATGGCTCACATTGGTGGAGAAGGCTGCAAACCAAAGGAGAGGTTGCAACTGGTAAGCTTTTTCTATGCTAGTCTGCAAAGATGAGTATTTATTGCAACTAATAGCTACAGCACCTTGGCCAAACTGTAGCAACTCATGCTTTTCTTTCTGGAGGTGTGTGGATCAGCTGTTCTCTGTGTTGGCCAAATGTCCTTATGTGTCTCCACTGGTTTATAAGAAAGCAAAACAAGTCTGTCCTGTAAAGATGGTACCTGAGCGCTCTAGATTTCTGCCAAGACCATATTTGCAGCATTAATTTTTGTTTCAGATTACTTGCTAAGTAATCCGTACTTGCTGTGTTTCCTGATATTCTTAAGGGCACTGCTTTTTAAAGAAACATGGAAGAAAGGAAATCTTCAGCCAAGCAGCTTCTTAGGTGGTAGCTTTTTGTGCTGGAGTCCAAAAGACTTGAACTCAGATTTCATGAGTCATCGTAATTTGTTGCATGTTGAGGTATATCTTGCTTTCAGGCTTTGGGTTGAAATGTGAGCTTTCTAATATAAATAAGCATGCAGGGATTGGCTTTATAACTCACAGGTCTTAGACTGTCACTGGCTTTGGATTATGTCCAAGTGTGACATACTGTTGGGAGCTGAATGCTTTTGATAGTGGATGGTATACCAGCACCCTAATACTAACAGGCTTCTAAATGCCCACAGTAGTAAATTTGTTACCAAAACTAAGAGGATATTCTGTCAAAATATCTACAACAACAGCCTTAGCTCCTCACTGCACTGCCTGCAGTGACACTACTTGGCTTCATTTTGCTCTTGCCTTTACTCCGCTTCCTCCTTCACTCTGCTCTGTAACACTGGTGTGCTATTATATCCACGATGTCCTCACTCCAGCAATGGAGAGAGAAGCAGGCAGACCAGAGCTGCTGCATGTATCAGGTCAACAAGGGTCTGTAGGTCCTTGTGGAGGGCTGTGTTGGGGAGGTAGATCCCATAACGTGGGATGGTCTAGGAGGAGAGCCCCATCGTGCTGCAGCCTTGTCCAAAGGATGACATTCTCCCAAGCTTTCAGATCAGCTGGAAAGTGACTATTAGGGAGAGGAAAGGGAGAAATTCCCTAGCCATATGCACCACCTGCGGAAAGTTCACTGATTTTGTCTGAAAAAGTTAACAGCGTTGAGGCAGCTAGTGGTGTCATGATACTGTGTTTTGGCATTGTTACTGGGGAAGGATCAGATGCTATTGACTGTCATTACTTCTTGGTCCCTGCCAGGCAACACTCAGCACATGACAGGAAAAAGACCAGTGATTCCAGCATGGAAAATCTCCAGGACCAAACTTTCCCATACAAGAAATAGAAATCCTAGCTTGAATGCCTGAGATTACAGCTCCAGAAAAATATCTCTAGATGTTACAAAAGTCAAGAGACCGACAGAAAACATTCTTCTGCGTGAGACATGCTGTTTTCCATGTGGCGACGAACAGCATCTCTTTCCTCACCAAACACTGGGACATTTTGAGGCATACCCATTGATGCTATTCATGGCAAATAAAGTGATGCTAAAGCAACAGACGTGCATACATTCAGCACTGGAATTTTTTTTTGGTTATTGCAGCTGCTATGGTTACCAGTCACGCGGTTGGCCACCTTCTGTAGTGGAAGTACAGAGTGATTACACCGTACATTGTGTGAAGAAGTCAGATAGACCTTGGGGGTGTGTGGTGGGTGTGTTTCCTACCCGCTGCAGAAGGAGCTGGAATGAAAGTTCTCTGAAAGAAATACATTTCAATGCTAATACCTCCTAAGTGTTTGTAAAGCAACTGTCTTTGACTTTTCTATTACTTCTAAGGGGGGAAAAAAAAAGTAGCAAAGCAGATATGCACAAATAACCGATTACCCTTGCAATTAGAGCAAATTAACGTTGAGCTTTTTATGCATTTGATGGTTCAGTGACCTCACTGGAGCTGATACTATGGATGTTTGCCCTGCCATTCAGGCTAAATAAGTAGTTCCCCTAACTGACAGTATCCTCCTATATTAACCAAACACTGGAGGGAAATAATAGACATTACAGGAGGTTATCTGTGGACCTATGTAATCATGTTTTCTCATATATTCCTTCCCTCACCAAAACCCACTTCTTGGTTTGGTCAGCTGTATCTCTCCAAAAGACCTAATTAAAAAGCTCTTGTCATACAGAAAAGGTACTAAGCAATGTGTCCAAAGGAATTACTTATCTACTGATGCGTGCAGTTGACCCCCAGCAATGAGGTGTATAAAATCTATGCTGTAACAGCCATCCATGAGTTAACACATAGTTAGAGCTAGTAAGTGTTTAACAATAATCAGATATTCCTTCACTGTAGTGTAGAAGACTGAATTTTTCTGAAGTCAGCACTATAAGACCTTTGGGTACTAGGGTGCATGCTGCAGGACCAGGAGACCACAATGGTTGTGTCTTCGAATGGAAATTGTCCCTTAGAGAAAGGATAGAGCAAATTTCCTCACAATTCTGTTGGATTTCCTAATATTGCTGTAAGTGCGTCTGCATTGCTGGGGGCTCTGGAGTTACTGCAAAGAGCTCAGGATCTCAGTTCCCAGACAGCCTTAGCTGTGATGTGACACTGCACCATCACCACAGATAAGCTGGAATAGGTCTCTTTCTAGCAGTCATGCAGTGCAATTTTTTGCACTTCTTTTCTTCAGTTTTTCTCAGCCTAATTGGTCCAAGGCTGCTGGAATATGTACAGTCCTCTTCATGGGTTCTTCTTGCCATAAACAAACAGCTGATTCTCTGCTTTGCTGACAGAGGTCTGCGGCTTCTCTGGGCAAGGGTTCTGCTGCCATCCGTCTGACTCTGTACAGACACGAAAGGCCACTCAGGACTCCTTGGCATTGCCCACCAGCCCTGCAGAGGCAGGAGGTGCTGCCTTGCCCCGCACTTCTGCAAAAGGGCAGGGACAACTTCCACAGTGGCTTCTGGATTAACGTGGTCTCTCCTGCCTCTGTACTGCCATGCCCCCTCCCAGTCAGCCCATCTGTCTCCCCACCTACTTCTGTTGCAGCAGCCAGTCTTAATTTTATTTATACACTCATGGGAACTTTGGGGTTGGGCATTGACTACATCTACAAGAGACACATAATGAGTGTGAATTACCATTGAGTATGTTATCGTCCCTTCTCTTAAAAATTAGATTGCCTCTGAAGGTGGTGTTTTACCTCTGTAAAGATCAACTGCAGATTGGCCTTCAGGAAGAAGCCAAGCACTTTTTGCTCAGACACCATAGTTTAGATAACTGTCTTAATGAAAGAGCTGTTTGCTTTGCCTGCCCGTGGATATTCTTCCTGACTTTAAGCTGGCAGTATGCAGTTAATGATAGAAACTTGAATTTCTTCTTCTTTATGACATTGCAGCTGTTTACAAGATAGGCTATTTCCAGGTAGCTCAACATCCTGTCTTTTGTTGCCATGAACAAATGGTGGTGACACCTGTGCAGCTTTGAACTTCCACAAAAGCTGTCACTGTGGATGAGACCGCCTTTGACTTTTTTCTTTGTTTGTCAGCAATGCCTGCTTGTGGTTTTGCCTCCAGCTCATAGTATTTCCTTGGGTTTCAGTGGCCTCCACCCAAGTCTTACACCTGCCATGAACTAAGTTCAACTGCTGGTGATGGCATCTGCGAGCCCATTGCTGCCAGCAAACTCTCCAAGCCTTCCCATGCTTTCCAATTCACTCTTCCATTTCCCATTCCTTTACTGGTACATTAACTGGGTTAAAGTGGACATATTTATTAGACTGCATGACATATATGATGGTTAGCAGTAATGGCTTGAAGTCTTAAAGTTTCCTGCTTTCTTACCCTACACAGGATTTTCTCTATGCACGCACACCCACAAAGGCATGATTTTATTTGCGCTTCTATAGCTGCTTGGTAATCAAGTCAGTCCATGGAAACTTAAAGTATCCTTCTCACTAGTAAGCATGTTACAGAGGCAAGAGGGGTCCTGTATTCTAAACGGGATAAAGGCAAAACTGTAAAGTTATGTCAATAACAATTTGCCAGGCAATGAAATAGCACATAAAATGTTGAGAGGGAAATGGTAATAAATCCAGAAGAAATTTTTTTTCATTTGTGAAATATTCTCACGTATTCATCTTGTCAGTTTTCTCTTCTCCATGAGGGTGAGAAAAATCCTTCTTTTTAAAAATTTCATTCTGCAAGTTTATTTTCAAAAAGGCTGCTGGCAGGTTGTCACAGAAGGGGAAGATTATGATTAACTGAAATGTCATCAGCCTGTTATTCTCCACAGAGGCGATATGAATGGGAATTAAGTAATGAACTTCTGCAAACGGATGATAGGAGAAGGAAAAGTAACAGGCTGATTTCTCAGTTAATGCAGGGCTTTGCTGAAGGAATGGAAACGGTGAGATTTTCCTTTTAACTTCTTACACCTCATCAACTTCTGTTACCAAAAAAAAGACAAAACTCCTTCTTGTCAAAAAGAAATCTTCAAGATCATACAGAAAGGGAAAGGTGGATTCGTCTTTATTTAACCAAAAGTCCTGTATTTCTAAGCTTTGGGTTTTCTGTTAATATTGCTGTGGCATACATGCTGCTGATCCTTTTTCCAACGTTGCATGATTAAATCATTGCAATGGTAACTGAGGCATTTTCCTTCACAGCACTAGCAGAATGCTGTTTAATTTTATCCCATGGGAAGCTCATGCCCGATTCAGTCAGGCATTCTTTAACTTTGTTGTTGTTGTTTTATCAAAGGAAAGACAGAACAGCACACGTTAGTCTAGTATGTTACACATTATAACTCGAGATGAGTTCAAGCCATGGAATCTAGATATGAATTTCAAATGCCCAATACAATGAGAAAGGCCATTTTTATTATGCTGATCTGGGTATATGGCTGGCATTTGAAGTGTTGGGGGGTTTTAGAGGTGAAGTCTCCAGAACTGTCTGCCCTTCTTTATTGGAGAAGATACTAAACTTTGCAGATGCCGCAACAGAGGCAGTAATCCAGCCATGTAATGCACAATGGGGGAAAAAGTCTCATCTCAAATGGCAATAAAATTGCCCTCTGGCCAGAGGTTAGCACGACTTTGCAACTCGTTGTTGACAAGTTAGTTCCTCTGTATGTGAGGGAGCAAACTGCACTTCAATGCCCTTTGAAATCTCTGTCCTGCCGTGTGAGGGCTGAGGAGCCCTTTGGTGTGCGACAACCGCGGGCCTGGATCCCAACAGCCGTCTGCCAGGCAGAGCAGCTTCGCCACGCAGAAGGAGCATTTACTCTGGCTGTGCGTTATGGGTGAAAACCACCTCAATGTGGCAACAAAGTGCTGGGCTGATGAGAAGGCTGCAAGGTCAATACCATGGGTCAGATTCCTTCTCTCATTCCCGTCCTTCTAGGGGCACTTGTTTGAAGACACAGGCAGAAGAAACCATCTGCAAGACCACTGTTAGAGTTCTCAGGGTACAGTGGAGAACTCATACAGCTGATTCTTGTGACTCTCCCTGTTTTCCTGCCCCTCCCGGGCAGGTGGTGAAGAAGAGGACTGGCTCGTGCATGCTGTGCTCCTGACGGCATCCTTGCTGTGTTTTGTACCAGCCCCAGTTAGTGCACAGCCCTTTGGGAACCAGAGCGGCTGAGTTCAGTGCAGATCAGCCACACCGGGCCAGGTCTGCAGTGGGGAATCAGCTTCTCTTTGTGTTCCCTTGCTCCTTTTCTTGATGGTTCTGTGGGAAAAGCATTTCCCTTGCTGCCGGCCAAACCAATTGAGTTTCCACATTGCTTTTTGTAAGATCTCCTTACATTGTACGGGAAGCAACCAGCTGAGTGATCCATCGCTGCCATCTCCGCTCTCTTGGAGACACACAGAGCAGTCTGTGGGCACATGAGGAACCAGCTATAGCACAAAATGGGTAGCCCCAGCCTGCGGCACCGCTGGGTTACATCCAAGCTGCTCTGGGTAAGCTGGCGGTGGTGGACCTTTGTGAGGGGTTCCACATTACCAGCACGTTGATGAAGTGACAGGGCTGGTTAAATCATGCATTTCAAAATCTTCAGCACAATGTCCAAGGACACATTGCAGTTTTGTAATAAAAATGTAATATTTCTTCTCTGCAGCTGAAAGTACACATTTTTTCCAAGATCACAAGTGGCCTTGTAGGTCATAGGTAGGTCAGTGGTGACATCCGTTGACACAGTTAAGAGACTTTTGTCCTAATTACTTAATATAAAATGCTACTAATATTGTTTTATATAATAAACTTATAATAACACTCTCAAACCTTACTGGATTTAAGTGCCAAGATTCCATAAAAGGTCATTTTTTTCTCTGTTAGTTGCTTTCTTTTCTTCTAAGCTGTGGTAATTAGAATCTAAAGAAACTCTAAGCTGAATAGGGGAATTGAAATCTTACAATTTCTCACAATCACATATCTTAGTGCTTTGAATAAGCCAAATCAATTTTTGACAATGTTGTCTTTGTGATCTCTCCAAAATGCCTTCCCATCCTTCCCCCAACCCTAGTGTAACACTCGTCAAATATTTTCTTTTTTTTCTGCCTGATAAGTAATTTTACATTCATTGGCATTGCCTGCTTGTAATCAGAGAGCCATTCCAGCAGCCAGCAGATGTTTAGAGACAGCGTCTGCTGTTCTTATTTAAACTGGGGAGGGTTTGATCCCAGGAGATGTCCTAGCAAAATCAATGGGACTGTCTGCTGTAAAAGAAATGCTCAGTGGTAACATAGGTAGAACTGAGCTGCAGAGGTTTCAAGGGAATTAAGCAGGTATGCAGAAAGAATTGGCACAAGTTGATTTCACAACAGTAATTCACTCAGTGGTATTGATGAGGGAGAGCATTTCAGATGTATTGTGGAATAAACTGAGCTACTGGCAACATTCATTCCTGACTCCTTCCTGTATGCTGCAATAAGAGCAAGACTGTTTTTGGACAAAGAGCTCCAGTTTCCTATTTCTGTTGCAGTTCCTGTAATATGACAAAGGACAGTATACTGTAAAGTAGTCCACAGCAAGGCCAGGTGTGGAGATTGCGGTAAACAGGGCTGCATCTTTGTAGAAGAATGAGGAGCTCAGGCAATACTTTTATGTCTTTATGTGGCGGTGGGTTCTGTAACAGGGTACCCAGCTAGCTGACAGCCACGTAACTTCATACATGTGGCTAAAGTTCGTAGTATGCAGCGCATTGCAAAGAGGTGCTTGTGTACTTCGGTTGTTGCTGAAATGCGTGACGCAGTGAAAGATTTTAAAGATGTCCTGCATAAACATCTAATGAGGGATTTTCACTCGCGCTAGTTGTGAAGATTCAAAAAGCAGAGGAAATGAAACGCTATCTCCTCTAGAGAACCTGCTGAGATATATTTAAAGCCTTCACTAATACATTACACAGATGCCTGTTCCAACAGTTTATAACGATCCTCGGTGGCCGCTGGCACCACTCTTCAGGAATGTGATGCCCACAAGAGGTTTTCTTCAAGATGAACAGGATTTGTGTTAATCCAACTCAGTATTACAGAATATCTCACTTGCTGGTGGCATAATACATGACAAAGATGCCAAATGAATAATCACTGGGTAAATTTTACGATCACCAAGTTGTAATATACAGTTTCAAAACCCTGTTTATTCAGGTTTACTACTTTGATATTTGCTTGTTGACATCTTTTATTGTGATAACCGGCCACCTGCTAGTCTTGCTTCTCCCTTCAAAGGTTTTTTTTTGTCTGATTAAGTCTTACAAAATTTTCAAATCCCACTGCTCCCTTTCCTGCTTTCCCATATTGTTTTAAGCCATGGCATCAGGTGCACATTATGGACATGACTCCTTGTAAACACTGAACTGCCCCTTTTAGAGCACTCTGGTAATGTCACTTATTCCCACTTTTCAGGCTGCCAGAGCCACAGAGGCATCTTTGTGTAAGTGACAATCAGGGCCCATAAATCCAAGCATGAGATCCTCTTGGCTACGGCTGTGTTTTTAGGAGTATGGTAACAGAAATAACATTAAACAAAATGAGCAAATATTGGCTCATCTAGTGTCACATCAGCAGTACTTTGGGTTGCCACGCAGGAAAGCAGGATGTTGGGGAGACTGAGTTTCAGAGTGGTGGGAAGCCAGGCTCATCAGGGAAGACAAGTGATTTAACATGGCCCTTCATAGTAAGTGCCTGCAGCTAGCTGATTGCTAAAGCAGCATTGAGAGGATCTGTAGAGGAGATTACACAATCAACCGGGCCAGCTAGCAAAAACTCTGCTGTGATGGCAACAGTTGCAGCAGTTTCCATTGGAAAAGAGGCTGATTCCTGCTAGTAATGCTCTTAGACCTCTAAAGATCGCCTAGAGTAAGCATCACCTGGTTTACCTTGTTTGTAAGCCTTTTCAGTTTGCTTTTTTTGTCAGTCCAAAGAAGAAGGATTATACGAATTGTTGCTCCTTCACATGTCTCTATCAGCAATCCTTCAGATGAGCCTTCCCATTTCAGTTGCATACAGTGACTTGAACTCTGAGGACTTGAGTTGTGGGACGAATATTAAGTCCTGTGGGACTGCTCGTGATTAAAGTTAAGCATGTGTCTGTTCTCTGGGGAAAGAGGTGGGAGAGGATATCCTATCATGAGAACCCATATTTGATCAGCCAACAGAGGTAGCTACAGAGTAGCTGCTCTTCAGGTAGCATTCTTAAAATCACATAACCGAAACCGAATTTTGCGGTAGCTGCCCAGAATGCTATCCGCGGACCATGAGGCCAATCTGTAAAAGCACAGTTAATGACAATATTTGATTTTTTTCAATTGTGATTTTTCAAACCACCAGCCATAAAAGATAATAATGGTCTCAAAAAATAGCAGAGAGAGTGCCTTGTTCTTGCCTGGTCCTGGGCTTTGATGTTGGAGTGACTGGCAAGCACTAAACCCTAAAGGGTTGCATATAGTTTATATGACATACCCTGACAGAGTCAAGACTAGTTTCTGGGTAGGTTCAACAGCAAGATTACTTGTGCCGTATAGCTTTACCATGTTACCTAGAAATCCTTCTGCTGCCAATAAGAAATTACTGTAAATGGTAAAGGTGCGCCAAGAGCCACAAAGCACTGTAGAAACCTGATGCCGTTCCTGCCGGGGCTCAGATGAGTAGTGACTCCCGCTGAACTGAGCTATCACGTGCATTAAGCTGTGACAGTATGTGCATATTGAGATAAAAAAGGCCTAGATCAATATAGCCACTTGCAAAATGAAGGGTATAGGCTGATATGGAACTAATCTTATACAATGTAAGAGAAGAAATTTGAGCCAAAGACATTAGTGCAAATACTGAAGATAGTCAGAAGTGTTCTGGGAAATTTAATATCCACAATGAACACAGCGCTGCAGTGCTAAAGCTCTCACCTGGAAGATAATGTCAGGAATATTTCACTCTATGTGCTTGCATTAATTGCGTGTTTACATTTTTAAAAGGGCAGCAGGGACCTATCTAAAAGCAGACAGAAAAGAATCCTCCACCAGCAACTGTACCTTACTTCTAACCAAACGCGTTTCTCTGATGTTAGAGCAGGAATCCAATTTCTATTAAACAACATAAATCTCAAAAAACCCCGTCAGTCAAATTTTATGTCAGTGATGGATTTCACTGAATAACTTTTGTCCCTCCATTTCTTAGAAGTGATAAAGATAGATGAAAAAAAATGCTGGAGGATTTGCAGCAGGAAAAACCTGCAAAATTATTGCATGTGCGTTTTCAGTTACGATCATCATGTACAATCATAAACTATGTGATCACTTGCAAAAATATGTATAGTGTTATATGTTCCTTACATAATTGTTATATTTGTCTCATCAAGGCTTAAAATTATTAATATAAGTGAATTTTCAAGCAGTAACCCAGTAGAAAAATAATGAATCTTTATGCTATTTGTCAATAAATTATAATGAAGAGGTCATAAAGACATGAAATAAAAAGGGGAAAGCAAATTAGAAAAGGGGACAAAAAGTATTTGTACACAAAACTCGTTTCTTGTAATTTTGAAAGTCTAATCTCAGTAAAGGCCATTTAAGTATTTAGGCAAGAAATACAAGCTAGGAAAAATGCACTGCTGCGTTTACAGCTATCGTCTTCAATTTGGAGGGCATTGCCACTTACAAGGAACTTTAATCTGCTTAAGTATAGATTTTCTAATGACCACCCCAGGGCAACTACCACAGAGAATGGCCACATACAGGATGTCTAGACAACTAACGCTTACCTCATTTTTACAATACGCTTACATTTCTATTGAGTCTAGAGATCACAGGAGGCCAGAACATAAAAGTTACTAATCCATTAATGGTCCCCGGTTTGTTTTGTGTGAGGGTTATGAATTGTTGCAGTGTTGAAATACAGTGACTTCAGGGGTTATCAACAGATGTCTTGGATTAATGAGTCATAGTTACTGTGATTCAACTAGGTTATGTTTTTTTACAGAAAAGACATTAACTCCACCACACTATCACAGAAGAACAACCGCTGCAAATTTAACTGAAGTATCTGCCTAGCAGGGCAAGAATGGAAACTCTACATGTATCCCCAGTACAGAAATGAACAATATAAAGTTGAAATTGTGGGGAAAAAAAGGCAAAAATCATAAAACTTGTAAGGAAGATGTCAAGACAGGAAGTCCTGCAATCCACGTGCCTCATAAATAGATCAACAGACCCATCTGTGTCATTAGGTGACTTAAGGGACACTGAACTGAAAGAACATACGTTATTCTGCTAAATGGCATGTGAAATCCTGGCGGGGATGGTTAAACACAAAAGCTTGAAATTTGGAAAAGAAGGATAATATTTTGTTGAAACTCAAAATACCTACAGAGCCAGTGCTGAAAATATTAGGTGTTTCAGGCCATTCAAAGTGAGGGGGAAATGTAAAGTAAGTCTGGAGACGGAGGGTGCAATGATGTCACTAGGACGTCTCATTGAGACAGACAGGCTTAGATTTTAATCCCAGGAGGGCTTTCAGAAAACTGAGAAAGAAACATAAGGATTTATTCACCAGAAACTGGGACAGGGAATTCTACAGTTATGACAACAGCCTGAAGTACAAGCGTGGCAGCTGCTCTAGACCAGAACTGCTAAGAATATCATGAACTCTTCCTTCGAGTTTTAATTGAGGGGAATATATACATACATGTAAAATAATCCCATTAATTTCTGAATAGGTTTTGTACAGCATTATGTAGAGCTTTTACCTTTTCTTGAATGAAAATTAAAGATAACCTTTTCTTCAGTTTAAAAAACTTTTGATTCTTAAAATCCATTGTTTTCCAGTTTTGAAAATGGAAAAGATTGAAATACATTTCTTCCCTGCTTTCACTGAAATGAAATGTGCATTTTGGCAGCAGGGCTTTGGCTGGCATTCTGAGATAGAGTTCATTAGTCCCTTGGCAATTGCAGAAGATTTTCTCTTAAAACAGGGTCTCCAGGCAATTTTTTTTCTCGGCTCCCTCCCCCAGATAATTGCCAGAGGCCTGATTTTACAAGCTCCTGTGTAATTTTTTTCCTGAGGTTCCGATACCACCAGGATTTGATACTCTTAAAATGTTGTCAATACCTCAGGCTCTCAAAGCCCCAGCCTGGTATTCATGCTCAACAAGCTCTTTAGCCACATCTAGCTAAGGTTTACACAAATACACTTGGGTTTCCTCCTAAGTAATTTTTGTATGATTGTATAAGCTAACTTAAAAACCATTCAGCATGGAATGAACATTTGTATCAACAGACCAGATTTCTGTACTCTGAAACCACAATTTATAATAAAAAAAATTATTTTATTGATTCTGCTTGTGAAACTTCTGTGAAACTTGAAGAAGGATGGATAGGCAAGACTGCATATTCGACCCTTGAGAAGAAAAGGTTTATTAAGTAGCACGAGGGTCTCCCCAGAGAATATTGTTTTCAGGCCACAGGATGCTTTCAAAGCTTCCATGATTCAGCAGACCTGGAGGAGCTCTGGGCTAGGCCAGACCCTTCTGTTTTCTTCCTTAGCAGCAAAAATAAATCTATATTACTGAAAAGTAATACATGATACTTACATGCTCATTGATTTACTTTAAATAACTCCCTAGTTTCTGCAATTATGCTGCCTGTAGGTATAGGTTAATATAGGAGTTATTACAACATAACTAGTTAATAAAAAGCTTGCAACACATATTTGTAACCTTACAGCATGCTGAAGAGTCTTATGGTGAAGAAGTTCTATGGCAGAAGACAAAACTGCAATTCTCCCTCTTTCATGTATTTCATATGAAATATAAACTGCAAAAAAGGAAAAAAAGAACTGTGTACATACCTGGCATTTTTCCTTTACAGATCCCTGCACTTGTCCTTTAAAGATTACTTCAGGTTCCTATTTGTTCTTAAGTTGAATTCCCATTGCAGTTGTAAGTTGAATTGCAATTGCGGTTCTAACGTGCTCCTTTTTCAGTGGAGGCTTCTTTAGCAAAGTAACTGGAAGATGACTTCAAAGCAGCTGAAGCCTGATGCACACACAGCAAGAGAAGAGGAAAGTGGATACTGAGTTTTGGACTGCATGAAGTGATCTTACGAGAGATGTATTTATCAATCTCTTCCAGGTAACCTTCTAAATCCTGCAATAAGATTTTCAGGCCTTGCGGAGGCAGAAAGGCTAACCATAACCTAAGGATGCAAGGGTGGTGGCTGAAGAAGAGTCACCCCGTTTATGGAAGCCCTATGGAATGGATACTGGGGGCGAGGAAATTCTGATTTTTTTTCCCCCATATCTTTGTGTTGACAGAATGGACACAAGATGGGAAGGTCTTTTCCAAACAGAAAAGGTGGGATTCAAGCCTGAGATCTACAGAAAAATCTGGTGACCCATGGTGATCTAGGACGAGCCGTGTGCAGCTGAATAACAAAAACAGAAGTATAGCTACTTAGCACAACTTGCTTCGTTGACTTAATGTACTCTGTGAGTATAAATATACTTTTATAATATGCATAGTAATTATAGGTGGCTTAACTCTTTCAAAAAAGTGCAGAAAATAATTTCACGTTTTAGCTACGCTCCAGAATCTTTTTGTCAGTTTTTTGGATTTCAAGAATCACAAAGTGTTTTTCCCCTCTTCCTCCTGCTATATGAAATCCTCAGACAAACAACAGAATGACTAACACCCTTTGCTATGGAAAGAATGAAACTGAGTATTCAGAGAGTTGCCAAATGCAGAATAAACAAACTGATATAACAATTTCCTCCTCTCTATCTATTATGGTGATCTCAGTTTGAGTTTCAACATCAGTACAGAAATCCTCAGACAGAACAGATTTCCAAACAGATAGCATCTCTTTAAATGTCATATTAGAAGCAGCAACTTACTCTGCTGAAAAGTCGAAGCCACTGATAACCACATTACCCTCTCTTGGTAACAGTACCATCTCCTTCTCTGCAAAGTAATTGTTTCTTCCATAACAATTTAAGCCACAGAAGCCTGCAACTGCAATTTGTGATTCTAAGAGTTCTTGGAATATATTCCAGAACTCCCGGTGATTGGCAGCTCTGTAAAAAGCGATAGCTAGCACAACTATCCATCAAACAAATGAGTGGTAAGTCACTTGGAATTTCTCCCAATGCTATTCAGTTTTCTGTAGAATCTAATTCTGTTGTGTGTAGGAGAGGTTTCCCAAAGGTTAATAACTGTGTCATTTCATATTTTGCTCAGAAAACTGAGCTAGAAAACCATATTTCAGGCTAATTGCATATAAAATAGTTTAGAAAATAGTCACCTTGAATTATGGACATACAAAAATGAAATGTATCCAAAGGCTTTTTATTTTATATTTTCTTCAGAATGAATCATTCAAGTTTCTTTAAGAATTCTGCTCAAACTTACTGGACATTGCTAAGGATACTGTTTTTTCTTTTCCTCTCTTTTTAAATGAGTCTACTATTAAAGTCCAAGATAAGACTAGTAGATACCTCCATTCCTTAGTATTCAGAGCCTGGAATTCTTTGCTGAAGATAAATGCTTATTAGAAGTAGAAAGGAGAGGTCACTCGTTTTGAGATGTTGCCAGCAGAAGGGGTGCTGCTCTTTTCTGCCTGGACAAAACTTGCCCTGAATATGGGGCACTTGGGTTACATTTCTCTCTGGACCAGATGAATCTCCAGCTACCTCTCTCACTTCCCAGGCACATGCCATAAGCATGCTGTTGTGAGCTGTTCTTGGTGGGAATGTTCTCCATGACTTCCGCTGAAATTTTGTCATTTCCTAGAAAGGAAGAAGGATATCGTGTGCCAGAGAAAGAGCATAAAAGTCAGTCCTGAGACACTGTCTTTGGATTGTTTCTGAATATCATCCAGAACGTGTTCTTCACAAAAGATAGAAACAACCCTTGGAGCAAGAACCAAAACACATTTCCTCCTTCCAGGTGACTTGTCTTAAATAGTACACTCATTTGCAGAATAAAATGGACCTCCTTCTCTAGATATAAGCTGCTCAGGAAAGCTATGAAGAGGAATGCCAATTTAGATATTACATTTGAACTCAATGTGCGAGTCCCATCAGTGAAAAACAGTCCCAGAGAAGCAGAGAGAAAGAAAACTCCAGGGAAACGGGCGGTTAAGAAAGGAAGAGTTGGGCAGAGTTCAGTAGTCTCAAGGTAAAAGGGCAGCTGAGCTGGAATTGTGTCCTTTCCACCCCTACCACGCTCTATTCCAGCCTCTGTGTCTTCTCTCTTTAAGTCTAGCCCTTGAACAAAACTAATGTGTTTGTGCCCCTCATGCTAAAGTTCAACAAACACTTCTATCCAGAGTAAGCTGACGCTACCACTGAGCAAAGGAATCCTACCTACTTGCCCTCCTGGCTGGCTGTTTCTGTTCCTGTATCATGTCCTCTCCTGTACTAAGACAAGCATTTATGAGGCCACACTCCAAACTGGATCAGGAAACTCATCTGGCTGAAACCTAGTGGTATTTTTCCTGCTGGGTTGGTTTCTAGCTGGAGCAGTCCTCTGAGTCAGTTGGCCATAGAGTCACATGAACATCTGTGCAGCCCAAAGGTTGGGGTAGCACAGGGGCAGGAACAGGCAGCAAGGAGGAAGAGGGAGCAGGGTGTGGAGTAGACAGATCTACTTCTTCCATGAGCAGTGCCTGTGTGTGCTGTCCTGAAGTGTCGCTTAAGCCACAGCCTTACTCCAGGGTGCCTGGGGTTTGATTCGCAGAAGCATTCGCAATTACAAGTGAATTCCTGGGGAGATGTGCTTCCTTGAAAAGAAGCATTATCCCTTGCTAACTGTATTGGAAAACCAGATATTCGATCTGTAAAATGGGGATAATAATAATCACCTTACAGGAAAGGGGTAAAAATGCATTTGTTGCTGTTCGTGAAACATTCTGTTCTGATGAACATTCTAGATCAACCTAGTTGGCAACACATCCACCTGTCTTCAGAGCTAGTGGACAACAGTGTGCAGAAAGGAAGGTGTGGAGCTGTGCTTTGATTCCCCAGGCTTCGGAGAAACTGTGGAGAAAGTTGTATAATCATGTAGTTGCAATTTATACTATAGAGTGTGTGTGCACCCAAGAAATCTGAAATAAAGGTAGAAGCAGATGGCATTTGGCATTTACTACTTTTGAGTGTTTGACTTTTCACCCCTAATCTTTTAATACATGGGATGGGAGTTTTGTGTTAAATACAGTCTACAAAAGCACTTTGGAATTCCGTTTATGTTGTTTTTAAATACTTGAATAGTATGATTTGATGACTGACATTGTATCACATCACTTGAAAATTTGAAATGAAAGAACCCTCTCTCCACAAACGTCCCTTTTGCATTACCTTCTTGTCAGACAAGGAAAATTTCTAATTTTCCTTCTCTTTTCTGGACTTTCTCCTAAGCCTGTAGTACTACGACTACTTGACACATTATGCTGAATTAGTGGGCATTGGTCTAACCAGATGTGTCCTTGTTCCAGGTACTGAATTAAAAACAAAAGGTAACACCAAAATAATATTCTTAAGTATTCTGATGTGCATCCAAATAAAATGTGGGGTTTTTTTTCACATTAGTCAAGGTTATTAACTGTGCCTTTACTATTGAAAAGCCTTCTTGACTCATAAAGTTAATGTCTATGTGCACTGATGCCTCTAGAAACGCAGACTTGAGACATGTTCTGAGTGTGTGTTTTGCAATTTCTTTTCTGAGGATTATATAGCTGCCTAGGTACTAAGTGGCTCCCATTAGTAGAGTTTCTGGGCCTCTCTTCTCTAGTCCAGTGGTTTGGCAGTCCACTGAAATGCAAAATAATAATGCAGATCCTTGCAAATCATGAGAAAGAGCTTACTGTCTGCAAAGCAGGACAGACAGGCTTGGCAGGAGGAAACTGCAACGGGGATGGGTGCCTCTGGGAGCCCGTGTACAGCTGAGAGGTCACAATTCTGGCCTGTCAGACTTGACACTGATCATTTTGTACTTCCTACTTGACAATCCCTTTGCACGAGCCTTCAGGCTCACCCGCACACTTTCTTCCATGCTGCTGCTCTGTTGCAAATGCCCCTGCATCCTTTCTTTCTTTTCAAGTCCTTTTTGAGAGAAATTCTTCAATATTTCTAATAAGTTAAATATACCAAAGTCAGAAACATTTCTTTGCATTTATTAAAAAATACATTTTCCCCACCCACCTCTAATTAATGTGTATTTCTCATCTTGAGTTTTAATGACTTCAAATACTTTATGCCCAGTTAGTAATTACCCATGCCAATTAAATGGAACAGATTTACTTCAGGGTGAATTCTTGTAAGCTGCAGAGAGGGTTGCTTTAAAATGCCTGTGAAGTCCCTCAGAGAGTTCAAAGATGACCATACGAGTTGCACAGAGTTATAACTGGTGAAGTCAGAGAGTCTATATATCTACTTCATGTCAGAAAAGGCCTGTTGGTGAGTGAAAAAAAGAACACAGAAATTAGTTCACGAGACACTGCCTTTCCTGCCAAAGCTGGCTAAAGAAGTTACCTCTTATTCCTGCCCCCAGTGCCCCAAAGCAAAACTGGCCTTTTCTTACGGCACTAGAACTGTTTATGTGCTATAAACTGGATCACTGAAATGATCCGCATTAAAGACAATCCTCTAAAACCCCCAAGCCAATAATGCTAGAAAATACTCTTAAGACCCTAAAACCTTCCCCGTATATACTGACTTCCTGGGACCATGAATGAGAATATGGACCTTTCCGTATCCTGAAACTCACTGATCTTGGGCTCCAGCAAATCATTTCTGCGTGAATTACTTCACCTATTTTTCTGGTGCGTTGTATATCTACATTGTAATGCTTTTTGGAAGGGTGTGCTGTATACAAACTTTCACATGTTCATTGTTCATCAATGAATGAATTATGCGCTCTGTTTCAGGGTGGTTCAGATTCTTAGTCAAATTTTCCCTGTGCTTCCAGTAGCTCCGACCAGCCCTAATCAGAAACAGTCCTACTACTTACCATTTCATAAAGCCAAACCTTCAGAGAGCAACATAAATGTTAATTAATTTACTCTCACCTCACTCCTCTGAGGTAAATAACGGTATCATTTTCCCTTTCTGTTTAAAGGAGAATATTAAAACAGAAATGAAGTGACTTGCCTATGGTAACACAGCAAATTAGTGCAGAAGAAGGGTTGGCATTCAGAAATTCTTGGGGTTCTTGGGGGCTTGTCTACACAGGGAAACCGACTGGAACGCCGACTGTGCATCCTTCATTCTGTAACAGCTAGTCAAGCAGAGGCTGATGTGTGAGTGCTCTATCAAAGGGAAGAGACTCCTTTTGTTCTGGAATTAATTGTGCATTATTGAGGCAAGGTAATTATTTTGGAATAAAACCCCTCTTATCCCTCTTATTCTAGATCAGCTATTCTGATGACTTCCTTATATAGGCAGGAGGTAAACTGTAAATTCTCCTCCCCCCCTCCCCAAACCTAGTTAATTATTGCTTAATTATAAAGGTGCAAAAATGTTTGTACTTCCAGATAAAGCAAATAAATAACCTCTGGATATCCTGAGACCTGTGAGAACATGCATTGCTCCCAAGTGCTGCTGCCCCCCTAGCCACAGCTCTAGGTGCAATGCACGGGGAGAACGTGGTGAGAACAGCGGCTCAGCCGTGTCTCACGCCGGCAGCCCCCACGCCAGGACCCCTGCACTACCAGATGTTGACCTCTTAGACCTGGGATTCAGGGAGAGACCGCAGGGGCCCGGGAGCAGGAGCCAGCTCCAGCGCTGGACTGCAACCAAGGGTGTGTCCACAGCCTCCACCACAGCCTCATCTCAGATAGCAAGTGGGTTGGGCTGGTGCTTGGTGTCAGAACCTCTCCCTCCCTGCGTGACCCTTCTGAATATCTCCCTCATCTTATGATCTGGCACATCAGCAGTGTGTGAAGGAAGATCATAGAAAAGGTTTGGGAATGTGCTAGCCTCATTAACCTCATTAAAGAGCTTGCAAGCCACAGCCTCGCTATCTAAATTCTTCTGATGAAGACAAATTCAGTAATCGCACACCACAGTTCCTGATGCTGCAGTCACATCCAGCACTGTTGTATGTATATACCTGAGGACTGTAAGCCTCCTTGGACCTCCCTTTGTAAGAGTGGGGCTAGAGCTGCCAATAAAAAACACTTCATTTACGTAAAATACACCGCGCTTTTCAGGTGGGTGATATAAGACAAATGTACTTAAATACCGAAAATGTTCCTATTTTTCTGGATTGCCAATTCTCTTTTTTTTCATGCCAGAGCAGCACTGGGATCAGTTCCTCATCCATCCAGAATGTTCTTTCTACTCAGCAAGATGAGATAGGGAGCGTTGTTGTGACCCCGTAACACCTGCAGGAGTCACGACCTCAAGCTGGGGAACCAGTAAGAGAGTGATTGCTCTCTGGAAATCCACCCATGTATTTTTACAGTACCGAACACTGTGGTTTTTAAACATCAGTACTAAAGATCCATTAGGAACATCTTCAGAAGCTTGCAAGCCATTTGCATCCGTATGTAAGTCTTGTTGGTCTTCGCTGTCCAGACATTCCTGGAAAGTGAATGGGGGGTGAAGCTAACATCTCAGCAGTGGAGCAGCTGCTCACCACAGCTCGGTTTCTCTAGCTATCACCATGCTGCACGCTGCTGGAACGTTGCCAGCCCAAATCGGAGATGTTTTCTGGAGTGTCCTAATTTCAGAGACAGCTCAGGGAAAGCTTCACTTGTATTGGTTTAACTGAGATTGTTAATGTTCTGTCAAGCCAAGGACGACAACGGCAACCAGCAGAGTATCCAGAATGGGTTACCCACAGCTGATTTGTTTCAAAATTTTGGCCATTTGAAAACAGAGCAGTGTTCTTGCGGAACAAGGGGTGACGTCGATGTATGCTCTTTTTTTTCATGTGCCTACCCATATCGTTGATTTGTTATCTGTGGTGGATATCTAGAGAGAGAATTCAATTTAATTTGACTGGCAGTAGAAGAGCTCGATATATACTATCCGTATAGTACCAGAAGGTTTTGCCTGTGTGTCAGCAACTACAGTGACCTTGTCCCTACAGGTCTCCAGGAGGCTGGAATGTGAAGTAATGATCAACATGAAAACAAAAAAAAAAAGATAAAATAGCATTTTAATGCAAAAAGTTCTGAGAGATGCAACACTAAAGCATATTGGGCATAGCCCAAGAAGTCTAGTTACCAACCCTACACATACAGGTCGCTGTTCGGAGTGATCTTGGCCCTGTACTCTGCCGTCGGCCCCGGGCCACGA
>NW_008824350.1:462492-475249 GCF_000699105.1 Pygoscelis adeliae
GTTCAAGGCTCAATAAATAACTTGTCTCTTGTTCGGTGCTGTAAGTTGTACTTCAGTCTTTTTTTCTTTCTTTACTTTTTATAGTCAGCGAGGGTGTAGTCGTGCTGTTTTTGTTCTGAGCCGGTGCTGAGACCACAGTAATGATAACAATTAGGTAACGTCGAGGCAGTGTCGGTGGGGATGTTCTGAATGCTCAGCTCATGAGAGAGGGGGTGGAGGAACAAAATATTTGCCGATGGTTTGAGTTCTTCACTGGGAGCCTGGAAAAGTGGAAAAACAGGGAATGCCTTAAGCTGGATCTTAGCGGGAGGGAGGAGATGTTGGTGGAAAAGCAAGGAAAGGTAGATGAGAAGGGGATAACCTTTCTAAGCTGAATTTGTTTGCTTTTCCCCCATTTTATATTGTGTGAAGTCTTGATGTTGATGTTCTCATGCTATATTTAAAAATAACTCTATTATTTGCACTGGATAACTGTGGTGCAGCTTCAGTTCGTTTAATGAGGAATTCACCCATTCGTGTCTGGTAAAGCAGTGATACAAAATGGGAATTGCTCAACTTAATGAAGATCTCCTTGT
Source organism: Pygoscelis adeliae (assembly GCF_000699105.1). NCBI lineage: Eukaryota > Metazoa > Chordata > Aves > Sphenisciformes > Spheniscidae > Pygoscelis > Pygoscelis adeliae. The sequence goes on from NW_008824350.1 coordinate 463,068, forward strand.
ATAACCTTGGCCACAACATCTGTATGTTTTAGGTGGAGGAGGCGTGTTTTTTACCCAAAGAAGAATACAGAGGCATTTTTTTGATAATTTTGCTTACAAAATCGCTTTTAAAAATTTTGCCTGCAAAATAGCTTTTAAAAATTTTAGTGATGCTGCTTCTTTAATGAACCCTTTACTGCATGCTGAATGAAGTACATCTGTGAGCATGGAGCCTTAGTTGATAATACAATGCAAATTTGTTTTCAGAGTAAAGGTGTCAGATTTCATTAGGTTCTAGATCTGTATGGATGAACCAAGATTGGGGTTTTCTTTAGAAAGCAGTCCTTTCATGATGGAATTTTGATTGAGGGGTTTTTTTGCTCGTTAACTATGGGAATTAAGCATTAGTTTCCTTTAATTTAGAGCATAAACCAGTTTTGAAAAGGGAAAACAGAGTATCTTCCCCCCCCCAGTTTTTGCCTGTTGTCACTGCAAGTACTAACTGGATAATAAGCATCTGTGTTTTCTCTGTTGGAGAGTTTGGTTGTTATTTATTGGGAAGGTATTGCTGGGCTAGCCTCTGTTTCCCTTCAGCTGGAGTGGTGGGAGATACAGGTGAAAGTACTAAGGTAGAAGTTTGTGGCACTTGTAGTTGCAGCGAGAGATCTGTAAGTTGTGTTTCACTGTCAAGGCTTTTATGCCTTAGGCCATCAGACGCCATACCAGTTATTAATCTGGAAATGGTGTGGGAACTTCAGATTTATTTTTTTCTTAGTTATAAAACCAGCTGTGTTCTAATTGGGTAAAGCTAAAAAGAAAAGTTTCATGATTGAATGTTCTATGTAAATACTATGTCGCCTCTTTATTGATAGGTAACTAGGAACAGAATTTTTTTTTCCCCGTTTTAACAATGTTTATTTATGGCCAGGTGATTAAAGGATGTGCACTCAGTTGCTCAACAGTGTATTAAGAAGATATTACTGATGCTAATAAAATGCTTAGTTTTAACATTGCTACTTGGGGTAGGCATACTTGGCTTTCAGTTGTGGTTTGTAGAACCTCTTAGATCATGAAGTCACAAGCAAAATGGGATGTCAACTCTGACTATTGTAGGACTGCAAAAAGTTGCTTGACTAAAAAGGCTAGCAGGTGTTAGAGGTAGGCACTGACACAGAACTGTGAAAGGGTGGAGCTGCAAATGAGTAAAAACTTAATATGGGGGCATGTAATTCATAATATCTTTTTTCTATAATAAAATGTATGATTGTCATTTCACTCATGCATAATTGGTTTTAGGTTTGAAGAGCTTTTTCCCTCTCTCATGTTTATCTGAAATGTTATTTTAAGGTTTGGAATTAACTTCTGGATAGCTCTTGTTTTAAAAACCATGTCCAAATGTGCACTCTTCCCCCCTGCCCCAGGTTTTGAATGAGATTTTTTTTTATCATGCTTATAAGCATTCTGCTGCTGCCTCAAGGGCATTTTGTTCTTATGTAGCTCTTTTTGTCCTCTCAGTTTTGTAAATGTGTCTCAAATATATCCTTTAAAATGTGTATTTCAGAATTATTAATTATGCTGCTATGAACACATTTTTTATTTCTAAGAAAGGAGAACAAAATTCTAAGAACATAAAATATTCCTACTAGTAATTTTGAATTTCAGTAAGGTCATGTTCTTCCAGTTAGGGAGGATAATTTTGGAAATACACTGGGAATATGAGAGGTAGGCTAGTAAGAGAAAGGGTTGAGGCCCAATTGAATTTCTTTTCTATTCCTTTATCTGTTTTGTCCTATAGCATGTCTATTGTAGAGAAAACTGTTCCTTTTTCTTCTCTATACCAGTAGTTTAATCCCTTCAGCAAGAGGGTTGCTGCAGGCTGTTGAGTTCTTACTGCTACTGGTTAGAAATCCTGGATACCCTACTGGGGTAAAGCAGCAGAGCTTCTGCCTTTATCAAAATTTCAGTCACATAAGTTGGTTTCCCTAATGCTGAAATTTTCAGAGGTTTAAATTTATTCTCATTGACCATATGTGTTGGCTAGTTGGCAAATAGTTTTGATCTGTTGTTTCCTTGGCTTTCTTAGCTTCAGGCAGATTCCTTCTATTCCTCAGCAGCTCCTTAATTTAAATATTTAAAAAGTCAATAAGGCATGATTTAATTATCTGTTAATATCTTTTTATATCTTTGCTTTGTTTACTTCATTATCCATCTTTTAGATTTTTATTTTATTCATTTATTCTGAAACCCATTTGTTTAACTTGTTAATAAGTTGTGACAGAAATACAGTAGTGCAGTTACATATTTACACTGATAAAAGAAATAAGTATATTCTAAAATCTGCTAGGTGAGGCTTTTATTGATTTGGCATGTAAAATTAATTGTATGTTAAGTATCTTTCTGTGAGCGAGGGGAAAAAATGTTATATTGTTCTGTGTTTTATGTTTCCAGGGAGATACGACTTCAGTGACTTGATTTCAACTATATCCCTCTAAATAGCAGCTTTTAAATAGTCTAAGCTTTATATTTCAGAGTTCAGTTTAACGTTGGAGTGAGGACTATCAAGCTGGATGTTTTTAAAGTGGGATTGTGTGGGTCTATGAGAGTTGAGATATTCTCTATTTAATGAAAGGCAATTGATGTTTTCTGGGAGTGGAACCTTACCAGCAATGGTTAACTGGAGGCACAGTTGTAAACCTACAGAATATGGCCATTGGTGAGGCTGAGTGACAATTTTGTGGTTTTGACTAAGTCTCATTTTTAATCCTTATGCAGCTGGCAGTGCAAGACTAACACAATCTGTAGCAGTTTTGGTGTTAGCTTTGATAGTAGTTTTGCACTCTGAACTTTGGGAAGCCTTTTAGGAGTTGCAGAGACACTAGAATTGCTTGGTTATTTAACTGTGTTTTTGGACATGAATCAGCAGATAAAATGGTTTTAGATGTCTGCGTTTGCATATGTGAAGCTAAATTATGTCATTGTCTCAGTCTCTTCAGTTTTGAATTCTGTGGCACCAGTTTGCTGGGTGGGTTGTTTGATTTAGATTCTGCCATGTCTCTTATGTTAAGTGTTAAGTGAGACTAAGCATTTACAAGTCTTTGTTTTCTTTATGGAAGCATGTTTTAAAGAGCACTTCATTTGAATGTGGCGACATAACACTTTTCATAATCTTGATAGCTGGTGAATTGTATGATTGCTAACTGAGTATTTGTCAGTGTTGTTTCAAAGGTCTGAGTCTGTAAGTGGATCCTCTCTTGCAAACCTGTGTTTGATTAGTAGGATCAAAATCAGTCGTGGCTCCATCTCTTCATACTACTAAAATCTCGTGTCGGATGCTGCAGTGCAATAGTAGTAGCTCTTGTTCCCTGCACAGCGGATGGATGTCTGTGGATGGATGTCTGTTTTGAAGAGAGAGATCAAGTTCCTGACAAATGCACGACTGTATAGAGCAACTTTTCTGAATATGGGTTATTTAACACCATAATACAGAAAGAAGAGTTGTTACTGGGAATAGTGGTTCGTGCTTAGGCCTGAGAGGCACTTTGAATTTTTTGTTGATGTTTTAATACTCTTTTGCCTTTGGTCTCGGGCTCTGTAGAAAGGGAAGAACGCTTTCTTCAGATGGATGTTATTAAAGATTAGTGAAGTGCTTTTTGAAGACCGAGTTTTATTTCATAAGTTGTCAAAATTTAAATAAGCTACTGGCATATAGTTGTTTTAAAGTTGGATTGTTCTTCATGTTTCCTTATGGTTTACCTTCAGTGCTCGAAAACCTTTTGGTGATGTTTATTTCAATTTTTGTGTTGTTTGTTTACCTCTTGAGGTAAGAATTTTTTTACCTCAAAATACTCATTTAGACCTTGGGGAGACTGGTTTTTACTGCAGCTGTGAGAGAAACATGCTGATGTTGAACTTGTACATTAACATGGACTTTTATCTTAGTGAAAGCATTTCAAGTTACCCCTGAAATATATCTTATTTTTCCTAATTGATGATGTTATCATGGATTAAAAACCTCAACTAGCCAAAATCAGCAGAAAACAAGCTCTTATTCCAGGCTGCTAGAAAGCACGGGTCAGAAGTTGAGCATAACTTAGAGAAAAGTTGCCTGTTGAGTCTGCTTGGGAGACTTAGTTATGTTTAATATACGTGGCTGGTATTATCTTGTGAATTTTCATGCTTTCTTTTCTGTGTGGGGAAAATGGCCAAGCATCTTCCTTTGCTCTGTAGCCTTCTTTGCTGCCTGTCTCTGTGCAGTGGATGGTGGGGTTCCGGGAAGGTGCCAGGGGCTGCTTTTGTAGCACAGCTCTACTCTCTGAATTTCTCGAGTCACAGTGCATTTTACAGCACCATCAGCTAAATCAATTGTCTTTTGACCTTTGAATTCAAATGACAGGCTTATTGTATGCTGATGTGATGTGAAATCGGATTAGTACAAAACTTTTTTTTTAATAGCAGCAGATAATATCTGTAAAACAACTGCTGTGGTAGCAGAACTTTCTGTATGCCAGTTGTTCACGTCAGCAGTGCTGATAGATATCTTGGGTTTTCTTGGTGGTGGTAATACAGACAGCTCTCTCTAAAGAATTAACAAACATTTTTAAAAACTTACATTTGTTGGTTTGACCAAAAGTTGCATAGCCCCAAGAACACTTTTACATTGTTCTTGGGACTTTTTGAAATGATTTAAACTGTATTTTTGTATTGCCTGGGTTTTTTTGGGGTCTTATAATAAGCTACTGGTCTTACTTCATGCTTGCTCAGAATCACACTGTCATATGAAGTATTCAGTGCAGATCCATGATGATCGGTGTTTTACAAGAGAGATTATAATTTTCTGATTCATAACTCTTTTTTTTCTCCTTTCTGGCTCAAAGAGTGCTTCTTTCCTTCATCTAGTTTCAATATTGCTATCTGTGTGTTTGGCTTCGTCACTTGGTCTTACACTAGCGAATAATTTGGCAGAGTAGAAGTGGATCTTTGGCTGAAGGTGGGGGTGGCGAGTCTCCCAGATTGACACTGTTAGTATTTCAGTAATTTTCCTTCAGACAGAATGTAGTCTGGTCTCCTAAATTGGACCCCAACACTGATGTGGTTTGTCGGTTTGGACCGTTATGACCGTTAAGGGTTGGGCCACATTTGGTGGACTTCTGGGGAGGGATGGAGAAATCCAGTTTATGCACACCAAAACGACTATAAAAATTAAATCATTATGAGGGTGGTTAAGCATTGAACGGACCACCCCAGAGTGACTGGTGAATCTCCATCCTTGGAGACTTTTAAAGCTTGACAGGACAAAGCCATGAGCAACTTGATGATGTGGAAGTCAGCCCTGCTCAGAGCAGGAGGTTGGACTCCTGGGTTAAAGCACTCTGTGCTCTGCAGGCTGCTAGCCGGTGATAGCTGGAGCGCCTTCTGAAAGGGCACTACTGTTTGAAATGCTGATGGAGGTACACTTTAAACAACTTTTAAAAATCAAGACCATCCTTGTAGTGAATTTTTTTTTTTTTACACTAATGTGAAACAGTTTTACTTTGGTATCCAGCCCATTTCATGTCTTTTGCTTGGGTAGCAGCGCTACTGCTGGTGTCAGTTTATCACAGCTTCCTAGTGCTGGCTCTCGGGTTGCAAACCTGCAACAGGAAACCCTATTTCCTTTATCTGTGGGCATGGAGGAAAGGAGGGGTATTTATTTATTTATTTTCCAGCAAGAGGCCAATGTAAGAGGAAACGTACACATCTTGAACATTTGTATTTTGGCAGGGCCAGAGCACAAATTTGCTCTTGCTGAAGAAATGGTGGCAAAAATCAGACTTTTTTTTTTTTTTCACATTTCTGAAGTGCAACATGACTTTGTCTACGTGTTTAAAAAAAAAAAAACAGTGGGTGATGAAACTCAAACTGCAGGCTTAAACGTGTTACTGTTACACAAAAGTCGTTACAGTTCTTATCTCTGAACTATTTAAAGATCTCTTCTTTTTGTTTTTGTGGCCAAGGCTTCTCTCCATTTTCTGAATTACCAATCTGATTTTTTTAAAAAAATGTTTTAAAAACAAATGTTTGATACTATTTTGGGAATATTGTTGCGTGTGTCAAATAGAAAACAATACTAGACGCCCATCAAATAAATCTTAGAGGGCCTTCCCTGTTTCTGCTGGATGCAGTTGAGATTTCTACCACTGTATTTTTTTTTTTTTTGTCGAATTGGAAGGGCTGAAATTAGATTTTATGGTTTCAGTCTATGCAGAAGGACTGCATAATTGTGCAGAGGTTATGGTTTAACGTTCTCATGCTTTGAAAATAAACATATCTTTATGAATGACATGATACTGGCACTGATTTTTTTACTTTGCAAATGTATTTAACAGCTTGTTGCATGAATCGTAATAAAATAGTTCAATAGACTGCACTGTATTGATTATACAGCAGCCGGAATAAAGAGTGAAACCTGATGCTTTCCCCCAGCTTTTGCTAAAGCAAACATTTAGAAGTGCGAAAAGGAAGGAGATACTTATGTAAAAGCTATTTACATAGTTTGTACTTTCCTTGGACGTGTTTTTCTTTCTCTTCTTTTGCCCTTCTTTTGCAGTCTTTGAAGAAGGCAGTGGTGACAGAAAGTCAGTTTGTTTTAATCTTCCCCTCCGTTGACTTCTGCAGCATCTTGCAGGGTAGTCATCGACTCATACTTGACATAACTCTAGAAATGCCCATGATATCCCAAATCTAGTATTGTTTATTGCATTGCCATACAGAGAGACTGTAGGAGAATCTTTGCTAGGATGCCTTTGTTAAGATAAACAAAAGAAAAATGCTAATATAATCTTACAACATGCTATTCAATGGAAACTGAAAAGGCCTTTTTTGGATTTTGAGTTTTGTGGGTTTTTAAGGCATGTCTGTGCAGTGAAATGAATGGCCGTTGGTACTCTGGAGTGCTGCCTGACACAGGCACTTCCACTTTGCAGTTCGAACTGTGGGAGAAGCTCTGTAGAATAATTTGAGAGCCATAAGTTAATTCTTGCCTTATTATACAATTGGCTCCCTGTCTAGGCAAAGGCAGATCTGCAGAGCTACATAGTTTGTTTTTTTTTATCCTGTAGTAAAATTGTCAGGTCTCTATTTTCATCCTGTACTATTGTACTTCTATTTTCAGCCAGAAAATTTTTAAGGCTTATTAATATGCTAGATAATGTTTGAGAACAGAAAGGTTATTCTGTCTCCAAACAGCAGCATTAGAATTGGGTGTGAACATGCAACAGTGTGCTGTATATTCCAGATTTAATCACTTGTATATGTAGTGTTGATGCAGTAAAGACTTTCAGATTTGTTGGTAATTTAAAGCGCATCTCCAGTAAAACAAAGGTATGATAATAAGCAGTAATTAAATATTGCAAAGGATGTTCATCACTGTTATTTTAACAGAAGTTAAGTCATTATCTGCTGATTGCTGGCATCATTAAATCTCAATTTTTTTAGTATGTCAGTCAGTGCTTACATACCTGAGCAGCTGAACTGAGGGTTTCCCTTCTTGCATTGTTGAAGTATCTTTTTGTTCATGGGTCTTAAGTGTAATGACTTGCCTCAAATTGCCAACAACTTTATGCCTGGCAAGGGTAAGAGTGCAAATGTTGTGAATGTGCTTTTTAACTAAGAGATATAATGCATCTCTTCTGAAAATTGGGGTGAGGGCAACAGTCGATTTAATTCATAACAACTTAGCAGTTGTGCAGAGCTAGCCACATGAAAAATAATCATATGCAAGGTAAACATCGCCTCTTGTAAAGTACAAAATGCCCAGAGATAGAAAATGTCTGAAGTGCTGGGGGAGGGGGGAGACACTTGCTGTTCCTTATTTTTTGTAAATCTACACTTTGCTTACAAACAAAAAAACCAAAGCAATTTATAGTAGTTGCCAAATATTCCCGAGTATGATGCAGTCTAACTTTAGGTGACAGGCTTCTTCAGGTTCTTGAGGGAGGGGATTAAGTGACTTGGGGCTAAATAAGGCAGGCCTCACAAACTGATACAAGGAGAGAAATTAAGGAGCAGTTGAAGGAATTTGTAGATAAAATCCTCATTTCATCTTTCAGTTATGTGTAATAGAAAGAGGTAATTAGAATTAACAAGGGTCAAACTTGAAGAAATAATTGATGAAATGCAGAGCCAGTGGACAGATTTAAAATAAAGTAGCACTTTGATCACTTATTTGTTTGGAACAGATTGGAAGGTAGTGTTGTGAACGTTAGGGAAGCTGGAGAGGGTAATAACAATAAGAATTGTTACATCATTGACTGTTTAGACAGAAGAAGTTGGGTTCAGTTGAGGAGGAATTGTAAATGATTGTAGTGTTTGCCTTACAGTTGTCAGGTTTTCTAATGTGGAGGACTAAAAGATTTTTGGCAGAACAGTGGGCTTCCATTTGACATGGTTTTAAAGCATCCAGAATAAGCACGACTGATACTTGCTTTTTGGTAGATAACAGTACTGAAAAAGCAATTTTTTAAATTGTGTTTAAATATTGTAGCTGAAACTGTACGAACAAGTGAATCATATCTTCTGTTTCTCCCTCTCACTCCCTCTTTTTCCTGAGCGTTATAATTTAGAAAAGAAGTGTCCAAAGATGTGTGTGATTTTCTAGCTTTAAAAGTGAGAGAAGAATTGAAGATCTATTTGAAGGGAGGTGGGAGAATAATCAGCACAACTCTATATAGATGAAGCTAAATGCTTAAAATTGTGACTAGTTTCTTAAATTTGAATCCTGCTTTCCTCCAGAATGACTAGCTTTTCTTCCAGGTATTGTCAAAAAACATGGCTAGAATTAAATCTTACTTGAAACTTAGCTACAAATTAAACTTTATTGCTTGCAACAGATAAGTAATTGAGGGATAGCATAGACAGTGTACCTGATTGTGTGGTCTTTCATATTCACTTTTTTACATGGGGAAAGAAAAGGGCTTGTGGAACAGTGCTGCTCTATTTCAGTAACATTTTACAAGTGGCAGTAAAAACTCTTGGCTCTGCGACAGTATGTGGGTGTTATGTGCTTGCAGGTAAAGTCGTTTAATGTTAGTGTTTAATAGTACTTTTGAAAATGAAGTAATTGTATGCATAGTGTAATGCAAAATACCCTTAAATAGTGGTTGGTTTCTGCATTACACTATTGTTGCTGATAAAGGAGGTACAAAAACCTTTCCATGTTACAGGTTCAAAGCAATTTTGCCAGGTAGAAAAATCATCTTTCTAAAGGTGGTGGTTTTTTTCTTTTTGAAACTTGTGTTAGTGCTGAGTGTCTGTTCTGTTTGCACTGAGTTTCTGACTTAAAAATGTTAATAGCAGTAGCTATCTTGTTTGCTGTAACCCTTCTTTGTTATCACCTTAGTACTTAGCTGAGATGCCAAAAGCTCTTGAAATGTATGGAAACTTCAGCTAGGTTAGTCACTTGAATACTGGCACCCTGGGTCACAAGGCAACGTGTTATGTTATCCCTGTGCTCAAAATTTGGAATCGAAGACTTAGGATACTATTGAAATGCCACTGCTGTTCAGTTTATAACCATGTTAATTAGTGCTGAACGTTGTTAAGGTGAACATATGCAATATTAATAAAACTACTTGTGAAATTGAGCTGTTGTCATTATCTCATTGAATAGTTGTACTGAAAAGTTGCTTGACTCTGCTGCAGAAGAAAGATAATTGAGAAGGCCTAACAATGTGCCCCTTGAGCTGTAGCTGTCCCTTGGCAACAGATCATCTGGTCTCAGTCACCTCTTCTCTCTGAGCCCCTAGAGGGTCAGAGACCTGGCTGCAGAGGGAGGGACTGTTTTAATAGCAGTATACACCTTTGAGACTACTCTCTTCTCGGGGCCTTTCCTTGTCTTGTGAACAAAAACCAATTGTCCCAATCTCATGATACCTGTGAGGAGCAGGCTGTTACTTCTGGTAAAGTTAATATGATCTGATTGGCTCCTTTTCTGCATCTGAAAGGCTGCTGGGAAAGAAGGGGTATGTGTGGGGAAAGTTCTGTGAATTGTTTCTATTGGTGGCAGAAGAGTTACTTTTGGGATGGAGTTTGATTTCCTTACACCCCCCCAGCTTAGTTTTAGACAATACTACCTAACTTGATTTAAAAAAAAAAAGAAAAAAAAAAAGGGAAGTGAATCAAACATGATAATTACAATGTTGACAATAGGTAAGTATTTTATACTTGTGCCTGTGCTTTCATGGACTGGAAAGGGCCAGAGCCCTAATCTGACATCTTTGGCAAAATATGGACTCATCTACATAGCTGATGTGGTACAGCATAGTTGCATGATAATTGTGCTGCTCTGCATTGAGTGCACTTGACTTCACTCATTTATGGGTACTAATGAGATTGTATTTTGTTGTGACATTACTGTAATATCAGTGCCTTGCATTCATTCATTAGTTTACCGTATTGACTTTGTGAAATAAGGAAACGCAGATGCCCTTGAGCAAGTCATTTTAACACACACATGAGAAATCTGTAATAGTGTTCAGAGCACTTCAGCCCAGAAGCTGTCTTGGGCTTTATATTTCATCTTACTGTGGACGAATATATTTGTAACTGGCTGTAAAGCTGCGCTGGAGGCTCTTGAGCCAGCTCTGAGAAATCTAGTGGCTACATCCTCACTTGTCTGCAGGCCGTTTTCTGCTCCGAAGAGTGGCTCTGCACGGCTCAAACCCCTACTGTTTACTGGGAACAGTTCCTAGCCCTGTGGGATCTCCTGTACATCAATATCTGTTGGTAAACTTGAGTAAAACCGTGCTGGAGAGTGTGATAACAGTTTACTGGCATGGACAGTAATGGATTAGTGCTCAAACCTGTACCCTGGCCTTATTTTAATTATTATTACAGCTTTAACTCACAGAGCCTACATGGCACAATGCAACACCCTGCTGCGTTTGTAGCTTGCATCCGGATAGCATTTAACAGCAGTAGCATAGCATTGCATATGAGCTAACTAGCCTTCCTCTTCAGTGGGGCTTACCAAGCTCAGGGACAGCGTTGTGCTAATGTGGCTGTTGTGTTTCTGGTTCTGGTGTTTAGTACAGTGGTTTTAGCTCAAAAGGTCAGAAGATCAATGGTGCCAGCATAATAGCTGGCATGCTGCAAATTAAAGTAATACTGGAATAGATCACTTCGGATTTTAATTGCCTGCTAGATATCCCTATCTTAGTGAAGTTTTACGCATCTTGACCTGTAGCAACAGAGAATGAGACGGTCTATAAAATTGCAAAAAGAATGAAACAGACTGCACACAAAACAAGTAAATGAAATGTGTGGAAATTGTCAAATCTAAGGCCATTAGGTTTGTAGATAAAATACATTTTAAAGTATTCCCTTAAATCTGGGTTAATACCTGGTGTGGGCTCTCAAGTCGTGTTCAGGAAGAATTGTGTTCAAAAGTTACACGTGAAGTACTGCCTGGCTGTACTTCAGAGAATGTTTCTGCTGCACTGTGCCCTGTGAGAGTCGGCCAATGTGCCTCATGTCGTCACTCTTGCAGTCTTTCCGTTTTTGTCTAGTTCTAGCAAATGCGTGGATAGCGTTCTTTAGCTTAGAGCTAGCTCAAGTATCTATGCTGCATGGCAGTCACTGCTTGAGATTGAACAGTCGCTGTATCCTAGATTTCTGATAACAGGTTTGAGGCAAGGTTGCCCTCAAAGTTTTTGGTTTACTATGGAAACCAGCTTGTGTGGTTATGCTCTGTGTGTGCCTGCCTGTTTGCTTTCCTCCTCTCTAACGCTTCCTTCTCCCCAACCTCCTAAATATCTTGAATTCAGTGGTTGTTATTCTAGCCCCTTATGCACACCTAGTGTCCAACAGACTTTGTAAAAACAGACTGCTGGGTGGGTGAGATTGAGTCCCAGCGGTGGCAAGAGCTGCAGCATGCACAAGGATGTTGTTAGTCACCAGAGAAGCCGATTAACACAATTGCATGGGAGAAACTTCAGCTGGAGTGTATGTATTCTTAGATATCAAATCTGGTCAACTATGAGAGAGAGGTTTGAAGGTACTAGGCTTTGTTAGTTCATGTAACTACTTGTTCTGTATAGATTTCTGTCAAGTCTTCCTTCCAAAAGAAGTGCAGAAGACAAAATATAATGGGAGCCTGTAGTGATACCTGTATTTATATTGCTTAACAGCAGAAACTATTAAGTGTCCTATGAGCTTTCTTTTTAATC
>NW_008824350.1:476008-514729 GCF_000699105.1 Pygoscelis adeliae
TACCATTGTGTGAGCAGCTTTTGTGGTTTTTTTGGTAGAGGAAATCACTTTGTATCAGGGAAATCTTCTTTTTTCTTCCTTCCCCCCAAAGTATAACGGTGTTATTGTTGAAAAATGGAATGAATATTGATTACCAGGAGCTTTCTCATACTAGCTTTTCTCAAGAAGAATCTTGTCCAAGTGCTACTAAGTTGTATGAATGTTGTAAGGCCAGGCTCATCCCGCAAACTTCTGTGACCACCTGGGATCCATCAGAGGAGCACAAACAGCAATGGGATCCTGTCCTTTCATTGTCCTACCAATTCACTGTCACCAGACACTCCCGGCTTCCTCTTGGCTGCCTGGTGCTTACTGGCAAGTGTGTTGTTGTAAGGCTTCAGTGAAAGGAGGTGATGTGAGGATTGTGAAAGATTGTTTTGCTCTTGCTTTTGCTTGTCTGACCTGTTAAAACTTCAGTATTTTTCTTGTTCAAATTCTTCCTGTTCTGTTTGAGAAGCCAAGCAGGTTCATTTGGTACCTAGTCAAGGGATGCAGAGGCTAATTGTTCTGAGTCTCACTGGGCAGGTGGTAGGGGAGACCATCCAAAGTGGATGAGAAAAGGCTGTATATTCTGCACTCGTAATGCTTTTGAGTGTTGGACAATAAGGCTGCAGGTAAAGCAGGAGTTGTAATGATTTATTTTTAAACTTGGGATTGATTACAAGGTAGGTTTGCAATGTGAGGTCTGTCCCTTTTTAGAGAGGCAAAACAAAGTGTTTATATCCATCTGAGAGGGGACGGTCTTTGAATAAGCTGCATATTGACCTTGGTTGTCTGTGACAGTGGCACCATGTGAAGCAGTAACTGGGCCAGACTCCTCTTCCTGCCTCTCAACCCTCCCATTTCATCCTCTTGATCTCAGCAACTGCCATATGATGTGCAGTCTGCGCTCAGGAAGCTGTCGCCTCCCTTCCCATTCCTCCTGAGAGTGGAGATCTTTGATCCCTCTTCCCTTCAAGAGTTGAGGAGGATACTGGTCTATTCACCTGCACTGACTATTTGCAAGGTCTAATACTAGACCATAATGATTCATGAATCTTCTAGGATAATTTTTCTTTTTTTTTTTTTTTGGCTGCTATGATAATACAGTTTTGCAGTTTAGGTGACAGTAGTCTCAAAAAGTCTGAACTTTTTTCACCCATTCAGCATCAATCAGCACTGGAGTGTTGGGCTGTAGAGCTGCTGCTTTTATACATAATGCTTTTAACTTTCCTCTTGGTAAAAAGAGGAGAGAAAAATAGCACAGAAAGCTATGTTAGTTGGTGGGAAGAATATGTAATAACATATCCAAACTTATCTTAAGGTTACAAAGTTAGAACAGTGGTTCAACAATGCTACAAGCAGGACTTTAGGACTCCCAGTACTGGGTCAAAAGTATAGTGGTTATATGTAAAGTATCGATCTCATAAATTATTCTGTTTGCTTTAATTAAAGCAAAAATAAAATACATACCAGGTAGCAGCATGACTTATTTGCATTAAGCATTATTTATTTAGATCATTGTGATTTTATACTGGATTAAGTATCATGCACTTTCCTGCCACTGATACCAATTTGGTATCATATTCTGGCACACTTAATTAAATTTGATCACATGCCTAAGGCTCATTTGGATCAAACTTACCATGGTTGGTGGTGTGGTAGTGCAGAGATTTGCTGTTAAGGGTTGTGAAACCAGCTTTTCATCTTCTGTAACTTCTTGACAACTTTATCTCTACAAATGTTTGAGAAAGTTTGCTTTTCAGTTTTATTTGTAACTAGTAAATAACTTAATACTATTTGTTTTTATTCAATGTTTGAATGATTAAAGATGGGATGATCTTTGCATGCATTGTGCAACCACTATTGTCTAAAGTTATAGAAGGATGCTTTTAGATGTGTTGAACACTAATCTTCATTACATTTATCTTCATTTTGTTCATCATCCATTCTTAATGTTATGCCAAAAACAAAGCCTATTTCTAATTTCGTTAAAGGGAAAAAAATAATTCAGTCCTAGTGAAGTAGATTCTTGAATTCTCTTTAAGCTTTTTGATAGATATAAAACCACAAATCATTTTATCTGGAGAATGTTAAAAAAAAAAAAGGGGCCATTAGAGGAAGAGATTTTAATGGGATCATAAATGTTCTATTTGGATCTGTCTTATTAGACGTGGCTTGGAAATTGAATCTCCTTCTGAAGGCACTTGCATATTCAAAGTTCTCCATAACTGACCTGATTCTACTATGAGCTGCTATTTATGTTTCAAGACATGAATTGGTCTTATCTTTTAAAGTCTTTTGACCTTTCTTTGGAAAAGGGGGAAACATACTCTTCTAGGGTTGTGACTAAGTGTATTTTTTTTTATACTCAAAAAAAATCACATAGGATCTGGGGACAGTTTCCAACAGAATAGAAGATGTGAGGTTCATAAGTAGTGTCATGGGTGCTACAGAATGTGGCTGAATCTACAGAGTCAAAAAGTGCAGGGTGGGAAACTCAACTGTTGTTGTAATGGTGGGAAACTTTTGACAAAATGTTTAAGGACGTGGCTTCAGATGATTTTTTTAAAATTTATTTTGATTATGGCAGGTTTTAAAAAACTCTAATTATTTTCATAGGCATTCCATTTAAATTTTTTTTTTTTTCCCCCAATAGCAGCATTGATCAGCCATGTTAGAAAGAGGGCGAGAAACTTGCTTCTTTTAGTGTTTCTTCATGTGCAATGAAACAGGAGTGTCTTCTGTTTACATCTTTTGCAAGCTGAGGAGTCTTTCCTTGGCTTGATTATTGGATTTCAGTAACTTATATTTATGGTATGATCATGTCTAGAGGCATCAAATAAAATACACAAATACTATGCTAGTATAGCTCAAGATTCTGGAGATGGATGTGAGTATACAGATTCTCACGTTTTTATGGAGGTTAACCTTCACTGACTGCAAATGCAGTTACCTCAATGACTCTTTGTTCTTAGCTGGCAGGGACCTTTGGAGATGACTAGTCCAACCCCGCCGCTCAAAGCAGAGTCAGCTAGAGCAGGTGGCTTGGGACATGGCCCAGCTGGGTTTGGAACATCTCCGAGTATGGAAACTCCACAGTCTCTCTGTGTGACCTGTTTCAGTGTTCAGTCACCTTTAAAGTAAAATTTTTTTTGATGTTTACAGGAAGTTTCTGATGTTTAACATGTTGTAGTTGGAAGTATTTCTGAACACTGCTTCAGCACAGTGCCTGTCAGGAGTCAAGGGAAAAGATTCTCCGGGACACTATTCAGAAATTGTGTTTCATTGTTTGATTTCTGTTCTCTTTCTGTTTGTGAGCTACATAGCAATTGCAAGCTAGAGCCACTCATTGGATCTATCCATTAGATAAGGAACAGAATGACAAATTCACTTTTTGATCTACTGGTCTGATACAGCTCTTATCTAATGCGTTATGCTTTCTGAAAAGCTTTTAAGGAACATCATCCCTATATATGGTGTTTTGGTGGCCTGTGGAAGCAGGTGACATGGTCCTTCCACAGGTATGCGCAGAAATGTCCAGTCTTTCTGTGGGAGGTTGGCACACACATGCTTTAGATCTGAAACTTGCATTTAAAGAGTTAGTTTTGATGCATACATGTGAGTCAGAGTCTGCTAAAGGTCTGTTTTTCTCTTTTCTGGAAATGCAGCATCTTTTTTCGTGTGAAAATAGGGAAAAATGCATAGAAGACAGTTTACTGGTTCATCACCGTACCTCCAGAAAGGCTCAGTGCCGTATTCTGAACTGTACTTCAGGGAAACTAGTATTTTGTGTGCCTTGCTGTTCATTCTTCTATTTACCACACTTCTAACAGTAGCTAAAGCACAGCTCAGATTTACAGCAAAATTTACTACTTATTTTTAGGTGACAGTTGCTTTGTATCAAAAATGGTGCAGCACAGGTGGTTTTGGAAACCTCACTCATTCCACACAAAGCCAGCATTTTGTACGTATTTCTCTGTTGTGCTGCAGTAATTCAATAACTTGAGTAATCAGAAAACAGCATCAAAAATCAGGATGAAAACTTTGGGTAGTCTCAGAGTTGTAGACTGATTTAGGTTGAAAGGGACTTCTGGAGGTCATCTGGTCCAACCTGCCCCACTGAAAGCATGGCCAGCATAAATCAGAGGTGTACAACGATAGTGAGTTTAGCTTAGTCTTTGCTATAATCTCCTGTTAGGTAGATGTAGAAAGCAAAATGATCCCCCAAGCTTTCTCCAGAGTAACAAGCCCAGGTGTCTCAGCCTGTCCATGTTCCTCATGTACTTCAGCGCCCTAACCGCTTGGTGGTCTCTTCGCTGAACTTGCTTCAGTCCATCTTTCTTAAACTGGGCAGTCTAAAACTGGACACGCTAGTTCAGCTGAGGTCTCACTAGTGCTGAGTAGAAATGAATGTTGTTGACTAGGTTTAGACAGAGCACTGGCAAGCACTGCAGGGCAAATATTGTTAACTTAATCTTTCCTACACCTTGAGATGGTGCATTTTCAGAAATGTCTATTTTTGTTCCTAGATGCATGAGGAACCTTTGATTGAATCTTTTTTTACTGTATCACTGTTTCCAGAAAGGGTTATTTACATTGTGTAGCTTGAAGTAGACTTTCTAATTTGTAGCTAAACTTGTTTCACACAGCTGCAGATTTAATCAATATATTTCTCTGCTCTTTGAAGTTTTCTTCCGTCTAAATTGAACCAGGTAGTCACACATCATTTTAGTTATCCTAGTGATGTATTTTGCCTTGTGTGGCATGTTATATTGGTTTATATTGTATTTCTTCAAGCCAGCCATCAAACAAACAATTGCGGTTGTCTGACTTTGCGTGGAAAAATTAGTTTTCTGCTCACTTTATTCTTAGCATCGGCTTTCAATTTATAAATTACTGTTTGTTTGATCTGCGTGCAGGGGTGTGCTTTGCACCGTATTTTAATGTGTTGTAGTTAAAATCGGTGAAAGTCAGGCCAGAGTAAATGCTTATGGGAGAAATGTGAAAGTGGGCATTCTAAGAAACAGTGAGTAGGGGAACAAAGTGGTGGTGGGGAACAGAGAAGAGACAGTGAATATATTTTTGTCGAGGGTGGACCAATCTTCCACATGAAACAGTGAGAAAAGACACTTTGTCCTTGCTACTCGTATCTTTTACCATATTGCTTGTGACATCTAGCAGGCTGCACAGTGCTGCCAGAGCAGGAGCTAGCTGTGATAGAAGCTGTCTTGGTGCGGAGTCCAGGTGATCCAGAATTCAGACCCTTGGCTTAGGTTCAGACCTCTCTCATGGTAACGTCTTCAGTCATATGACTTTGATTTTTGCCAAAGACTAACTTTAGCTGAAACTTGCTGGGACCTTGACAACACTATTTTTTGGGAACTTGTGCCATGGGCTGTTGGCAGGCTGGATCACTAGCTTCATTTATAAGATACCATGTAGTGTTTCAGGACATAGGGACAAATCAGCTTGCAGCCTGTGCTTGTCACAGCTGTCTTGCCTTTCACCTCATGGGAAAAGATTTATCAGGTGTAATTATGTCTAATTGAGCCACTCTTGCTATCTTGCCAATGTTACTTTTTTCTGTTAATTTGATCAGTAGACACAGATGAGATAAAAATGTAAACAGTGCCTATTTGAATGGCTTCATGCTTCTTGGATTATTCAAATGATTCTTTTAATCTGCCATGAAATTATGTGGGTTGTCATGTGGAGTTTCAGCTAACTCCAGTTTTCTACCTCTTAGAATTTATTTTATTCCCATGAGGAAGGTTGGTTTTTTTTTTAATCACCTGTACAGGACAAGCTTATTTTTGTAATGCACCTGCAACTTGCTTTCTGTAGTCACAGGTGTGGGCTTTCTAAACTACGTTTTGTTCTTTTAAAACAACTTGTAAAAGTGTGCACTGTTCATGAGAGACTGATCTGTGTTAAAACCGCAGTCAAAGCCTTGTACAGGCCATTTATTTTAAACTCTGAATAGTGAATGACAAATGGCAAATTGAAAGAAATAGTCTAGCAAATGTAAATTTGTTTTAGTTTTTGATTTTCACATCCTCAAAAAAAAAAAAAGCCTCAAAACCCCCAAAACACTACCCTCCCTCCCAAAAAGCTGACAGGAAAAAAGAGAAATTTCTGGTAAAATGCCTTCTCTATCTTGGCAATCCTACAAAGTGGTAGTGCTGCTCTTGCCGTGCCCTTGTGCTTGTAGAAGGTTGACTGTGTCTCACTCTGACAGCACCTGCAATGCTCTTATCAGAGAGTGCCTGGAGAACAGGGGCTCCCAGGCTATGATATGCCTTTCACAAAAAGTAATGCATCAGCCTGGATTGAACTGAATGCCTTCCCTGTACATCATGCGTGAAACTCTAAGGGATGCCTGTTTTTAAAGTTTCTTACACTTGATCATAAATTTGTATTCTTAGTTGCTTGTGACTTCATCATACTGATCTAAAATTGCTTGAGCAAATAGGAGAATTAGTTTAGTACTGAGGAGCAGAAGCCACTAGTGGGGCACTGGTATTTTTTTGCAAAGATAACATAAGGTTCTGTAGGCAGGTAGTCAGCATTGCTGATGCTTTTTTTTTTAAGCTGATGCTTTTGAAAAGTTATGTAAGAATTACTTCAATTAATGAGTTTCATCCTTTTTTGTCGATTCTTTCCATTTTCACTGGTGGGAGAATACATGATACGGAGTATGAACTTGATTAGTCTTTATTTTCATGTGTTTTAGTGGATAAAACAGAGACTGTTCTTAAAAGCTAAATTCCACTTTGCAGAAGTGTATCCACACTAAGCACATAGATCAAACAGTAATTAATTGAACCATTGGCTAAGGACCACTAGAGGAGGAGAGAAATTAATGGGCAGGAGGAATGTGCTGCAGTTGAACTCTAGACCTGTACCAGGTTGTCTTTTGGTTGAGAGCCTTTACTAAGAAAAAATGCTACTGATTTGGCATACTGCTTTATAGTGTGACTGTACTCCTGAAAGATAAACCTTAACTCCAGCCCACAAAAAGGAGAAGTAAAAACTGATGTTAGAACATGTGTTCCCAGGTATAATCACATTTCTGTATTTTTAAATTGAGGCTAATAACAAACATTATTAATGCTTGTAATTTTCATACTTTATTGTGATAATGACTTTCAGTTAAGTTGTATGTAAGAAGCTTCTTAGCTGTATACATTTGCTGGGACATAAACATTTCATTTTTAGAATTCACTGATCTGCAGTTCTGGTCACGTGTAAAGTAAGAGGGAAATTGAGTTGCAAAACTTGAAGTAGCTCTGTACTAAGGCTACTGCTGCATCACTGCCAAGAGACTTTGGCAAAGGTCACCTTAAGTATCAGAGGAACGTTAATTAGGAAAAAAACCCAAACACCAAGCACAAAACTTATTTCTGCTAATAAACATACGGATCTGGCAAGTTCTCCTGCAATTTTAAGGTATCTGTTCCTTTAGCAGAACCAAACAGTTCAGAGCCGTGTTACTCCTGTGCTTGTTTAAGTTACTGTTATTACTGTGGGATGCGAATAGGTGATGTTTTCAGCAGGCAAGTGTTCAAATTGATTGTTAAGCTACAGGATGATCTGGCCAAAAGGGCTTCTTGTGTTTTGAACAAATTGCAGAAATTGATTCCTTTTGTATACCTAAAGGAATATTGAAGCCTATGGTGCATCCGTAATTGAACTTGCCGTGTAGTCTTATCCAGTTTATCAGTTCGCTCTGTGAATTGCTTATATGGTTACAAATGTGACTAAAATTTTTCTTGATGAGGTTTTTACAAAAGAAGAGAACAAGTTTAGAATACTTCCTTCGGAGAGAAAAAAGGGATTTTTTTTTTTTTTTTTGTGTGTGTGTCATGATGTTGTTGCCATAAAATCAAATCTCCAACTTTTGATATATTTTAGGTGAAAACCATTCTTTGGACTTGACCAGATATTAACTCTGACAGGAATGAAAATCTGAAGATTTTTGTGAACCTACAGCTATCTAAAGGAATTGATGAGCAGGGTAAGCATTCACTTATCTTGCATAAACCTTACTTTTGTGGATATTTGGCTACTGTAACACAGAATATGCCACTTCCTGCTACGTAAGTGGAAAGAACAAAGGAAATCACGAAGGGTAAAGACAGCAGTCAAATTCAGTCTTTCTCTGTTCCAGCGTAAGGTGAAATATCATTCTGAATACTTAAACCTGGAAAATGGTAGTGGTAGACATGAAGTGCTTTCCACAGTACAGATATATGGTGGCAGAACACTAAGTTTGTTGAGGAAAAGGAGGTGAATTTTTTGGCATCTGTTTATTTTGAAATCTAAGAATAAAGTTAAATGCCATGTTGGCTATGAAACCTGGGGGAAGCAGAGCATTTTTTAAACCACTTTAAGTGTATGGAGGTCATAACTATTACTGAGGAATAACTTCAGGGAGTTGCTTTGGGTTTGAAATATCCTAAAATGCATTTCATTTGAATTTGAAAAGCTTTTTTTTTTCTTGTCAGATATTAAAATTTTGCCTGATAATTTTTTGGCATGCAGTAAAAAGCTCACATTGTGAAGAAGCTTGAACAGAAGTGGGCTAAGAACGAAACCTGATGTTTCTTTTGAAGATCTATTCCATGGTGTGGAGTTAAACCATATCTGGAT
Organism: Pygoscelis adeliae; assembly: GCF_000699105.1. NCBI lineage: Eukaryota > Metazoa > Chordata > Aves > Sphenisciformes > Spheniscidae > Pygoscelis > Pygoscelis adeliae. Next base: position 484,682 of record NW_008824350.1, read on the forward strand.
TTTTTTGTGTTATTTCTTGTGACTTCTTTAGTTTCATAGCTGTAGGCAAATCATTTTAACAGTTTCTGACCTTTTGTTCTTGCGGGTTCTATGTTGTTAATGGACTCAAAAGTAGTATGACTTTTTAAAAAACACATTGTAAGAATTTAGAAGGGTCTTCGTGAACAGGAAGGATCGTACAGTGACTTTACACTTTAAAGCTCTTTTATTTCTACCAAAGAAAATATAATTCCTGCAATGCAATGCTAACATGGATTTGACTTAATTTTTCTTTTTAAACATGAAGAGTTTCGGAGCTTGACATGATGGAGCAGGGGAAAGTAATTTGCCTGTGTGCAGGTGGATTTTTTTTCATGGTTCCTAAACCAAGGACATCTGAGGGAAGAGTAAAGGTGGTTTTAACACACACTGTGGTGTTACACATAAGCTAACAATAGTTTAGGTCCTCTTTGCTCCTTGCAGATTAGAAAATTATTAAAAATGTTGGTAACTTCTTTCCTTAGTGCCTTCTTTTGAGGAGTACTTAAAAAGGCTCTTCAGTGTAATGAGTTCAGTTTTTCTTCCCTAAAATGGCTTATACTTTGTCTTTAATTGCAGTTTGGTCTGTTTTAGATGGAAAGGTATTTTGTGAATTTTTCAAAACTTCTTGGGTAATTGCTACGTAATCTAAACTATACAGAGATATCCATCGTTAATCTATTGCATGCCAGATGGCCCTCTTTTCTGAATGGTAGTGAGCCAATCTTATATGCCCAAAGGAGCAACGTGTGGTTGAGACAGAATATAGCTTTGTTTCTTTTTATTTGAAAGCTCTAAGCTCATATAAGCACCTATGACTGAAATGTGCTTAAGTGCAGGTTTTAGAGACCAGGATTTCACTCACTGTCCTTTGCAGTTTTGATTTTGAGAGATGTGTCTCCCAAATCTGTTTGTTTCACAGCCTAGGAAAGGGACTCACAACTTAAAGTAATATACTTAATGATGAACTAGGGTGTCTTATGTGTCAGATCTACACCTGAAACTGCATTATGAGTGGCCTATTTTTCTGACCGTGACAGCTTATGGAGCCCTGGCTTTCTGCTGGATTTTGCTTCTGGGCCTGCCTCCCAGGTATGTCACTGCTGCACAAGTCATTGAGTCATTTTGCTGTCTCTACCCTCCTCCACCTTGTACATGCTTGCGCAAGTGAGAAGGCAGTAGAGAAGCAAGAAGCTGCATCAAAAGATTTGCTCATCAAACCACATCCTAAAAATAGCGTGGTGACTTTACGTGTTTCTGGGTCTTTATATGTTGCCTTCTCTGAAATACCAGTAAAGCTAGTAAATATATTTGTAAAGAGCAGCTAATCAAACTGGAAAAGGAAATAGCTTATCTGAAAATCTCAAAGCTGGTATAACTTTTATTTGTAGAACAAAAAGAACATAGGTTGTAACAAATGCAGCTTTGCAAGTGTAGTGCAGCTGCTGTTTCATTCTGAGAGAATTCACGGCCACAACAATTCTTCTGTAATTCTTTTGGTTTTATATCCTTCTGCAATGAGGATGTTAATTGAGGCAGCTGTGGGTCATTTTTGGACACTAGAAACTGGGATGAGACAAAGTCTCAGTCAATCTGAGAGAACAGATTCCTCAGTTCTCTCCCCTCCCCTGTTGGGGATGCATCACTCCATTTCTGAGTGCAGTTTAGGCGGGGGGGGGGAACCCCACCTAAACAATATCAGTAGTCTGAGGTATTTATGAATTTTCTGTGTGTTCCTGTAATGAAACTTACTGTTCTGCTTTTTTTCTCTCCTCTTTCAATTCTGTATTACAACGGCACGGGTATCACTGCCAGCTCTGTGCGTGGCAGATTGCATTCCAACAGGTGTGTTGTTTTTGTTTTCCTGGCGTTTATTTTGCAATTTAGTATGAACATAATACTTTACATCTGTAATTCAGTCTAGTTTGAACAAGTTTAGCTCAAGTAGTGGTTGAGTTGTGGTTTTGATGGAATGATTGTTTGGCGAGCTTCGTCCGTAAACACTTTGGTGCTTTCAGCACATAGTATTTTGGGGCAGCCATAGTGCAATTGCATAATCTTAAATTATGTGCTTTACAAATAAGAGATGTTTATAAGGATTGAGTGCAAGTTTTGAGCAGTTGAAAATTTGGTGCATGAAAAAGAATCCAACTTCTTGTCAGTATCCCAGGCTTTACTTTAAAAACCTCTTTTTTTTTTTTTTTTTTTCATTACATGCATAGTTCAACCTAATACAAATCTGATGATGATACAGAAATGCGTGGGATTTGCTTCAGGTTTGCAGGGGCTCCTTAATGAAATATGTTGTTCATCTTTGGTTGCTAGTCTGTAGTTTCAGGTGACTCATTTGTGACTCTTGTGACATTCCACAGCCCTCCTCTGCCCCAAATGGTGGCTAGAAAACTTTGATCTAATAAGAGAAAGTTCTGGTAGCATTCAGGAAATGCTGAATAGCATATGTACTGAAAAATGAGAGAACCACACTTGTTTTAGTAATCTGAGAGTGACTTAGATGCTTATTAATCAAAACTAGTTTACGTGTATCATTTTTGGGGACTGTAAAATCTAAGCCTTAAATACTGCTAAAACTGTAGCTAACAGCTCCCCCCCTTTTTTTAATACGGGGGGAAAAATGTGAGAAACGGTATATTACAAACAGTTAGTTTTACAAGCAGTTATTTTTACAAATTCTACTAGCTTCAGGACTGCCAGCATTGGAGATGAGAGATTTGTGGTATTAAAAAGTGCCTGATCTTCCACGGATTCACTTCTTGAATCAAACTATAATTCTGTCCTTGATGTTGTCCTGTGGTCAGTGTTACATATTGCGGAGAAGAAAATTGCTCTTAATCAGAGTTTAAAAAGAAATTTATCTTACTGGGATTTCACCAATCCTTGTATACCATGGAAAACTGTTTTCTGCTTATGTTCATGATTTTAGCTGTCTCTTATTTATTTTTAAAATCCCTCTAAGGCCATAATTGTCCATATTTTTTGTTTGTATGGAAGCTGTGCTGTATCTCTTATTGTCTCTCTTTCTCTAGTCCCTCTATCTTTTTGAACAATGTGAGTGACAAACTCAGAAATGGTGAAGAAGAACCATGGTAGATTGTATGTGGTGATGATTTCTGTTTTGTTTTCCTTTCTAAAAGATCCCAATTCTTTTCACTTGTCTGTTGATGGTGTAAAGCTGATATTTTCAGTGAATTATCCGTAGTGACTTCCAGTCTCTTTCTGAAGGGTTAACAACAAATGTGAAGCCTGTTAATATGTAGATTCACTTGAGGTTATTTTTCCATTCCTATTGCATTTATTGGCAATGGATTTCATCTAACATTTTATTTCACAATCAGTCCATCACTGTGCAAACACTTTGTAGCTATCCACAGTGACTTTCAGACAAGATTATTCTGACTAATTCTGAATCTGAATCTCAAAAACTTTAGCTTTGCAAAGTTTACAAAAGTTCCTGTATCTGTCAATTTACTCCATGCTGATGCATATGTTCATGAGCATAGGTCCAAATGTAGATACTTGAGAAAGGTTATCAGTGCATCATCCTCTTCCCATCTTCCTCTCTCCCCTAGTCGCCATTTAAAAAAGCTTATTGCTTCTGCTTATCTCCCAGTTCATGTTTGTTTACCGGTTATAATTTCCAAGTAATTTTTCTCTCTCATCCTATGAGAATTTGGTTTCTTTAAGACCCTTTGATGAGAGATCTTGCTGAGAGCTTCCCCTAAACTTCCATGTGTATTCTGGAACTTTTTGGATGTATTACATTGAATAGTTTTTGTATGTTCATTGCCTCCTTTAGCAAATCCTAAATGGTTGGACGTCTCTTTATGAAAATTGGAGTGCTTTACTGTATACCTTATTGTAAAGAAAGATGATGTTTTCCTTTGAACAGGCAAGTAAAGTAAGATGAATAATAAAGAGTATCTGTAGCAGAGCCAAAAGGCACACCTTGTAGTTGTGGCAATGGCATGAGATAACTCTGAATGCGTTTTAACCTGTTGCATTATGCTGCCTTGAACCCAACCTGCTGCACAGTAGAACTGGAAATATTTGAAAGACACATGTTCCCTGCCAATTGCAAGGCAACCACACCCTGACTTGTGTTTGCTACTCTTATGAAGGTGCATTTTTAATATATTGTAAACAGTTCCTCATGGTTGCTGTGTAGTAAGAAGCTGATTTAATGAAGCTTTTGAAAGGAACAAGCACTGTAAATCTCAGCTTTACTTAACAGGTTCTTTTGTTTGACCACTTTAAACTGTTGAATAAAATATGCAACTGCAGTTAACTGTATGTAGTACTGTGGTACAGCTGAGGCAGCTCTTTGTGCCTGTTCCCTGGGCTCAGGTGGTGGGGAAGTCTCCCAGGGTGCTGCCTTCCCTGAACCTTCCTCCTTGCCAGCTGGATAAATCAATATGCTGCAAATACACAGGTGTATTTTAGACCTGTCAGTATCCCCGTAGCTGGCTGATGGTCAGAGCTGTACTATGTAGAGAGGTGGCTAGTATGCATGTTTTGAGAGCCAGTATGGTAATGTGAAATAATCATTTGCACTAGATTTTGAGGATATCCGAGAGGCATCATGTTACATTTCAGATAGCAAAGGGAAGATGCTCAGAATAATTCTAGTCCGTTTGCCTTTAGAAGTATTTCTCTGAGACTTCTAGATAACATATAAAAAAGGAAGCATCTGTTGGCTGAGCTCTGGGGTTGCAAAATGCCAAATATAATACTTGTGCAGTAGTACATGAATGAAGTTGTTTCTGATAGTGTCTCAAGTGATATATGTTAATTCTAGAATGATATTTTGGAAAATCACATAATCTTAATGTAATTAGTGTTTCACGGATGATAATGTTCTGTGTAAATTCATTTTGCTTTTGAAAATCAATTGCAAGTACAGTGTGATGCTCTGTGATACTTACTTCTGAGATAAGTCTGTTCTTTTGTATTGCAGAAAAAAAATTACATGACTATAAGATAAACCAGGCAAATCCTCCAAAGTTTCATGTCGGTACCCACAAAGAGAAAACCCTCTTTTCTGACCTGTTCTTGGGCATGAAATCATGCGAGTAACAAGGACACTTACTGCTTTTAGTTGTAACCAAAGAATGATTTTTTTTTTGTGGTCAGTGGCTACATTGCTTTCTACCAAAGCATCTAGTCTTTCATTTCTATGTGCTTTTACAGTTAGAAAATAGCACCTGATGGAGAAACTACATAAATGTTGTTCTCTCAAGATGTGCTTCCAAACACAATTATTGCTCAGTAATAGAATAAGGAGATCTTTGTAATATAATAATGCTTCTTCCATTGTTCTATAGGTTCCTGTGGTATTTCTTTTACCAGTCCTGTTACCTTGAAATGAATTCTTATATCCCAAATCATTGTTGCAGATAGTCAGTAAATGTGCAGGGGTGTTGGACTAGATGATCTTTAAAGGTCCCCTCCAACCCAAACTATTCTCTGATTCCATGATACATCTTTATTTTTGAAGTCCTTTGCTGCTTTAAGGGATCAGTCAAACTTTTTTTTTGATGGCAGCTCAAGTGCTAGAACACAAAATGGAAGTTTCCATAAAAATGTGCCAGCTCATAGAACTGTTGTGAAGAGACCGAATGTGGTTCTGTCTGAAGTGTGAAGAAGATCGGGAAACTGTCTAACTGGACATGTCGTTCTTCTGTGCACTTGAATGCCTTCAGTTTTACCTGCTTTATGTTTTGATTACTGCTTGTCCTGTACTACTTTTGACATTCCATAGACAGGTAGGTCCTGGGACTCTGCTGTAGTTCAACAGATGGTAGTTTAGAAGAGTTGGTGGTTTCAGCATCTAAGAATCTGACTCAGCTTTCATGGATGAGGCGGTCTGCAGGTAAATGATGAAGCTACCCACAATACTTGAATGTTTTAGTATTATGGATATGGGAGAAAAAAAACCCACCAAAAAACTTACAGGTACATTTTCATAATTAAATACTAGCTCTCTTGTATCTACCTTTTATTTTAAAATCGATGCTTCTAAGGTTCTTATATTTATTGCCACTGTCTTGCTCTGCTGATGCTAATTGTTAGTCATGACAGCTTGTGAATAGGGAGATGACACGTAAACTGCAGGCTGACCATAAACTGCAAGCTGACCACAAGGAACTGAAAATAATCTGTGAATTAACTACTGTAAGGAACTGAAAATAATCTGCTGAATTAACTACTTCGTCCAGGAAGTTACTGGGAGGTAAAATGGTCCCTCCAAATTACCTGGCTGCAGTTATTTCTTGAAACAGAGCAGCTTTGGGTAATCTGGGAGAATATGAAATTTAAGAAGTAACACACTATTCCTGGATTTTGAGTAAAATCCTACTATCGTTGATGAATACTTACTGTATTTTCATATGCAAACCCCCCCCCCCACCTTCTCCCCTGTTGAAAAGAGCAGTACTACTTTCTGCTATTTATTTCTTGTTAAACATTGGGGGAGGAAGTAGAGAGTGTGATATGACTAACCTACATTAAAAATAATTAAAACCATAGTTGTGTAGTGGTGGTTCACTGATAAAAGAACAACTTAAATGTATTTCTCGTTGTTGTAATTAGCTTAATGTAAGTAAGTAATTACATTTCCATTACACTTCTACAATAATCTGAGTTTTAAAAACAGAAGCAGTATTATCTCAGTATGCCATGTTACTGTGTGTAATGGCCTATAATAATAATAAAACAAAATTCTAATTTTGAAACTATATTCAAGAGGACTTTTCTTAGCATTTGGCATTTTGTGTGCCAGTAAAGAAATTTTAGCAAGCATTTGTAGATGAGGAAGACATTAGTTAATGGATTTGGCAATAAAAATATTTTAAAATGAATTCTGGTAATCTGAGGCATCCCTGACACATTCAGGAAAACAAATAAATATAATGTATGTACATTTCAATTGTGGATGAGATCAAGCCTTACTAGGTACGTGATCATAGCAGTTGAAATTACATGGGGTTTAGCATTGGAGTTGAATCTCTGTGGGCTGCCTGGTGCAAAACAGTCTATTTAATGAATGGTTCTATTTCTGAACTTCCCTTGGCAAGTTGCAGTTGGTTAGTGAGGTTTGAAAGGTTTAGTATTAGGATTTTTATCTTCTAAAACAACATATTAAATTTTAGGGATAGCTTGTAAGATTCTATGATTCTGAAATTGGGAAGTTGGTAAAACAGAAAATAGTGTTTCTTCCTAAAACATTTTCGAAGTAGTCCACTTATGAAAAAACTACAAACACGTAAAAATCATAAAACTTGAAGCCTCCTAAGCATACATGACTCTTCATCTCCACTGATAATCAGGAACAGCTCTGTTTGGTATTTTAAGGTCTCATCTGTATACTGTATTAAGGCCTCCTGACTTCTCAAGAAAAGCAGTGGCATTGTGTTCTCAGATTTCTGGGAAGGTTTCATTATCAGATGGATTTAAAAGCAAAACTTTGACGTGACCAATTAATGTAGAACAGTGCTATACTGCCAAAGATTATTTCTGTTCTTTTTTTTGTTATACTGCATAACAAATTTTAGGGTAGGCGAGTTCTTTATTTGAAACTTTGAAATGGTTGTAACTAACAGCCTCACAAAAAGTTTTTCTTATTTCTGAGGGATAATTTTCAGACATACCTTTTAATCTTGAGTATGCAAATAGTTGAATGATTTGTTACTGTGATTTTTATTTACAATTGTACATTTGCTCTGATTAATGTCTTAACTTATATTTTGCCGAATACAAGTTATTTTATTGTTGCCTTTTGTTAAAAATGGCTTTTCACTACTTTTTTAAAAATATAACCCATAAGCAGAAAGCTGATCCCACAAAAAAGTGTTATGACCTTTTAAGTCCACATGTTGCCACAGCATAATTGCATGCAAATATACAGATACTTACACAAGGAGGTTTTGAGTTGATGAGAGTTCTACGTGGATAACGAGCAGAAGACTGTTTTAATGTGTCATAGAACTGTGGTGACTGTGGACGTATGCTTTGAGCTTTCATTTATTGCCTTAGTTTATAACTGCCTGCCTTCTTTTTGTGGGGAACACAGTCCTATATTTTGCGTGATAATTTTTTTTTTACTTTGCAGTGTAGAGTAGGGGTAGAAGATCTTTTGGAGCCAAATAGTTGATCCAGATTCAATTAGCTTATAGGTGCATAAAAAACAGGTATGAATTTAAAACAGCAGAGTTCAATTAACAAAGAACATGTGGGTTTTTTCCTACCAGTTTCTAGAAGAGTGATAGGAACAAGAGGTGTAATGCAAAACAGCGTGAGAACTTGGTTCATGTGCTAAACGTTATTCCACCAAGACCAGCTTCTACATTATTATAACCATGTATATTATTATTATAAGCATACATAACCATGTATTTTATATATGTGTATATGCATATTTCAGAGTGCTTATGGTCTTCATACTCTAGAAAAGAGTTGCTGCATACTGTACCTATAAAGGTTTTTTACTCTCATGTCTGGTTAATGAGTCTATTTCATCAAACAAGTCTGTTAGTTCCTGAAAATAGTATCTGCTCATAGAAATCTGAGTAGCAAAGTCCATCTAATAGTTTGAGCTGTGAGTTAAGCTTGCAGCTGTGTGGAAGTACAGGATTTCAGGGAGTCAGCTTTTGAGGTATCGGGGAATAGAAGATATGTATAGTTTCTATACGCTGCTACTAATGGTTCTATCAGAAGTATGTTACTCTGCAAAAGATGAGCTGAGCTGAAAAACTTTTATCACTTACTATGCATTTATAAGGGAAGAAAATTAATGCACAGACCTCCGGTGCTGTTCTTTTTATCCTTTTTATGAACCAATCTTTCTTTCTGCTCAAGATACAATTCCTCATCTGTTTCCAATGTCAAAGGATAGATAAAGAGCTTTGAAAGCAATAATTGCTTAAAGGCATGTGGGAGAGAAGTATCTTAAACTGGAATCTTCAGTCTTTTTTTGCTCATCCTGTCCATAAGTGGTTTTTGTATTTTCTCCATTCTTTAATGGTTTTTTCCAGTTAAAATTGAAGTGTGGGGCAATACAAACTCTGTAAATTCTTTCTTTTGAGTTACAAGGCCTTTGAAAGCTTTGGTTATTCATCAAGAGAAATGAATTTTCAGAGTATGAATTCTGATGCTTGCATACATTTTATATACTAGGATTCACTTTGGGGCAATATTTTACTGGCATCAGTCACCGCATAGCACAGAGCTGCCTTGTGAGGAGCATTGGCTTCTTTGTAGCCTGCCAAGAAGTCTATGTGGGTTGGCGGCATGAATGCCATCCTTCGGATGAAATTTTTTGATGCCAGGATTAAGCCACAAAAAGTGGAAGGAAAAAACAACAATACTGAGTCTGTTATGTAAAAAAAAAAACATTTAAATAACTTAGTCTTTCAGTATAGGAATGCTAAAAAATAAAACCCAACAGTTGCTTGATGTTTCTTCACATTTAGACACTTAAACTTTTTCCAAAACACTTTGGAATTTGTGGGTGATTTCTTTCAAAAAGAAAAAAAGCATTTCAGTAGTGTGCTGAGCAAGCAGGAAATTTTGAAAGTGAATGTTATCTAGTTCTGTTAAGTTCTTTGGCTACTGTCTTTAAGTAGAATTTTAGAGTTATTAGATGCTTTGCAGTTCAGCGTTTGGTTTCCTATCTCAAGAGGAAATAATACTAAAGTCATTGCGTTCCTGGACCTGAAGTTTTGTGGTAGTTGTATAATGAACTTAGTTTGTGAGCACGAAAGATGGGCTGAAGGGCAAATCACGTAAGTTATATCATGAATGCAGTGGGACTTGAAATGTCTGAGAATATAATGTTTTCATTAAATACCCCATTTTCTACTACATAGTTTTCCAGTACAGATTCTGATTTCCCTAGTGGAAGCGCATTGTTCTGAAACCATGAGCAAAAAAGTAATTTAGCTAAAATTTGGCGCAGAGTTCTAAAATTAAATTAAAACCTGTATTGAAAATGAGATCTGATCTTTGTGGTAGGTTACAGAACTGACTGATTCCAGACGTTCTTTAAATGTGCATCGTGTTCAAAAGGCAGCTCCCACAGCACACGCAGTTGGCGAATGTCCTGTGCAGTTTTGGTTTCAGCCAAAGATGAAACAGGATCCCATGCGTAAGGTGAGGCGTCATGGTGGAGGCAACCTAAAATGGCACTGCTGCTACATAATTTCTTTCTGCTGAAGCATTCTACTTACCTTTCTTGCAATAGTGCTAATATATTGACATATAGACAGTGAATCAGATCAGCTCATGGATCTGCATAGACTTTCTTTGACTCTTTGGGGATCTTTTTTTTTTGCTTCTCAGCCAGAGCAGCAAAGTGATCCAACCTGCTGCTTGCTACATACTAGTGTGGACACAAGGGAGGATTCAGCTTGTGTGGCTGAGGCACAGCATCTTCTGCCGAGCAATGCAGTGTTGGATGGTCCTAGTGCAGTTATGAAATTTCAGTGTTTTCTGAAATTTCACAACTGTGTGAAATTTGTGTCAGAATTTTACTTTTGTGTATCTTAATATAGTAAGGTAATCTAGCTATATAAAAATTAAGCCTAATTATTTAGGCTTTAACTGTATTCTGAAATCTTTTTAGAAAAGTTTCTAAATTCTGAATAGCTCTTTTCCTTCCTTCCTTTTTCTCCTTTATAAAAAAAAAAATGAACTATTTTCTGCAGTTCTGTTGCATCAACTTCCTTTCTGTGTCTGATCATTATTTCCAGAAAGCAGAGAACTATGACAAGTTAGTGTATTTTTTTTTTTATTTAAAAAAATTCATAAGACAAGAAAATGCTGTATTGCTGTTAGGGCCTATGCAATTAAAGTAAAAAAGTAAAAGGTTTGTTTTTCATTTTAAATTAGTGATAAGCACAGCATATCATCGTGAAAGGGATCTCTTATTTTGTGCTGACAGTGTATTTTTGAGGGAATGTATTCAAATAAAAGTAATGTAGAAGAATTGTATCAAAATCGTAATCACTTTTGAAAGGCACACGGCATTTTCTGCATATTTAATTCTTTATTTTCTTCATGTTCCTGCTTGGTATTTTGTTTTGCGTGCTATACCTCCGTAAAAGATTACTGTATTATGCCTTCACTAAACACTAAATGTTGCTTTTTATAAAATGCATTGTGTAACTTGTTTGTTCCTTGGCTTCCTTATGGAAAGGATGTCCTGTATTTGTTTACATTTGTGGATTGCCATACATTCTTGTCAATTTTGTGAATGCCATTGCATTTAATATTCTCAAGCTTTTTATCTTATGATAAAAAGATTTGATGATAGTGAGTTATTGGACTGTTCCTTATTACAGATGGTTTGAAATGAGAGCTAGACTAAAACTAGAAATAAATGTGAAGTTAGGAAATATTTCTGAAATGAGTAGTGTGTTAGACTGAGGGGGGTGTTTAGAATGGGCACGCATCAGCTGCGGAAAGAAAGGTGTAAAGCAGACAAAAAGTCACAACATGTAAGTATTGTTAAGGGAAAGCGGCTCTTGTGTAGGGGCCCTGTGTGACCGGGACAAGGAGGTGCAGCAGAGCTGTGGTAATATTGGATGTGCATCCTCCTTCTTTCCTGTTTGTACTTTAAAAAAAGAAGTGATCGGGCTATTCAGTAGAGCTTCTTTTAGGCACCAAGTATGCTCATTTGGAAAGTAAGAATGGCAGAATGTCTCCGGGTTTGTGTCGGTTTCTCTATCCCATGCTTCCAAGTGGGTGGTTATCAGGAAATCTTGCAGTCCTGTGTCTGGTAGAGATAAGAGTAAAGCATGAGTGCTGGGAAACAGTGTAAGTCACTTACATGAAATTTAACTTGAGATTCTGCTTTAGAAGAAATGGCCATATGCTGAAAAATGTCAACACATGTTCATGGAAATGAGTAATTATGAAGTAGAACTTGACTTAGTCTGCCTTAATGTTCATATTAATTTAAAAAACATAAAATTACTTTTTCTAAAGTTTGTTTGTCCAGCCCTTTAGATAACCAAATCTTGTGGTTGATACAGAATAGCACATTACCGGGCTGTGAAATAAAAAAGATAAGGATGATTTCTAAATGAATATGCTAAAAATAATTTTCTAGAGCGTAGACATGAGTGCTACTGTGAAGATGGTGCAGATGCTCATAATTGGATTATTGAACATGATGTATTCTTATCTAAAAAAATGGCAATGAAATGTGCTCAGTCACTGGTGTTGGATGCACTGTCGCATTAGGAATTCAGTTTTGTGTCTCAGTTTAGGAGGATCTAGGGCTTTAGTTTGTCACGGTGCTAAAAAGACTAAAGTGACTTTTGGGTGGTGTGGGACAGAGAGGACTATCCAGGGTTATCCAGCCTCTGTTGGCATGGAAGGGCACCAGCTGCTTTTTTTTTTTTCCCCCCAAAGTATTCATAACAGTTTGCTGTCAAAGCTACTGCCTAATTTGGAACTGGAGGCAAAAGGTTTGTCTTTGCATAGTAGCTCACTCATAATTGAATGTTTGTATTTTCTACAGGTATTGTGAGACTGTACCTGCGAATATATGAGGAGCAGTGAGGAGTGAAATAAGGATTAGATGCTTAGGCTTGTTCTGAGATGCTCGTGTTCATAAACATTTCTTGTTTCCTTGGGTTTCTCATGTCTTACCGTGTTTTAACTGCATTTCGATTTATTATGAAAAGTATTTCTAAACTCTCAGTTGGCATATTGCGTCTTCAGCTGTAACGCTAACTATTTAATAGCTTGGACTGTAGTGTAATGAATGTTGTAAATTTCATCATGTGTTTTTTGAAGTTTTATTAATTTTTTTCACCACCTCTGTCAGGTCACCATAAAGAAAAGGGTGTTGCCTTTTTAATTTTAAGTTTAATATCTGGTAAATTACTTTTAGGCATGTGGTTCTTTTTAAAGTATAAAACATTATAGAATGGTGAAAAGAAGAGTTTGTCTATACAGAGCTTTTATTAGAGACTACTTTTGCCTGTCTTGAGAAAATTTTATGAAGGTGGGAGGGATGATGTGAAGTGGTTTAGTGTTGGATACTTTCATTAGTGTTACCTTACAATTCTTCATCTTATACCTTTGTGCAGGTGAGAAAGATGTTTACACCTGTTGGTGCATGCCATCGCAGTATGACTTCCCAAATTCTCAGAGAAAAACACCATATCGAGACAGAACAAAGGTGGTTTTCAAAAAGGCCCTGTGCTTATCCCACCACCAAATAGTTCCCCTCCCCATCTTCCCAATTTCAGCTGCAGGGATTGCGCGAGTGCTGTCTATCTAAGATAGGCTGGCTTGGCTCTTTGCCTAACCTGCCTGGCTGATTTTGCCCTTAGTAAGTTAGGTCTCACTCATGTCATCTGTCGCTGTAAGCAAGTGGTTTGGGATATTAGTATCTCCAGCTAAACTGACTGTGTACGAAACAAGTTTGCCTGGGACCTGGATTTGCACAGTGAGGTTTGCTTAGTTTTTTCCTCTCCTTTTCTGCCTTGAGTTGGTTCTCCTTCAAATGCCTGCTCTGTAGGGCACAACATGACAACCAAGGTCTTTTTTATTATATGCAGAGGTGACAATAGCATGTCTAAGGAAGACAGCGAAGTGCCTTGTTTCCAAAATACAACCTTTGTCTATTATTGTTTTCACATGCAGGGGGTGGATTTGATGTTCCCAATTATTCATTTTATGGAGTGTTAATTGATTAATATTAGAATGGTTCATAGAATGGTTTGGGTTGGAAGGGACCTTTAAAGGTCCCAAATATTCATCAGAATATTGCTGAAATGGAGCCTGGGTTTATGTACGGGCCTGTTTTCATTGTGGTGTGCTTTCAAGGAAGGGAAAGGGGCTGAAATCTTAACTTTCTTTTCAAATGCAGCTAATGCCCTTTGTGGCACGTTCAGTTCCTACAAATCTTAACGTGCATTGCTGGGCTCAGGACCTTGTTTTAGCCAGACTGGTTTTTAGCAGCACTGTTGTTCAGATGTAATTAGAATGCTTTGTGTAAATGTTTTGGTCCTAATACAAAGAAAACCCTGCAGCTTATTTGAAGAACAGTTTGTCTGCAGTTAGATTGGTCTGGTAAATAGTTTTAAAGTGTATGTTTAAATGTATATAGTAAACATTTTTAGAGTGCTCTGAGGGAGACCAGAAGGAACAACACCCAGGTGAGTGCTGGGCAGCACAGCAGTGAGGAATAGATACACAGGTTCCAGTTGAGACATGGCGTTGTCTTGGATCAGGTTCCTGTCTGTGAGTCTTCTTTGTTTGGAAAGATGGAACACTACTATTTCTTTTATAAGGCCTAACTAGATGTTTGCGAAAATCTTTGAGAAGCTCTTGATTAATGGCTGTATGTAATATGTGATTATATCACACAGAATAATAGAGGGTAGGAGGAGAAAAATTGCCAATGTAATTTTCACAGCATTGTGAAAACTTAAGGCTTTGTTCTTTTTCAAATGCTGTCTTTATATTTAAACATAACTTCTTCTGCTGCTTCCCCCTAATATTCAGCTCCTTCAAAACAATAACAAAACAAGAAAGAAGCATATCTACCTTTTAAAAAAAGGAGGAAGAAGTAGTATAGGGCATGTGTGTGCGGTTTTGGCTATGTTTGGGGTTTTTATATTTTTTTTAAAAATATGTTTTTGCCATATTCTGCTTTTACCAACATTCACAGCTGGTATATAGCAACTCAACCTATGAAAACTTACTGCTTTTTTTTTTTCCTTTCCCTTTTCCTTTTTAAAGGCACCAGTATCTGGTGAAATTTGTTTGTTTGCAGGCTTTTCAGTACCGGTTGCTTAACTTCATACAACTGTAGAGCCAACACACTGCCCCTCCGAGTTTAAAATTGAGTGGATATTGGTTTTGAAGCTCAGACATTGATTCCCCTCCCTGCCTTGTTTTTTCTGATCTTCATTTACCATGGTAACCTCTTGGCAGGAGTTTTTTAGTCGCTTTTGCCTTTAACATGCACCCAGCTTTTTTTTGCAACAGAAAAGGAGTTCCTAAGCAGGCTTGTCTGAGGAGCTGGCAGCTGTGGATGACAGAACCTGGGCCGGGATTTGGTAGGAAACTTCTTGGGGGTGTGGTGGAAAGACTTGCTTGGGAGGGCCAAGGACACTGCACTGCAGAAGCTTGCCAGCAGAAAAGCAGCAGACAGAGATGGCTGCTCTGCCATCCATCACGTGCCACAGGGCAGTGAAGTGGATTTGTTAAATATACCATCTGAAATAAGAGCACTAGGTGGATTTCTTCTTGAAGAACTTCTGTTTCTAATTTTTTGGTATTAAAAAAAAAAAGGGGGAACCCAGTAGGTGCAAATAATATGCTGGAGGCAGAAGCCAGTGGGAGAAGTTAGAAACTTACGCCATGGTCAGCACCTTGGTAGGTACTTTGTTCGGGCAGAGTTCTGCCAGAGAAATAACACATGGTTTGTCAGCTGAATGTAGGTGGCTAGCAAGCATTTCATGTGCATGCTAGCATTTTTTTGGTCAGTAATAATGCTGGAATATAATGAAAAACAGCAATAATGGAGAACCATCACTTTTATGGGAGCTTACCTGTGGGAGGCTTGTGATGAACAGGAGACTTTCCTCTTCGGAAGTTTTGTCATCAGTGTAGTTTGAGAGAAGGAACAGGTTGCTTTGGTAGAAATACTAACTTAGTCCCAAAACGTCTTGTTTTTAATCTTTAAATCCTAGGTTGTTGCCACTGAACAATAAATTCTTGCTTTCTCCAAGAAGTTTGCATTTGTGTTTTTGAGAAACACACAGCAATATTACTTTTTATCCTGTATTTAAACAATGCCTTTGTAGTGGGTGAAGAAATGAAGCAGCTCGAGTATATGAACCTCTTGAAAAAAAGAAGAAACCCCAAAACCAAACCCTTCACCTTCTTCCTTAGCACATTAAAATTTTCTTTGTCTGAAGTGAAACGCATTTTGGTTTAGTTGTTAAACATCCAGCTCCATTACAGTGGCACAGTTCCACAGACTGTTTCTCAGAGGGGGTTTGGGTAAGAGTAGAAATCCTGTCATCTAAACATGTATTGTGGTTGAAGTGGAGGCCAGTAGGCAGTTGTAGACTGTATTCTGGTCATGTGACTTAGTTCACATAAATCTAAATTGCAGGATTAGACTTATGTACATGTATGAAAATGTTTCATTGGCATTTTAGGTTTGTCTGCATTCTTTCTTCAGAGTGTTAATAGCACTTAAAATTGTTAAAAATTAATTTAGCATGCAAGAGACACCATTTAGCTGGAAGAGACACCATTACACTTTCTTTCAGAAGATAAGACTCCGTTATGTTTCATGCATCTGGCAATACTTCTGCAGGCCTTTATGGTATGAAAAAGATGGGACACCTTTCTACTTGTTTGGAATATATAAATTCCAATACATAGAATGTGGAATAAACATTTCTTAACAAGGAAAATATGAGTGGTGAAACAAGAATTTTCAAGTAACTGCAAAAAATTAAATGGAAAATGCAACAAAAAGGAGGACAGTATGAGGAACGTGGAGGTAAACTAGATTGTAAAGGTATGGCTTGAACTGTTGTAAGGAAGGCTTTATGTTCAGAATCTCTTTCTTTCAGGTTGTGACAACAGGGCAACAGCAGCAACAGGGTTTTTTCTCTTGAATGAACTCCAAACCTTCCTTAAAACTTGTCCGTTATATTAGTAACAGAGTGCCAAGACCTGCTGTTTCTGCTATGCTATCATTCTTATTGTCTGTACGGTTAACAAGTTAAGAGAGGGTTGTAGATTTCCTTCAGGTGGAGGTGAAAAAGGATTCCAGAGTAGATTCACATTTTAATCCATTTAAAATTTATTCTTTGTTGCAGTAGGACACGGACTGCTTTTTCTTAACGATCAGTACATTCAGCTGTGATGGACTCAGTCTACTCCTGGTGGAATTGAAAAGCAGTGTGCTCTGTTGTGAAAATATATAGGTTTTCAATAGTAAGGAAATTTTGGTCAGTGGCAGGACAATGTTTACAGTAATTACAGAAAACAAAAGGCATGTTCATTCTTGATGAAAGATTTGGCTGATATGTTGGAATTGTTGTATACGGACACCAACAGTAATTACCAACTCATATTTCAAGTCATTGTACAATTGTCAGTGGTGCCAAAGTTCAGAGACTGGTGGCCAAGAAACAATTACAAGTTTATCACTTACCATTTCATTGGGTTAGCTTACTACCTTCTTCCTGACCCTTGCTATTTTTTAAACCATAACAGTAATAAATTATGTGAAATTAAAATAGTTTATCAACCTGTGCACTTACATTGTAATTCTTGGCTTCCTTACTCCATGCTTTTTTCCTTTTCTGGGAAACAAAGAAAACCAAAAAAGTTTTCATATAAGCTTTATTTAGTTAACTAACAGAGATACAGTGCTGTAACTTGTGTTGAGTTTCGTTAATTAACATAGTCAATATCGTTTAAGTCTAGCTGATGTTAGTGTAGCAAAACAATTGTGTACCACACTAAAAACAAATGAGTTGTGGTTGTTTTCAGATGGGATAAGTCCAGGTTAAGCAGAAGGAAAACAATGGACAGAGAATACAGTATTGTGTGAAAATTATTCACAGTCTTACCACTTTAAGGTAAAATAGCTTTGAAATATTTGCACTTTTTTCCCTTCAGGAAGTTCAACATAAGCAACATATTTGATAAAATGGTAGGAGAAAATGAACCCTGTGTGCATCAGCTACTTGACAACTCAGTTTGGGCAGCAGTGATGTTGTGGAGCAATGCAATTCTATACAACCAGGGAACAAAACCAGTAAGATATAAGAGGAAGTTTAACACCTCTTGTGTAACGATGAAAAGTCATAAGGTTTTAAAACTGAATTGTTTATACTGAAAGGCATGCTTCCTTGTAAACTTGGGCAGTTTCATAGGCCAAAATTCATGTGTACCAAATGATGCCAAGCAGGCTGTCCTGGTTTCGGCAGGGATAGAGTTAATTCCCTTCCTAGTAGCTGGTACAGGGCTGTGTTTTGGATTGAGGATGGGAACAAAATTGATAAGGCACCGATGTTTTAGTTGTTGCTAGGTAATGCTTACACTGGCCAAGGACTTTCTAGTTTCCCATGCTCTACTGACTGAGAAGGCTGGAGGTGCACAAGAAGCTGGGAGGGGGCACAGCCAAACTGGCCACAGGGACATTCCATACCATGTGACGTCATGCTCAGTACATAAACTGGGGGAAGCTGGCCGGGGGGGCCGCTGCTCGGGGGCTGGCTGGGCATCGGTCGGCGGGTGGTGAGCAATTGTACTGTGCATCACTTGCTTTGTGTATTATTATTATTATTATCATATTATCATTATCATTTTATTTCAATTATTAAACTGTTTTTTATCTCAACCCCCCGAGTTTTCTCACTTGTGCTCTTCCAATTCTCTCCCCCATCCCACCGGGTGGGGGGGAGTGAGCGAGCGGCTGCCTGGTGCTTAGTTGCCGACTGAGGTTAAACCACGACACAGGCTTTTTTAAAAATGAAATGTTTATTACATGTTAACAGGGAAAGATTAGCTTTTCCTCATGAGCAATGTGGGTAGTATTGACACAATTTTAATGTGCCAATTTTCCTCTTCACTGTTAGAAACTTTCTTGGGCCCACTTGGAAGATTCGTTACTTCTTTTTATTTCGTCTTGTAGTCTTTTGCTGTTTTTTTGAAATTGAAAGGTAATAATAATATTGTAATCTTTTAAAAAATTAATCTCTTTTTGTTGAACTCCAAGCCCTGAGTGCTAGTCAGTTGAAGCTACTATCAGAACAAAAACCTGAGACTCAGCGGAGTCTGGGAAACATTGCGTTTGTGCCCTCTGAAAGTAAGTCAAACTTTCTGATTTTAAAAATGACCTATCAAAAAAAACCCTATCGAAGTTGGGCTTGTACAGTTTTAACTTTCTGCTTTGACAACCATTGCTGCTTGCTTTTTTATAAAGCCTTTTTTTAATCCTCTGTGTGTGAGCATTGTATGCGTCGCTTCCCCTTTTTCTTTATGGGTTATGCGCTTCATGGAGTCTGTCAGGTTTTACTTGTAAGTGGTATCACAGAGGCCAATGTATATCTATTATCTATAAGTAACAAACCCCATTGTGAAAGAATTAGAAAACCCCTCCATAACTACTTCTCCAGTACCTCATCTTTCCGCATTCCTCCCTTCTCACGGTGTTAGCCTGTGTCTGACTTGACACTGCGCAGGTAAGCTAAGCCAGTTGGAGAGGTGACCCAGAAGGACGGGGTGTGGAGGGGAAATAAGTTGTCTGTCAGGTTACAGCTTGTGGCGATAGCGAACTGTTAGGTAATGTGGCTTGAATTAACCTGACTTCATCCGCTTAGGGGTGTGTGTGTGGATTTAACTGATGATATTTTGTTCAGACTGGTTTTTTTAATGTCTTCTCCAAGAGAGGGTGGTAGAAATGAGCACTGAAGACACCGCAAGGGGAGGAAATCACACTTCTCTGTCATGATGGGAGCTTGAAAACTCAGGGATCTGGTGTTATCTTTATTTGCTTCAGTTGTTATCGTTCACAAATACCTGAATATTGCTAAATCTTGCTAGTTTTTACATGTATATTTTCATATATATAAAAATACAGGTATTAAAAATATGCCATGACTTCAAGGAAATGCCACCTGCCTTCATGGCACCAGGGCCAGCAGAGTATTTTGTGTAACTCTGAGATGGCGTGTGAAAACTGCTGCAGCAGTATAACCATTAAACTATTTCACTAGTACTTTGATGGCCTGTTTCATGTGCCATCACTTGGCCAAATGACTGCCAGCTGGGCATTATTTTTGTGTCTTACTTGCCAGGCAATAGAGCCTGAAAGAGGGGGGCTGTGTGGGAGGGGAAGTCTTTGTGGAGGTGAAATATATATATTTAAAAGTTCAAATAATCACTTTTTGTAAGTGTAGGCTAATCTATTGTTTTCCTGGAGGGTAGCCTGGCTTTCCCTGGTTAAATGGAATTAGCCAGCAGTGTTTATGGGGATAAGCTCAAAACAATATGAAAGTTATATAGCTCTTTTTAAAGGTTATTTTTGGATGCTTATCTTAAACTGTTGAAGCACATAGTTTTTTTTCTTCTTTTTTTGAGCCTCTTTAAAAATACATTTTCCCACTTCTGTCAAAGTTTGTGTGTGAACAGTCTCAGCATGGAGTAAAAAGCCTGAAAGATAAATAGGACAGCTGCTACTTATAGCAGAAGGGAAAAAAATGTGCTTTATAATTCTTGCATACATTTAAAAATTGGTTCACTGGGATTTTTCACTAATTAATTTTGTGAAGTAATTTGGCCCTTGGGATAATTTTAGGGGGTGGTAAATACTCAGAGAATTGGAGTTGAAAGAGCATTTTTCGTGTGTTTGCAGAACTAATTCATTAAATGTTCTCCTGACAGTTAATTTTTCATATTGTGAATGGTGGTCGTAATCAATATCTTGCCTTTTACAGCTACTCTGCTGTATCCTTTTTGGGAAGAAAAATCCCCACACCTGAGTTGGAATAATAGAGATGAATTGAGGAAGCCTTGCAGAGAAATTGTATACCAGTTGTTGGGAAGGAAATAATTTTTTTAATTTTTTGCCTTTCTAAGAAAAAAATACAGTTAATTGGCTGGATGATGAAAGAACAGCTTTCTTCTTTCTTGGAAAAAAGGCTCAAATTTTGAGTATTAGAACAGAGTTTGATTGGAAGATCAGTTGTAACTGATCAAAGGTGAGATATTTGCATGTAAAAAAACCCCTTAGCAACATCTATTTTGCTAGGGAGTTTAGGAGGAGTCTGTGGTGCTGGAGTGTGATGCTTCCCAACAACAAAGGAGAATCACCTGAACTCTTCTGTATTTCTTGTTCTTTTTCAAACGATGTATGTAGAAACAGGTGCTGTGACTTCAGAGGACTGTTGGAGGTATTGAATGTATTGCAGTCCTGCTGCATCTTTTCTGGGGAAATGTTAGCTTTGAAGGACCTCACCTTCAGGCAGCATGAGGAGTTGCATGTCATTTGATTTCATGGTGGCCCTGGACTGGTTTTCCTGTCTCCCTCTCCCCCTCAATTAACTTTAGATGTAGTCAGGAGACATCAAGGACCTGAATGTTCTGCCTGAATGTTAGCAGCATTATTTGTCGGTATTTATCCAGGGGTCATCCTCAAAGGGAAAATGAGGTCAGTGACTGCTGCTGGTATGGGAATTGGGCTGTGAGCTGGAGCTGCAGTGGCGCTCAACAGCCAGGGCAGAGGATGGCACTGTCCTGCAACGCGGTCCGTCCGGGCAGTGGTGCTTGAGGAGCACCAGGTCGCAGTGTGGTGAGGTTAGTTCTCAAGGATGCCTTGAGTTAGTCCCAGGTAACTTTCTTTGTAACATGGCTCCTGGTGTGATTACAAAGTTGGTTTGGTTTTTATCATCATCAAGCAAGGATGGGTGCAGTAGTTTGGCTTAGGTTGGTGGAAAACACTTCTGAACGTTGCTGGAGTGGAGGGGGCTTAAAAGCCCGAGGCTCTGAATTTAGTTGTTTGGGGCAGATTTCCTTCACTGGCGGATAAGGTCTTTTTAAAGTCACTTCCAGAAATTGCTTTTGCCTGCCTGCATTGCTGTGCCTGAGTCTGTCTTTTCTGGATCAGGTGTGTGTTACTAGGGAGACGAATTCCTGTGCTCTGACTGCAACAGCTTAAACCAACTGAAAGATAGGGACTTGCGTACTGCATAATTAAATGATAACTTTACAGAATTTATGCAGATCAGATAGAAACAAGCAATCCAAACAAGGTGTTGCACAATAGAAAATGAACTTGTACATCCTTAACTATATGGCATCTTTCCCTCTGGGGGAGACAACGCAGTTTCAATATTAATTGCCTAATGCTTGCAGGATGACAAGTAGTTTAGGTAATTATCTCAGGAACTGGCTTTGGTTTTTGCTGCACCTAATACAAAGTAGGTCCTATTTCAATTTTAATTTGTTATGTGCTGTGGTAATAGAAATATTTAATAGTGTTTAATTCTTACTATGTGTGCTTTAAAATCACAATCAGGGAATTTTTATGTCCCTCGAGGAACATTTTGATACTCTTATTCCTGAAATCTAAGTATTGTGTTTCATGGTAAAATCAAACACCTTATGCTATACCCTGTAGCTGCTGTTGCTGAGCATGGTGTTCGTATTCCTTAATTGCTTTGTGACTATTCAGATATAATTTTTGTACCCTTTGCTGCCTAAATCATATTGAGGTTGGTGGGGTTTCTTTTGTGGAAATCTGTATGGTATGGCATGTCGAAGTATTAATTTACCATCTGACTGGCTGAAGACAGACTGCCTTTAGACAGTCAGGTGGCACTACTTGTTACATCAGATTTTGTAGCTCACCAGAAGAGAGAATTGTGTGCTGTATTTATGCATGCACACATCTATCTTCTGGTGTTTGCCATTGTGATTATATAATGCATTTCTTGGGTTTCATCAGCACATCGAGGGGGAGTTGGGCGCTTCATTGCGGCTGGATGGATCTGAGTAATGGCCAAGCCTCTCTCGGGGAGGGACCTGCAAGCTAAGCTGCTCAAAGTTGAAAGCAAATCTTTCCTCTTATTTCTGAACTGACATCTGAAAGAACTAAGATTAGCTGGCGCTTCAGCCCTGTTTCATGGATTTTTAAAAACTGAATGAATGAAGGAAATCCCTCCTTGAACCAAAAGCTCCATAAAAAGATTCTTCTCAAATAACATGTTATCCTTGCTCTTTCTATTCTGTGCTTTAATGGTCAAGGTGAAGGTAGAAATGCTGAATGAAATGGCCATTTAATGTCTTTTTCTCTCATACCCATGGGAACAAGAGTTTATACAGTAAAACTAATTTTACTTTTTGCAAATAAGAGATTCAATGGTTTCACTAATTCGTTTGAAATTGGAAAATAACAGTATATATTTTTAAAATGGGAACCGGTCATATTAATTTGGTGCTTGAAGAAGTGATAGCATACTTAAAGGCATAATATAAACATTTTTCCCATGAGCCTTCAGCACAGGTGCCTTTTAAATATATATGTGCCCAACATTCAGGCCATAAATGGTTATGCCATGGAAAGGGAAGAGAGGTAATAATTAGACACAGAAACTGTGATACATGAAATGGAAGGTGAAATTCTGTGCTGCTCCTGATGGCTGCAAGCATCAATTATACTATGGATTTTGTGCTTTAGGATGGCTGTGCTATTCTCCGGGTATATAGGACCCCTAGTAGACTGGTTTTTATTTCTGTTTTCTAAAGCCTGGAGAGCCTAGTTCTCTGGGCTATCTGTTGTGAAGAGACACTAGAAATAAAAAGGCATGCCACAAGCTAACGTGCTGGGAATCACAGATGGAGGAACATTTTCTCTTCAGGCTGTCTCCAAAATCCCCCATGTACCTTCCTGCTTCCAAAACTTGTTATTCCTAAATCTTTACTATGTTGGTCCTGTCTCTCTTCTGGTCTTCCCTTCCTTCTTAGAGAAAGAACACCATAGTTGTGCTCTTAGGATCCTCAGAGTGGATACTCTTCTAAAATCTCATGACTTCGCTTTCTGTTTTCTTTTTAGAGGTCAAGATACTTCTGCCTAGCTTAAAAGCCTTGCATAACTCTCCCTGGCTGTGTTTGCTG
The DNA here is from genome assembly GCF_000699105.1 of Pygoscelis adeliae. Classification (NCBI taxonomy): domain Eukaryota; kingdom Metazoa; phylum Chordata; class Aves; order Sphenisciformes; family Spheniscidae; genus Pygoscelis; species Pygoscelis adeliae. Next base: position 508,382 of record NW_008824350.1, read on the forward strand.
TTCTAGTGAGTAAAGCTTTGATTCTGAGGGTAGGAGGATATATGTATATTTTTTTTCTTTCTTCTGCAAGATATATATATATATATATGCACACACACTTGATTGCTTTTATAATATATATCAGAATAAAATAAATCGGAAATTATGCATCTTTTCATAAAGCATGCAACTACCTAGATAGAGATGAGTTGTGCTAGTACAGGTTTCATTAATGCAGTGATTGTTTAAAAGGCTAGGTCCTTCTTGGTTTATAAGCAGCTATGCTTGATTTCACGTGTAAAACTCAAGTAGTGATACAGTTTTTGTGCAACAGTGCATGGATCTTCTCAGTAGTACTAAAGTTAAATTAAAATTTTAATTGCTTGGAGGAAACTTACACAAGCTGGAACATGGACAGTGTTTCTTCCTGTTGCTAGGAGTAGGGAAGCAAACTGGTCACCTCGCTCCTCCTGATATAAGACTGTTTCAGGTTTGACAGCAACTAAACTGATCTGATCTAAGAGGAAGAGCAAGTACTGACAAAACATCTTTTCTTTCTGGGAATGGGCTATTCCCATGAATTTGCAGTTCGAATGTAATTTTATATGGCTTAAAGGTGGAGTATGTGGTCATAGTAAATGTGACATCTCAAGGCAAAGAGAGTTTTGTTCATAGTTCCATCTTGAATTAGTATTGTGACTTGGCACCGAAGTAGAGTACACATTTGGCATACAACTTAAGTGCGTAAGTCATATTTCCAGAATTGCTTTGGTCTTTTACTTTTTCGGATGTTACAAAATGCATGCTTCATTGGTAATGAAAAATTATAATACAGTGAATGTGGAGAAAATTAATTAGGAATGACTGTTTTTCTAATTAGTTATGATAGAAATCGGAAGACTTGAACCTGAAAAAGAGAATTCTTGGATCTAGATTTTCTTCTTCTCTGTTCATCTCTTGTCCAACATTTTATATTAATTAAATCAGATCGAATGTTGCTCTTGCCTTTCTGATATATACTGGTGCTGTCTAATGAAGAAGGTATCTGTTAGTAAAGCAGTAAGTTTAAGCTAGGAAAATCCATTGATATGGTAAAACTCATAACTAATGATTGTAGCAATAAACTTAGGACTGTTTTGGTTGTTATAGTCTAATTTGCATTTTTTAAAGTGTTGACAGAAGAAAATGTAGTGGATTATTAAGTGTAGTTACATGTGAGTTTACTAATAGTCTGGCTAGTATAAAGAAAGACTTGGGTTGTTGGAAATATATTTCTATCGTGTGGACGTTTAAAATTGAGTATGTTTAAAATGTTAAAAGAATTATGGTTTGAAGGGACCACTAGAAGTCATGTCTCCAATGCCAGGATGAAGTTAATCCAGGTTGCTCAGGACTTTTTTCCAGATAGGTATTGACTATTTCCAAGGGTGGTGTTTCTACAAACTCTCTAGGCAGCCTGTAGCAGTGTGTTCAGTGTTCCTGTCCTGTCCAGTAAACAAGTTGCTCTGTATTCATTTTGGCATTTTGTTTCTCTGAGTAATGAAGGCTTCTGGATTCTCAGGGTCTTAAGAACTGTCTAGCACTGGACCTCTGTGGTATCGCTTGTTGGGGTGCAGGTTTGGAAGACCTTTGGATCCACTGTAGTTGTGGAGAAGGTAGCTGGGACTGAACTTCAGAGTTCATTGGTTTGCTCAGTGCTGGGAATGAAAGTCACAGCAGATACTTTATCTACAAAGCAATGGACAGATGTAAAGATGCACTGGAGAACTGAAATAAGTAATTGACTTTTGATTACCTGTGGAATGACTCATCAAGGTTAAGGATTACTTGTGCTTTAGTGCTCTTTCTACTTCACCTGAACCACTCATTTCATTCTTTTATGACCTCATATTGTCCTTACTTTTGGTAAGGTAAGACATATACGATGTGTATTATATGAAAATGTAGGCTACATGTTTTGTTTGATTCATAGTTACCTAATTTACTACTCCTCTTTCCCCCTTTAGTTTGATACTTAACACCTGACTGTATCTAGAAACTTTTCTGGATGCTTGGCTCTCTTATCAAAAGAGATGGAGCAGCTAGTCGAAATTAAGACTGCTTATGTCAAAAATCTCATGCTTAATTATTCACTAAATGTTTCCTCAACTTTGGTCTAACCATACTTACCTGGAAAGTGTCGTTGTCCTAATACCATGCTACTCCTTGGATGATTGCTCCCAGCATTTGGTAGTTTAATAGTTGCAGGAGGCCAGGAAAATGCCTTCTATTTAAAGTAATAAAAAGAAAATCTATTTCTGTCTTGATTTAGTAGTAGTATGCTTCCCTTTACATAAAAATAAAAGTGGCACTTGAGCAACAAGTAAGTTGCTAAGTTTGTGTTCTGGGTTGGTGGTCTGGGCATGCTTGTACATTGCCTGAGACCATGAATGTGGAAAACCATAGCACTCTAGCTGTGAACTCCCAGTAACTGGCTTTCTTCTTGTGTCCCAGCAAAGTGCCCCATTGAGACCAATTTCGGCAGGACATGCTTCTTTCTTTGGGTTGTACTTTGTTGTTGAAGGACTAGACTGGATGTTCCTGCCCATCTTGGATTGTCTGTTGGTTAGAAAAAGGACTTGTAATAAATTGTAGAATCCTTCTGTTATTTGACATGCATCCAGTTGTGTGATTTTTTTTTTTTTTACAATAATCAGGTTGAGACTGCCCCATCGAAAAGACATTCTTAACCTTAGCCTAATGCTGAAACTCCCATCTGAATCTTCAATTCATGTTGCCATGTCTAGTGTGTAAACTGGAGCCCTTGCTCTTGTGTTACCCTTTGCAACAGAGGGGAGTAGTGAAGACTGTCTAGCTTCCAGAGGTATGTAAAACTGCCAAGATATATTCCGAGAGAAAGGAAGCTGTTAAGCTGAGAACAATATTTAATTTGGCGGTAAATTTTATGTTGGTATTTTTAGGGAGCTATTAGCTAATATTATGAGGAAAAAAATTGTACTCCAGGAAACATGTGGGGCTCTGAAACTTTGAAACTTAAGTAATAAGAAAGAGCATATCCCCTGTGTGACCAGACGTGGGTGTCCAAGCCTGGATTCAAACCTTGGTTACAAGATGAAAGAACTTGTCTGCCTATAACTGAGAAGGTGTAATCATACCTTTACATCATTTCTGGAGCCTGTCTTTTACAGGTGACTGAGGGAAAGCTCTAAAGTGTTATGTTTAACTTGAGTATTGCAAAAGCTTCCATAATCCTGATTTTATAGAATTGTGGACACATGTTAAGCTTGTGATACTGTGCATTGCGTTCCCATCTATTCATATAACTTTGGAAGCCAGAGATGCAGGCAATAAAGAGTTTTTGCTTGTAATTAAATCTTTAAATGTTAATTCATCATGTAGTAGGTAAAATTACCTGTTTGATACAATACATTTTTTCATAAAAATGGGATGCCTGATATTTAAAATAGTCCTCAGTTTGATTTTTTTTTCCTTTCTTTCCCCTCGCCTCTTCCATAAGACACGTTTTCTGTCATTTTCCAAATGTGGCAGTTCTCAAACTGTTGATTCTTTGAGGTTCTTGCTGTCAAGGCTTCTTGCTGTCCTTCATGTTAGTGTCAAGACATGCTATTGAAAAAGAAATGTGCAATTTTCTTTTTTTTCCTTACGAAAATGTGTGTTCGTTCCAGGATGTTGTAGTCAGCTTTTCGATTAAGATGCACCTTAAAATAAAGCCATTGCGTTGGATTTCCCATTTTGGCAAACTTCTTTCTAGGAAATACTCAGAAATCTTCAGGTTCTGAAGTGCAAATGAAAGCAATTGCAAATCAAAATTTTAGGTCTCCTATGAGGGGCTGCCCTGTGGTATCCTCGTTACAGAATGCCCCTGTCTTTCATGGAAACATACCTTTGTACACTTGCATTTCAAAATTTTTTGGCTTGTTTTGTTATGGATGGGCTGTATTTTTGGTCTGCAGATTATTTATTTGTGGGCTAAAGTTTGGTAATACCATTGAAACACTCACATTTAGACGTGTGCTGGGGTTGACACTTTTGCGAAGTCTGATTCAAACAACTAAAGCCGTTTGGTGTTTAAGGTCTTCAAGATCAAAACACAAAAACTCCACCCCTTTTCTTTAGTATCTCCAAACCCAGTTTGTCTGTATGCCTTAGAAGTTGGCCTTATTGTAGCTCCTTTTCTAAATGAGTTCTGTCACTTTTAAGCATTTTGCCGTTCTTTTTGGTGAAAGGCATGTCTTGTTGCTGTTTCCACTGCAGTCTACATGTGTTTTTTTTCTCCAGGTGTGTGTTCTTACTTACCGTTTTTGTTATAAGGAGTACAACAGTGCAATAGCACAGGCGGGAATAGAGACTGCTCTGTAAGGTTTCTTCAGAGGGATGCAGAAATGCATGCAGAAGAAGGAAATCTACAATAGTACAGCAGAATGGTCATAGTAATGTGGGTATGAACAAAATAAGGTCACATTTTAGGTTACTCCTAAATGGAAAAGAGCAGGATTTCTCAGAATTAGGGACAAAATCCCAAGTGATACTGGAGTTAAAATCATTCATAGTGTGATGGTGCATGGAAAGAATCTGAAGTTGGTGGAGGCTTCAAGCTAGTTTTCTGCACTAACTAGCCCGCTTTTTAGGTTATCACAATCCAAATCTATTGGCTTATTTCCATTACCTGCATTTTTGTAGTTTGATCACTAGAATTCTTATGTAGATACTGATTTAAGTATTTTGATGTAAAGGATGTTAGAAGGACCACAGCAGTCATCTTTTAATATGTATTTAAATCTCCATTCTGAGAGAGATCTGTTTCCTTTTTAAAAGGAGAGTAAAATACAGGCCCTTGATATCTAGGCATGGGTTTATTTGTGGTCAAACAGTTACATCTATTCATCTCTCTAACCTGTTTGCTTTTTCTCTTGAACAGGAAGGGAATTTGAAATGCACAACAATCTCAAGGAACATGATGATTTCAGTGACTCATCTGTTTACTCTAAAACATACTGTGAATAGGTTCCACGCTAACTGACAGGGTATGACTTCAATGAAATTCTAGCTATTTGAAAATCAAGGCCTGAATATACAAAAAACAATTAATGAGATCTGAATGTGCCTTGCACGTTCCACTTCTGGGATGTGCCAGAGGGGGCTTCCCCCAGTGCAGTTAGGAGCACTCATGCACCACTTCCTATGGTTCCATCATTGCTCCAAAAATCTTCTAAGGGTGAAGTGAGAAAAATAAACATGGCAGTCTCTGCCGCCTCATTTCTGTCCAACCACAACAATTTTGCTCTTGAATTTCAGATCAGAACTGCAACCATAGGGAGTGCCAGGTCTGATTGATGTGATGGACGCACCCAGGGTGTATGCTGAGAGAGTATCAGGGGTTTATAACTCCTACTCACGATGTTTCATTAGTAGTTTATCTTAGAATAGAAGAATATCTTCTAGCTCCTCTCTTTTTACCCTTAGCTGCCTGGACTGTAGGACTGAAAAGGAAACTTCAGTTATATTCTACCACTGCAAAATCTGGAGTCAATTATCAGGGGAAAAAAAAAACCAAACCAAACCCAAACCTGAAAACATTAACTACAGCGGCATTCAGCTGAATCTTATTTATATAGGGCTGGGTGTAGCTGCCAGCTAGGAGAGAAGAGGGAGAGGTTCAGCTGTGCATACATGAGCCAGAGCAAACAGCTGCCCTGATGATCCTGGTGGGGCTGCATAAGCCCTTCTTATGCCACACTAGTGGACCTATACTTATCTCTGAGCATACACCTGGGACCAATAGCAGCATGGTGTCACTGAAAATGAGCTTTTTACTGATAAATTTAATCTTACTTGAGAGGCATGTGAAAGTTGTTTTCAAGCAATAAAGAGCGCTGCTCATTTGGTCTGGTATAGCTAGTGGATTTCTCAGTTCAACCAGGAGGGATTTGGATGGGGAAGTGAAGAGATGTTCCTTGCTTCGTTTGTCAGTTAACAGTTATAAAAGAGCTCTTTTATATTGGCAAAACAAGTTAGAAGGTTTCAGCCTCTCGTGAAAGACTTACCATACACTGTTTTTTAGACAGGGTGATATTTTCCTTGGACTGCACTGTAAATCTTTCATTTTCAATTTGTATACTTATTAATATTTTTTTCCCCAAACCTCATGCTTATAAAGGAAAAACTAGGCAATATGTCAGAGATGGTTTTGGTTTTTTTTAATTAAAAAATAGGATTGGGATAGGATTTTCCACCGATGCTTTAATTGAAGTAGCTAAAATCAGTGTATTGCATTTCTCCTGTAGTAATTCAAATTTGGAGGCAGATTATATTGAAAATACACCTTCGAGTAAAAACAGACTTTGCATT
>NW_008824350.1:514749-524899 GCF_000699105.1 Pygoscelis adeliae
AAGAAACAGCGTAAGAATAACGGAAGGGTAGGTTTTATGTTCAGTGTATTTTACAGATAATGTCTTCTGGTAGATTCACCAGTTTGAATCCTACTACAGAACGTTCAGATTTCGATAGACAACTTGGTGTAGTCTCTTCCTGCATACAGAATTGGGACATCCTGGGAATATTTTCTACTTATTATGAGTTCATTAGGACTGAGGAATGGGTGATTGTGTATTCCATGGTAGTGGTAATGGAGAAACAACATTGCAGTGCAGTTGCTGATGAGTTTCTTTTCGTCCTTGCACGCCCCTGTTTATGCATTGCTGTTTACCTGAAATGGCTAATTTTGTGAATGTCGCTTTCTCTGACCTGCAAATACACTTTTGGCTGCATTCCTGATGATATTTCTTGTCAGGTGTGACTAAATTCCATTGTCTTAGTACAATGTAAGCAATGTTGGAAAAAAGAGGAAAACTCACCATGAAAGTATCTGATTTTTAGCTGTAAAACAGCAACCTTTTTTTTTCTTTGAGAATAGGCAGAATTTCCTGAGCAGAGTACCTGAAAGTTGTTCTGAATTCCTAATAATCTATAATATTCTAATTATCTAGGGCTGACCCAAAGCAAAGATGCTTTCCTTTTGACCAAACGGGGGAAAAAAGAATTCTGTTTTAAAATATTTTCCATTTTATACAGTTTAGCAGAAATTTTATTTTACCTTAACAGTCAGCAGCAAAGTTTAACTGGAATTAAAAGTAGGGAATAGCTAGTACAATGTATTAGGAATGAATGAATATCTTAAAGGTACTCCAGACAACATATGTGAACAGGTTTGCAAAATAAAACTTCGTATGAGTTTTCTCAAGTCAGGTATACATATATTTGCTTATTGTCTATTGATTTACAGGTATTTTTTGGGAGGGGTTTGGGATGTTTTATAGTTAGTGTATACTTTTGTGTTCAAACTCCAATATGATAATTTTATAGTCACCTTTAATATTTGCTTAGAATGAATGAGTCAACTTGTGTAATACAAATGAATGAGCAGGTGAATATTGCAAGAACATGTTCTGGTTTTGGATATTCCTTTTTTTTTTTCCCCTCCACTTAAGAAGCGACTTAAAGTTCATTTTTTATCTAAGAAAAGGTACCTGCCTTGAAGATAATGTTAGTTCCTGATTGTAACAACATGAGGGCATGTGTTTAATTTGTGAACAGTCCAGTTAGCTTCAGCAAGAATATTCCTGTAAGTAAAATTACTCATGGGCATTGCAGGGGTCTGTTGTTTTTGTTTTTTGTTTTTTTTTAATCTGGGCTTTATAATCTTTTAAAGTGGTAGCTTGTCAAGGGTTAAGTGACATTGTTACCTAAGGTTTCATAGGTAGAAAATAACCTGAATTTGTCTTATTTCTGGAAGCCAGTTTGAGAACTGTTGGCACTTTGTGTTGTGTTCTGGTTTTGAGACATTTAGTGGAACCGTGAAGAGCAACTGGCAAGCCTCTTGGGGCACTGGCTTCCTCGTTGCAAAGCAGAGAAGTTATCTGTACTTGAAGCTTTTATTTAATTTTAATCTGGCATAAGCTGAGTGACCAGTTCTACCAGCCACAAAAGCCAAAAACCTGCAACAGCCTTTAATTTATATTCACACATGAATGCTGTGTAATACTTGTTGTTTGCCTGTTTCAGAAGTTCAGTGCAAAGCTTCCTTCCTTATCCCTTTCTCACGAGATCTGGAAATCTAACCTTTTATAAAGGTCATGTGTTAAAGTCATGATTGTTTCTTGGGGCGTACTTTTCATGAGCTCTTTCTTAAAAGCAGGACGACTTACCTATGATTTTGTCTTCACACTTACGTAGCAAGTAGCTGTCTCCATATACTGTTTCACAGCTTGCACCAATTTAACCTTCTTTTTTCAGGCTTGTCCTCTTTTCTCTGAGCTCAGAGTATCTCTTAAGGTGACAGCATTTATCACGTTATAAGTTGGAGTGAAAGAAAGATCAGATGCTTTGTTCAAAAGAAGATATTTATAGAAACATTGCGATGTACAAATACTTCATCTCTAAACTCTAGCATTCCCCTTGAGACTGGAAAAGATTTTTTTCTTCAGCTTGGTTTGCAGAATTGTTTCTTTGCACTTCTTGTCTTTCCTCTCTTATATGTGTAAGTTTAAGTGTTTCCAAAATTCTGCTTGGCTTACAGTGCATTATTCCCACCAGTGCCTTGGTTGGTAGTGGCAAGATCATCATGTGGTAGGCATAAAGCTTCAGAGGCACTGATATCTGTGTCCTGCAACTAGAAGTAATTTTGGTAAATGCAACCTTTGCCTTGCTGCAAATGTGTAAAGCCAGGCAAGATGGCATGCCTGGTAACGTGAGATTCTAGTTATGTTGAGTAAAATGTATGTAAAGTTGCCTGTAACTTTACTTTTTAACTAGTGTTGTCTACTGGAGTTCCACAATTATCTCTGCATTATTAGAAACAATGTTTTTGTTTGCTTTCTTTGTCCAACTCTGCAGGCTTTAATGTATTCATACTTTAGACATTCAGTTTCTGTAGTCTCTCTAGATGTGACATCAAGCTAAGGCGCTTGCAAAGTCCGCCAAATCTAGTATTTACTGCTATGATTTCAGTATTTTGTTTTGGTTCTAGGATTTTTCTGCTTAGCTTGTGGGAGATCACCAGCTACTGTAATGCCTTTTTGTTTGGAGTTAGGAATATTACCTCTGTTTTATCTGCATGGCAAAAGGATGCATTTTGAATTGATACGTTTTTTAGATTTCTGATTAAAGGTTAGAATGGCACAATCAGCCTGATGCTAAAATAATCTTGTGTGATTCAACTTTTTGTTGATATTTAGCCTTTTTCCCTACTGTGAACAGTAATGCCTGTATTAATGCACATATTTGAGTAAAACTGATTGGATTGCATGAGAATTCAAAAAATTATTTCCCTTTTCTCACCTCCCCGAAAGGAAAAAGAGTCAATATAAGTGAGCTGCAGCAGTGTCCTGCGATGGCCTCCAAAAATCAGTCATTGTTTCTGTTTTATTCTGTAGGTAAAAAGGGAAATGGCAGTGTGTTTTATTTACATTTTAGGAAATCTGGTAAAACTGGAAATGAGAATGGATTTAAGTCAATGTAATGTAGATTTGGTTATACAAAAAAAAAATCTGGAGGAAAAGAAAACCCCTTTATTTATAAATAATTTATTTGGATGTGAGAAATAGAATAATGTAGAAAGAAACTTGATTTTTGTCAGTGGTGAACTGATAGTTGACCAACCTGTAGTTTGAAAGGTGGTGAGAATAGCTTGGTTACTATAAATGACTCGGGCAGCAGCGGCCTTGTGGAATGCAGTTCGGTGCAAATGAGAGCTGTGAATGAAATGTCTGGGGCATCTGAATAGCAGATATCCACCAATTCTGGACTGACTTGTCAGTTTCTTGTGCATGAATAGGTTTATATGTGGGTTTACAAATGTAAGCAAAAGGTATCCGAAAGAAACATCGTTGTTCCAGAGCAGTGAAATTGCATAGTGCTCTTCCTACAAGATGTATTGAGCGCTTCACCTCCAGCAAGAACTGAGACCACAGCTGAGCTGCAGCTTCTGTCTAGCCGTGAAGGCCAAGCATTCTTCTTGCCAAAAGCATGTAACCAGAAGATCGTACATGGATCTCTTTGGCAAAGTTTGCATTTGAGTTCACAAAGTTCATCAGGTATTTTCTTGTGCTTTGTACAGGTCCTTAATGCTAACTCCCTGCATTTGTTGCCCTTAGAACAGAACAAAGCAAGCACTGTTTCATTATCAAGCACTGGATAGGAAACATTTGGAAAAGGTGTTAAAAGTATAAGCAACAAAATTGGAAAAACTTAAATATTTGAGGGTCAATTTGTTTTATATATGCTATAGTCTTTGCACCTAAAAGAAACCTATTTTTTTCTTGATAACTCTGGATTTGTAACTTCTATCACAACAGTGAGATTTTTTAGTATCTTTAATGCCCTGTTTCTACATAGATCACTTCTTCTTTAAAGTAGCTCTTTTGCTAATATGCCCCAAAGTGCCCCTTCTATCTGAATGATGTACAGTCCCTTCCTGTTTTCTGAAATCCAGTCCTCTGTTCTGGCCAGATCTGCTGGAGTCAGATGCTGTGAGCACCTGACACTGGAGTAAGGTAATGCAGGAGTCTGAAGGTTTTTTTCTGAGACTTGTTGGCTTACGTGATAACTTACTCTTTGGGATATTCTTTTCTATGTAAGCTAGACTTTCAGGTTTTTCCCTGTGACTGCATCTAATTAAGAAATACAACATTTTCTTCACCTGCATAGTGTTTGTGGTGTCCTGGTATCTTTTGTTCGTCCGAAGCACCAATAATTCATTTAACTAAACCTGTTATACTCTCTTTTGGTACGCATGACAGTCAAGTTCCTTCAAATACATGTCACTTCTGAAGTATAAGTAGTGGTTCATGCTGATGTGAGCCCTCTATTGAGTGTACTTACAGAATGTTTTCAAATGCTTGTTAAACTGAATCCTATATTGCTATAACTTTGAAATATGAAAACATTGCTTTTTTCTTAATTTTTTTCTTATTTTCTGCATACCTGATTTTGTCTTTCTCCATCTATCGTTCTCTTTTGGAGCACGGATGAGTATAGAAATGTACAGGTGTCTGCATGTGTATGTATTTCAAATTTCTGGTTCCCTGGTAAAGTGTATCTGCTGCTTAGGTGGCCTTCTGTATCTTTGTTACTGCAGCAACTATGCTCTCAATTCTTTATATTAGAAGGCTTAAAATTTACAGATTAATTTGCTTCCCTTTGTAAAGCCAAGTCACTCTTTTAAAGATGTAACTTGCTGTCACTAACTTCAGAGCTAATAATGGCTTCTAGATAACTAGGGTGTTGACATGATGTGACTTGCATGGAAACTTTGAGCTGTGTATCTTCGTACAGGAGCCTGCAAGTCATTTACCTGTTTCTTCTGTCTATTGCTGGTGAAATTGGTGATGGCATATCAAACTGTTCAGAAGCAAATTGCAATTCACTGACATCACGTGTATTCCTTTTCCACCTTCCCCCTCCCCTCATACAGTATCGAGTCACTGCATACCATTATTAATTTATGGCCTCTTCAGGGCATAGTAGTAATTTTGATAAGATCTGCTTTGGTCTACAGGGAAATTACTGGTATTTCAATCAGTAAGAATGATACCCAGTGAGAAGTATACTAGTTATCCTTGCTAGGTCACAGACAATTACAAATTCTTAATGCTATTTTGATTTCCCTTGTTCTAAAAACATGAATTTGTTCCCTAGAGCAAAATATATTATTATGCTTATAATCCAATTTGAAAGTTGCTGAACATGTCACCTGTATCATTATTTCATGGCTTTCTGTATATGGTATTCTTCTTTTAGAAGTATATTAAGTTTAGAAGTTATTTAGAAGTTTCTTTTTAGACGTATATTAATATAATTCATACAAAAATGTACAAAAATATTTTAGAAATTAATATTGGGGTGTTTTTAGGAGCTAAAATATAGTTTAACATCTTTTAAAGGTGAAAGTCTTTAATAGACAGTTTTGTGAGCAGTCACTGTGGATGATCAGCTCAATGCATAGTAAGTATTCATATCTTACAGGACTTAGATCTACTGATTTAAAGAAGAAAAGTACATGGGGTTTGGGGAGGGGGGGGGGCGAGAATCAATTGCACTGTCTCAAATCTGAGAAATGCTTACTTACCCTTTATAACCAGTACTACCACCCCCCTCCTGAAGTTTTGACTAGCAGTGTCTGTATTAATTGTTTCATGTGGATCATAGTCCTTGTGATCTGTGAGATACGTACTTTTATTAGGCTCTGGGTTACTGACTATGTGTTGGATGTGCTGGATTAGGCCTGGTGTACCTGGTGGTGTGAGGGAAGAGGATCTTGTTTGAAAACCCAGATCCGATTTCCTGGTTTAGGTGGTGTTGGGTGTAAGATAATAAAAATTCTCAACAGGAACAGAAGCTTGGGAGAATGACTTGTGGAAATGTAGATGATTAATATTGTAGCTCCCCGGGTAACTTTAATTCAGCCTGAATTGGCTCAGTTACTGCTGAAAACTGTGGTCTTGTACTCCACTGCACTTTCCCATGTAGCCTCTTGCTAGCATGGGCATTCTGTTAGCCATTCAGCAAACTTGACTGAAAACTGCTTTTTGTTAAAGCTGACCTGCCAAAGAAGACATTTCAGCTTCCATTTCAGTTGGCTCTCTTGATCTGGTTCACCATATCACCAGCTGCCTGGTGGTGACAGCACGTGAAAGGGCTGAGAGAATGGGAAAAGCCAAGATGCCTGTCCTCTCCAGCTTCTGCTTGCTCCAGGCTAACGTAAGCATGGCATTACCCTCTAACAGTTTAGCCCTGAAGGGCAAAACTAGGATTTTGTGTGCCACTTGGGTTTACGTGTCTAAATGCTTTTTTTAGGCAAATACATCCTTTTGGGGGCTCAGGCCTTAGTGTGTGGTGGGGATTTTCTTTTAAGATGGTCCCTTTCCAGTAGTGAGTAATTGGAGGACTAGCTGAACTCTTGTTAAAATGCAGTCGCACACGATGGAGTGTGATTCCACAGCAGTGACAATTAACTCGCGTGCATGGAAGTGGGTAGTACTCGCAGTACTGGGCTGCAAGTTGGCTGCCTTGGGGGATCCCTGAGGGGCCTGACTGTGCCCAGCGAGACACCCTCTGACACTCAGCTTGCCTACCTCGCTTATGTCTCTCTGAAATAGCATAATTCTTGTTTCACAAAAGTGTAATAAGGAGGAATGCTTGAAGACTCCATTCAGGAAGTTATATGTAGAATATGGTTTAGTCCTGGCCTGTAATGTTGAACAATGTCTTCTGTAACCCATGCAAATCCAGTATGCTAGTATAGCTTTTGTTTTTCTGTGATTAGCATAGTAAAGTTTATGCAAGTCTGACTGTGTCCTGGTTAATGAGTTTACTAAACTTGCACTTTCTGTCTTCAAAAGAAAAAGGATGCTTAATCAAAATTGTGATATGAAGACAACCAGGAATTCGTGTTTCGTTCTCAAACCCATAGAGTCATTGGGGACTGTTAACTCCCAAGAGAGTTGTTGAGACTTACTCTGAATTAAAGTAATGCTTAAATATGACAGGGGTTGAGTGAAGGTTGTATTTTGAGGATTCAGACCTAGATAGGTGTAAGAAGGCAGCTTTGCAGTGTGAGCGCAGAAGCAGTATTCTCCAAGTATTTTTTTAATAGATTTGAATGCATTAGGCATTCAGTACTTTGGTTGCTAAAAGGCATTGTCAAATGTTTTTATTAAGGCACCAGCCTCTTTAACCTACGAAGGTTGGTTGATAAACATCCTCTATTACTATAAACATTGTCTTGACCGTCTGCCAACTAAGGCCTGAAAGGAAGGAGGAGGAAGGTAGGACCTTTTACTTGCGAGCTTGTTTTAAGGCATATATCCCATTATGTATGTATTTTGCTGAGAAACAGGTGGTTTATGAAATCAACATAACAAAAATACAGCAGCAAAAAAATCCCTTTGAGTCCTGCAGTGTGGTATTTGTGCTGTGAATATAAGCCTGTTTAAGAAAATATTAACAACTGTAGTTAAAGGTAAATTGTTTGAAAGCCTTAGGTTGTATTTCTCAAATATACGGACATATTTATAAACTCTTTGAAGTCCACAAAAATTTCTGAAAAACGAGAGTAGTCTTTAGCCAGTAATTTCTTCAAGTAAGGGATTTGGCATCTTGCTGTTCTCCCATTTCTTCCCCTTTCCTCCCAGATCTAGGCACAATTGTTGGCAACTTAGTGAACGTGAATCAGAATTTGAATTGCTGGAAAATTAAGTGTAAACACAGCACACACATACTGGTAGACAATTTCTAAGAAGAGAGTTCCTATAATATTCTTTCAATAGCTAGATTTATTTTGTGTTCATTACCATGCAGCCAAATTGATCTTCCATTACACTAAGCACGTTTTTTTTCTTGGGGTGAACTGACTTGGAATGGAGTTTACCTTGGTTTTGCTTAGAGGGTATGGTCACCCCAGGGCCTCACAGGTGTCTCTGGCGCTTCCTCTCCCTGCCTGCCGCAGGGAGGAAGGGTTTCAGGACTTGTGCTGAGTGGTGACATCACTCACCTAAGGGTTTTCTTTTGTTGGTTTTTTTTTTAGTTACCTTTGTTTTGAAGGGTTATTTTGTTTTAGTAATGCTGACATTCTTTATTTACCTCTGATATTTGCAATTACGGTCATTTCTTTTTCCTGAAATGGTCCTTTTGTATGGGCTCTAATAGTTTTCCTCTAATTACCATGCACAGTTAGTTAAGATTTGATTTGCAACTTATTAAGAATTATTTTCTGTAACTTGTATAACACAAAACTAAGTGACATGCTTGAGTGAGAAAAGCAGCAAAGCACTGAATCTGTGAGCACGCACTATCCTGGTGGCATGGCTTGGTGAAGGTAGTTTTCCTTCGGAGCCTTGCGCTGTGGTGATATTCCTGTCCTCTTCTCAGCAAAACCATGTTTGCAGCCTGCTGGAGGGATCACAAGGAGCATTCTTTTGAGTAAAAGCAAACATTTCCCTCTGGAGAAGTGGACTCAAGTAACAGTTGGATTTTTGGATGAGGTTCATGATAAGAGAGATTTTCATGTGTTGAGTCTAGATATGAGGAAAGGAACCCTTACCTGTGCTTCACTGATGCCAAAATATTTCAGAAAGCCAGGGAGGTGTGAGGAATACTTATGATCAAGGTATTTTTGTGTTTGAAAACAACCTGAGACTGTAAATTGAGACCCTGTTGCGATGTAAGGAAAGAACTGGGTGAGCAGTGCAATAGGAGTCCCTTCTCCTCTGGAGTAAACTTTGTGTTATTATTGACAGCTTTTCTAGGGTATCTTACCAGCTATTTTGGGTAAGCAGTGTGCAACCAATCTATCTGGAGATAATGATTGTGAAATTCTTAGAAATGTGTTAAAAATCTGTGCATCTCTAGAGTGCTGTGTGAACATGACTGCAATCCTGTGCCAAGTATGGGTTTGCTGTATGGTCTCTTCCCTGTGCAGTAGAGTGCTGTTTTCTTAACACTTTGGCTTTATGTGTCTGTCGTGGTTGAGATGCTGGTGATGGGGAAGCCCTTTTAAGTTATCTTACAAAGTATGTGATACCCTCTGAAATATCATGAAAATACATATCTTTAGATTTGGAGATGTTCCCTTGTCAATAAAAGACCTTTTTGTTCACAGAATCAAAACTACAACTGCTAATTATTCCGTACCCAAATACTGAAGTGATATATGGGATGGTGGATCCCTTTATTCTGAATTTCAAATACCTTTTCATGTAACATGCCAATAATACTGTATTTCCCAAATATTTGAAACTGGGCAGCAAATTGTTCTTGCATGTAATTGCTAGATAACCATTTGTGGCCTTTCTAAAAACGAGTTCAGCAGAGCAGTTTTATGTGTGAATTATGAGATTACTTCCCACAGGTCAGGAGAAGATCCATTAACAGAGTGCACCAGTCTGGGCTGATTTGATTTGTCTCCCATCTATGGGACCTCAGGACTGCGGGCGCTCATCTTCAATTCCCCTTGCATCAGTCATGCTAAAAAGGGAAACTGCGCCATGTGTGGTAACTGGATTTGCTGCATTTTTTTCAAATGCTTCTGCTGAATCTCTTAGAATAAGAGTCAAACTATATCCAAACCTAACTTCGGAGTGTATTGACGGATTTTAAGCTTTCTTGTACCTGGTAAAAGTAGCGTTTTAGATAAAGTTCAGGTGTTTTTTTCCCCTCAAAATTGATGAGGAGTAGTCTGGGGTAACTAATAAAGCCAGTGGGATGAGATCTTTCGTTTGGGTGTCTCAGAGCTCAGCCCTCTCTCTTGGCAGTCACTGTTGTAGCAGTATTGGATGGGATATGTATTTTCCTAGCAAAATAGAAAATTTTCCTCCTTGGAAGCTCAGGGTGTGGAGGTGTGGCCACGCCAGCCTGGCATGAGCCCACGCAGCCCCTGGAAGGGGGGGGGCTGTGTCTTGCTTTTGTCTTCCCCCTGCTCCAACTTGGCTGCTCCTTCCTACCTTCTCCACTTAGAGATGTGTGCAGCTGCAGGGGGGGCTGAGG
>NW_008824350.1:524910-545491 GCF_000699105.1 Pygoscelis adeliae
CAGAACTTCCAAAGAAGGGGGGAATAGATCAGCAGAACGTACATGCTTTATAATGGGTTTAACTGGCCCTGTATGGCCTTAATAGGATGTTTCTGAAATCAGCTGTCACTTACGGTATGTCTGGTTTTTTAATAAGTGGGATTTGTTAAAGTTGTGCTTGTGCCTCACGTCCCTGCTCTAGATTGTTTGAATTCCATGTGATGCATTACTAATGTTCTCTTTCCCATGCTTCTCCTAATCCCATCGGAAGCTAACCATCATGCATTTGTAGGAATTTTGCTGTCATGTTAGGATCGGATAAAAATAATTTAAGACTTGCCGTAGGCTCTTTGTAGACACCATCAGTGGTGGTTAGGCATCATATAATAACCCTATTTTCAAAATGAGTCTCCAAATGTATGGGGAAAAAAATCTGCTGTTAGTTAGTTGAAATGGCCACAATACAGCTGAGGTGGTCTTTTCTATGAAGTACTTTCCTATTTGTGAAACAGTTTGAAGCTTTGTTTGTGTGTTCTCAAGACACTGCATTTTAACGCTAATCTTGAAATTGAAAACTTTTAAATAAAGCTTGCTGGATTTCACTGAAGGCATGCAGGCAAGCTTTTTTAGATAGGAATAATGTGGACAGTATCTCAGAATGATTACTTGTCATCAGGTTTGTTCTTATTTAATGTAAGAGAATAGCCATTTTGCTTTTTTAAAGACATGTTCCTACATCTATGTATTCAAAGGAATGACACCTCATGTGGAGTCCTAACTTCTACCCTAATAGGAGAGTTAGAAATCGGCACTGTTAGTATAGCTTACTGAGCTGTGCAACATTTTGGTTGTCTGATAGGAACGGACAAATATTTTTATGAAAAACTAAAGAACGTGTTAATTTCTTCCCTCAAGATTTATAGTCACTTTTTATTTTTACATTCAACTGGTGGAATGTAAACCTTTGCTGGCATGTTTATTTGAATGAATCACTGGAACAGACTGTTCTCAAGCCTTTTATTTAGAAGAGTAGTCATGTTCTGCCCTAAAGGATATAGGGAAGCAGGTGAAGAATTGGTTTGTTCCTGTGTATTCTTGACCGTGATGGACAATGACTCAGATGGACTAGAGCACAAGATGCTATTTGGATTGTGAAATTGCTTAAAAAGAAATGTTCATTAGTAATGGGTACAGGTTTTGTGCTTCTGTTACTAATTCCTCTTTTATATTTGAATTTTTTAGCCTGGTATAAGATCAGAGATTTTTCTCCTCTTTAATGAAAATCTCTGGTGTACAGAGTGTATTTGATTAAGAAGTGGACGTGGATAGTGGGTGCTTCTGGGTGGTGGGTGAGTTGGGTGCTTCTGCTGTCGCTGAGATGAGCTGCCGAGAACACCGTGGCTGCCTTTTGGAGGAGTGCTGCTGCTGGCGGAGGTGTCGCACCTCCTCCGTGAGGTTTCTGTGGCTTGGAAAAAACCCCAAACATTATTTACTGGCCTCTCTAATTGCCAGTGTTATGCCCCTCACACACCCTTTTTAGTTTTATGTTCTTTAACATCTGTAGCTTCTGCAACTTCTGTAATTGCTGTTCAATTACATTGGCCTGGTGCTGCAGGTTTGCAGTTAATAACATTCATGAACCTTTCCTTAGACGAGTATATTTTTGTAAAGTAAAATTAAACTCAGTTTTCTGCATCTAAACAAACAAAAAAACCAACAAATACATACCACGTTGACACAGACTCTGACACTAGATACATCATCTTTAAAAGTACCATGGTCTGAAGGTAAATGAGTAATTACAAGAGATAAGACTGAACCCGAGTTAGGAGATGGAGATATAAGGAAGTCGGGGGTTTTTTTGCTATTATTTTTGGCAGGGGGAGGGGACTAAAATAGCATATTTATTTATCTACAAACGCTGCAGTTAAAACACTTTGTAACTAACAACCTTTTATGCTATGGCATTATATTAAGTCACTTTTTTCTGCTCTTGTGCTTCTATATTGTGTTTTTCCCCAGCACTAATGAGTACTTACTGAAGTGTAGAATCTCAATTTGTGGCAACATGGAAATATTTCACGCACTTCATTAAGAATCAATAACCTTGCTGTTTTGTTTCTTCATAATCTAATTTCCCATGTTAACCATTTTCTTATTTTAGTTTCTTTCCTGGAATTGCAGTTTCTTTAGAAACAAGGGTGTCTAGCGTTTTGGTATTCCTATTAAAATCGTGAGTTGTTCAACAGTGTATTTTTCTCTGTATCCACGGGTGTTAATTACAAAGTGTTTTAACTGCAGCATTTGTAGATAAATATGCTATTTTAGCCCCCTCCCCCTGCCAAAAATAATAGCAAAAAAACCCCCGACTTCCTTATATCTCAATCTCCTAACTCGGGTTCAATCTTATCTCTTGTAATTACTCGTTTACCTTCAGACCATGGCACTTTTAAAGATGATGTATCTAGTGTCAGAGTCTGTGTCAACGTGGTATGTATTGTACAATACGCCGTCCATCAATGCATCAGATACTTGCTTTGATAAAGACCATTTTTCTGAAGACTCTTTACTCTCTATCAAACATACTCCAGAAATTAATTCAAAATACCCAAAGTAATCTACCTGAAGTAGCCTGATTCCTCAGTGCTTCTGGTGCTAAAAAAAGCAGGAGAAGTATGTATTTGTGAATTCATGCTTCTGTATGTTTACTGACAAATAAAGAGAATCCTGTGCTGAGAGCCAGACATTCAAAATCACTTTATTTTTAACAAAAGAGGAAAAGGTGTGGAC
The DNA here is from genome assembly GCF_000699105.1 of Pygoscelis adeliae. Taxonomy (NCBI): domain Eukaryota; kingdom Metazoa; phylum Chordata; class Aves; order Sphenisciformes; family Spheniscidae; genus Pygoscelis; species Pygoscelis adeliae. Next base: position 527,680 of record NW_008824350.1, read on the forward strand.
CAGATTCTCAGCTATACCTGGTCAGCCTGGGCGCAAATGGTTCTGTAATAGTGAGACCACCTTAAGAATAGTGTTTGAATAATTATGCAGTACATTGATGTGAACTGGGTAATTTTTCTCGCCTTGAGTTGAACAGTTGAAGCTGGGAATAGGCTTTCATGAATCCTTAATAGTTAGCTATATTAATAGTCTCTGGATTCACGAGGTACTTTTCTTACATTTCTCTTTTGGTTTGGGTTTATTAAAAGTAATAGGTTCAGAGTGTTCTGTAATTCTTTCCCTTTCTTCCCATGGATAAATGAGCACCATGTTCTCAAAATGTTACATCTCATTTTATTAGTGAAAGTGCAGCAACTTTGGAATGGACAAGAATCAAGGCAGATTCCAAAACTTGTCTGTTCAGATAAAAATCTGGTGTGGGAGAGCCTGCTGCTTTTCATGGCTGGGCATGTAGTTTGAGACAAATTATATTAGCATTGAATTTTCTTCTATTGTGTGTAATTTTGCTAATACTCTTGGAAATGCGAAAGTAGCTGGTTCTGCTGCAACTCAAATATTTTTCTCATTTGAAAATGAATATAAAACCTAATTTGTTTTCCCTTCTCCCTCTCTCCTCAGAGATCTATCAAATTACCCTCTGTTTTAGATTCAAGCTCTTCATGGAAATTAATCATTCTGACCCCTGTGAAGTAAATATTATTTTCATTAATGGGAAAATTGCAGAACAGACAAGTAAAATTGCTTGTTTGAATTACGCAGAGCTCTTAGACGTGTGGTCAAATTGCTAGACTGTGCCTGTTTTCAATAAATTCTTTACAAAACTTTTTTTATGTAAACTGTAATAATATTGATGCCGTCTAAGCAGATAGAAAAATGCTTTTTTTGTTTCCTGAAGAGTTGTGTGACCAAGAGGATAACTGTGAACTATTGTTTATAGAACAGTGTATCTTGAAATGTGAGTAAATGAGCTATCTGCTGAGAAGAGTACAAAATCATTTGTAATTTTCCTGGAAAAACAAGCAAAGAACCCTTTTAAATTTTGTCTTAACCTGGCAAAGAGCGTGAAGGTCCTTGAATGAGCAGAGAAACCCCCACTCTAATGGAAATTACCAAGTCTGGCAAGTGAGTCAAATGGGGAGGGAGACATAAGGTGCTTGTGTTTTATGGAATAACAGATTATCAGTTCCCATGAAATCCAAGTGTAAAAGGGGCTTCTCCACTGAAAATTGAAACCTTGGGTGTGGCAGAAGAGAATATCTTTAATTACTTTTGTCTCTTTCAGTAGGATGGAAATAATGAGTTCTGCTTTATTTGAAGGGTGGGGTGGATGAATGTTTTCTTTTCCTTGAAGGAAGGCTTGTAGCATAGGAAAGCAGAAGTTTGATTACATATGCAAAAAACTCTCTAGCTGAAGAATTGTCTTTTTATTATAGTTGAATTTTGAATTAGGGATAGAAGAAGATATGATTCTATGGCATGTGAAACTTCTTAGAGATTACTAGGATTTTCAGTTCTACACAGTTTCAAAGCTTTTGAAGACTGAATAAATTCTGCTCAGTGGAGTGGAATTTTTCATATTCTCTTGGATATTTTGAAACTATAGTGATGTGGTTAATGCCTCTTTTATTGAATTTTACAGGCAGTATACATCTATACAACTTTTATTGTGCAGCTTCCTTCTGTAGCAGGTGTATGGTGTACATTTCTGTTGTGCTGTGAAGGGGATTGGAGGCTGGTAGAAGTGCTGACAGCAACATACGCAGTTAACCGAAATCTGCATTTGGATATTCCTGGCTTAAACACTTCTTGTGGTAAAGGGTAAAGTGGTGGAGTTTATGCAATATGCCAGTATATTGTGAAAGACTGGGGAAATGTGATTTGATGTTTTGTTTGTTGACAGGTGTTAGTACATGCCAATGGAAACCCGCTGGTTGATCGGTGTGCATGGATGCCATTCAGTAACAGCGTAGTTTGTTCGCTATTAGGCAGTTCTCTTCCTTCTTGTTTTGGGCGTCTAATTTGTCTAGCTGATGTATTGTTGCTTACGTTATGTGTATTACCAGTTCATCAAAGGGCTGATGAAAGCCTTCATATAAAGAGAAGTCGTTATGGTCCTTTGCCATGGGTGCTAGGAGTTGGAAGACTAATATTTCTGACTGCCAATTGGCTGCTGGATGACCTTGAACAACTTCTTTTCTTTCTCTTGCCTTGATTTCCCTTTCTTTGTATTTGGTTTAATGATATTTACCTTATCTTCAAAGCAACTTCAACCCTTATCAGTGGAAAGCTTCCTAACAGCGGCATATTCTCTGGTGCTTCCTCTGTTTTCACGGACAAACAGCTTTAAAATTCCAAATACAGAAGTCAGTCGAGATGTCAGCTCAGTTTTTCATATCTTTTAACAGCAGTTAAATGAAATTACATATGAAAGAAGGGGGAGGAGGGGAGCAAAATGGAAAAGGAGCGAGCTTTCAAATTGTGAATTTGCAAATTCGTTGCTGAATTTGCTCTTTATCCTTGCTCCTCTGTTACTTTCTGCCATAGACAGATTATTAGTTCTTTGCTTGGCAGCAGTAACTCCTCCTACGGTGGAAAATTCCATCCTTCTCTTATAGCTTAGCTGTGACAGAAAGCTAGGCTGAAAAATAAGCAATAGGACAACTTGTCTGAAGAATAAAACTAACTTTTAAAGGAGGAATATTGGACAGCAAAAAGGATGGGTCACTACTTCATGTAAGGGGGGGGGAAGTGGACTTTGCATTTATTGTTGGTTTTCTCCATTTCAAACTTAAGTATTTGCATTTCTTACTTTCAAGTGCTTACTGTTGTCAGGAATAACTCCAAAGTTCACATTTTCATGGTTGTGCTCTATAAATTCCTTGATGTTTCACTTTGGTTAGTTCAGCACTGAGTGAAAGCATTAGTCATAGATGAGAAGCTCTCTCCAGTCAGCAGTATCTTCTTGGTACAGGTATTTTACTTGTAGGACGTACAGTTATATTAAAGGTAAACATAAGGCCATTTATATGGTATTACAGTCATACACTATGTGGCTAGAAAAACTGACCTCAGTGTGAAAGTGTGTAAGCCATGATGGTTGTCAATAATCAGGAAAGGTTATGGCTTACTGCATTAAAATGATGTTGTGAATGTTAGAAGAAGCCTTTTCAGGTGAAATGAAATTAAATGAAATTTTGTTCCATTACCCCTTTTGAGAAAAATGTTAAGAGTTACAGTAATTGACTCCTGTTGACAGGGCAGCAAAGGAGTTAATGAATTAAATGCAATGTTACTAATTTTGATTGATACTGTATAATTATGATGTCAAAGGTATTTGAATTTGTATCAGGCTGTAAATCTGCATCAGACTTCTAGTTTACCCTTGATGAGAGGAAAAAACCAACACACAAAATGAGGAAACCCAGACACCCCCCTAACCTTAGCTGAATCTCCCTTCATTCAAAAATTGAAGTATAATTCAATTTCAAATATCTTTTTCTATACTGCTATTTTACAAACAGGTATAAGAAGGTTAAAAAGTTTCACTAGTTCAGCTTTCTTCTTTGTTAGTAGCATATCTCTGAGAAATTCCTGAAGGTTTAGTGTCTGAAAAGCAAAAGGTAAATATTCTCTCTGAATTTTGATGTTAGCAGCAGCAGAGAATCCCCCGACAGCCCTCCGTGCTCTTCTAGGGTTTTTTCTTTCCTAATAGCCTTACTTTGACTGGAGATCTTAGAGCCTGACAGTAAAAGGCAGCCTTCCAAACTACCTTGAGCTGTTCTGTTCTCACTAAGAAGAAATAAAACTTCATTTTTACCTAAAAGCGAAATTTATGGAAGAATACAAGAGATCAGATTATTCTGGCAGCGACTCTTGAAGCAAATGTTCTTTAGCTTGACAAGCCAAGCATGAAAGGATACACTTTATTAGAGTGCAAATTCTATATATGTGATTTCATTTGTTGTGTAATATTTTAATGCACTTTTGGTTTTATTAGAATTATATGTATATTAGTATGTAGAGAGGCTTTATTAATGTGTCAGAAATAGCATCTCACTATTCACCAGGGTGAAAGGGAAGATGGCTGTAATTTCAAAGTTTAGTAGGAGTCTATATACCTTATTTTAAAATAAATGATTCAAATTTTCCTAGAATAAGGGATTTCAATTCTTACTACTTTTTATACACCTTTATTTTTTTGTACTTGTTTCTACATCGCCTTACTACTTTTCTTCTGTGTTTTTCACCGTTTCATGTTCATTGTTTCAGATCCTCCTTTTTTCTGGAGGTTTTAACTGCTGCTGAGTTTTATACCTCCCTTTTTGTACTTCATCCTTTCCTGCTTTTCTGGCCCAGAAGAATTTGTGCCTCAGCGAGTTTCAGGAGCAACTCTCTCGTCTTTTAAGAGTAATTTTAGGAGCTTAGCTGCTAAAGCTTCTAAGCATGCTGCTTTTGCTTGCCATATAGGTTTGTGTAAGTCAGCTGGCTTGGTGGTTTTTAAAACCCTGTCTTATCTGTGTTTCTGATGTGTATGAGTAATAGCTATTAGTGCTTAGCAATCATACAGTTGAAAAGATGTATAAAAATGGAGTTTACTTTGTAGTAATGTTATTTATCAGTTTCTGGCATTCAGCATCTTCAGTGACGGCATACGTTTGGCTGGAGATGAAACTTAGAACCCTGTGAAAGCTTTGTTTGGAGGTGGCCTTCCAGCAGTACTGCTCTGTAGGCTGTTCTCTGTTGTGGCAGTGTGCTGTAGGTGCAGGAATTCAGTCATCTGCTAGGGGCACAGGGCTTTGAAAATACCAGCTGAAACACTCAAGGGAATTTGGTGCTGAAGTCCTATCCCCTTGTGACTGGGTTTGCAAAATAGGTTGCAGGCTGGTGTCCAACGCCATGGGAGCAGCATCATCATCTTTTCCCTGCAATGCATCACCTCATGTTTGTTGAAGTTCATTGGTGAAACTTGTCCTGGCTGTCTTCATTCCTCTGGTAGTAATTACAGTAATAATGTCAAAAGCCTTTTGTTTTTATTATGAAGGGAAAGACAGACCTATTAAAAATATTTTCATAGCTTTATGATGGCACGAGAACACTCTAGGTAGACTTCTTTATTTAGAAATTATAATGCGTATAGGTGGTGCCTTCCTAAAGAAAACTGGGAAGGATCTTTTCCACTGATGCTTATTCCTTCTTTCTTTTGAAAATCTGGATTAGTTAATATGACATCTTGACAGGCCTGCTCACTTTTCTTGGGAGATGAATGGACTGAAGGCTGTGTAGGCTAGTGAGGAAATTTTTTTTTTTCCAAAGTGTCTGTGAGAGAGAAACATCTGAACTTCTTGCAGCTATTTTTTAGCGGTTTTGAATACTGTTAGATTCTGCTGAGAGTAAATGCTAGTTATTCTTAGTGTTTCTAGAGAGCATTCTCTTGCCCCTTCTTTTTTTGAAAAGGCTTTGGCTACAATTTCAATACTTCCTAATGTTATTAATTATATAAGGCTTCTAAAGCTTTGAACTGCTGTTCTGCAGGTGACTTGCTGCTCTGTGAGAATAGCTTTTGCAGGATGCGTCAGAGAAGTGGGGGAAGTGAAGCATCCCCTGGGTAGGTGGTGGATTCTGAAATCAGGGGGATGAATCTGCAAGGATTCCTCATCTTGCTTGTAGTACTGCATATTGACATCTGGAACGTAGCAAACAATCCTTTGAATTCTCTTCAAGCAACACATTTTAATTCTTCCAAGGGTGATGTAAGAAAATAGCCTTTTTCAGTAGAACCAATTTCTTCTCCCCTGCCCCCCCCCCCCCTTTCCCCCCCCCCCCCTTTACGTACGCCTACACCAATGTTTTTTCAGCTCTGCAAGTGTGTTTTTTCTCACTCTCTCTGCTGTGTAGGCGGCCTTCCCAATCACAATTGAGCTTCACAGGCAGTCTTTTAAAAAAAAAAAAAAAAAAGTTGTCTTTACGCAGCAGGTCTATAATTTAACACCAAAGAAAATGGAGAGTTATGGGTTAGAATTACAATGGATCTTAGTAATGCTAGATAGATGAAGAATTTTTCCCTAAAGAAAACAAGGAAATTTTTTCTTGACCAGAAGGCCACCACCTGTGGAAATTATTTGTGTGCCTGCTACCCAAATGACTTGCCAAAATGTCAGTAGCAATCACAGGCAGACAGGTTTTAAACCTTTTACTTGCTTCATTAGACTGAGTTATAATTGAACTTTTCTACCCCAAAATTAGAATGTGATTCTACTTGAAAGAGACAAGCTCAGTTTGTTGGTAATATGAAAGTTAAAATGCAGTTCTTCCTGGAATGTTATGTTATTTTAAACATGAGTTTAGGTCTCTCTACCTTTTGGAAACTGCTTCTGTTGTACTTGATAATTTTTTTTTTTGTACTGCAGCTCTTTTGATGATGCTTCTTGTTTTTCCAAGGTCTTAATTTCACACATTATTTTGTAAATAAGCCTAAACTGAACTTGCAATAAAAAAACCCAACTGTGAAAGTTATATTATTAATTGCTTAAAGAAAATAGCAATAATTACTTTCTTGAGCTCTGTTGATAATGCTGTCTGGCACTTTTTAAAAAGAATTTTGGTTGATTCTAATGTTCTTGCCACCAAGCATTTAAACTTTATTCAACTCTGTCTAGAAATAACTATTGGGAGAGTAGCAATGGGTGACTTTAAATTATTTTCTTATCAACCTATCAAGTTTGAGATCAAAATGATGAAATAAATAGCGCTCGTACCATGGTTTTATGTGCAGATTAAGCTGGCGTTGCAGCTGAAAGCAGCCGTCCTTGTCTGCTTATCCTGTCCCGTGCCTTTTCTGCCTCATGTCAGCACAAGTGCTTATGTAGCCGTGCAGTGAACTAGATTGGGGAAAACAAGGTTGGAGAAATGGTCTAGGTCTTCTCCAGTCTCCTGATTTAGAATTGGATTTAATCTATCTCTTTGATATGATTCACCGTGCATCTCCTGTAACACGTGAGCTTGGTGGGAGTAGAGGAGGACAAAAATTCATTGGCAGTATGTGCTCTACCTCCGGCTTGTGCCTCTGCAGAGTTCTTGGGACTGCAGCATAATCTCCATGGTTACATCTGTGTGCCCAGTCTAATTTTAGAGGACTCCTATCATCTACAGATGCAAGCCTTTTGTAGCAATAGACAAGAGGTCAGATGTTAAGGCTGATGCTGAAACAAAACAGATTTTGTTACAGGACCTGGTAAATAGGAAGGACCAGCTTTGAAACTTTTTTTTCCTTGCTACTCTTGGAGACTTCTTAGAAGATTTGGTGACTTAGATAAACTCACTCCTGCTCTCCCTCGTGTTTAACATGTGTGATAGGCTTTATGTTGAGTAGTGAGGAAAGAAGCGGGCCACAGCACTGCTAAATGTCCCCTTTCTTTCAGCTGTAACCAAATGTTTGTTTAATCTCCAAATGCCTGGCAGAATGTGTTCTGGAAGGAAAAAACTTGGTTCAGAGAAAGGGTGGTAAAAGAAAGATTGGGATCGTTATAGTGAGAAACTTCTCATGCAGACTCTCTGAGTAAGTGTGGCTACAAAAACCAGCTAGTTCACAGTTTTGTAAGTCTGCATTGTTGCTTCTGGCTTCTTACAAGCACAGTTTCCACAATACCATTTACCTTTTGAAAAAGATTTCACCCATTCATCTCCCATTCAAAGTTTGTTCATACCCATGGTCTTTCTGCTTCTAGGTTTCACCATGCTATGATTCATCTGAAGCTGGTTGTGACAGCCACCGGGAGTTTTTGCTAAAGCTGCATGTGCCTGCCTTCTCAGGAATTTGGATAGGTAAGAGCGCATGCTCCACTTTCTGTACTGTCTGACAGTCACCCTCTGGAGTAGTGCTAGTTGCCACAAAATCAGTGTTGGCTTTGTGACTGCTGATAGCACATAGTGTTTCATACAATACAGAACACGGGTGGTCTCCAGCAGGATGGATTACCCAGGTAGGCTGGCTGCCGCCGAGTGCCAGACTGTATCCCAGTCTGTTGCTGAATGCATCCTCTATACGTGAAAGCTTTTTTCAGGAGGGAGATGCAAGGGGACTAGATGGCTACTCCCTCCCTCTTTCTACTAGGTATTTGTAGAAGCGTTCCTAAAAGCAGGTTGGACTCTGTTCAGGCTGTGACAGAATGCCTGGTTTTGTCACATTTTTCTAAAACACAGTAGTTCTTGTAGGTGGTTTCTTTTAATCTACTTGTGAAACTAAACTCATGTTTTAAGGAAGAAAGGGATGATTATCTGAATGTGCCTGATTCTTGAAAAGGACTGGCTTTTAGTACATGATCTATCCTTTCACAGAGAAATATAATACACTTCTAGGGAGTTCGTGAAAAGATAAAAAGGATGCTGCAAGCGGGAGATGCTGCAGTTCTGCCCATGCAGCCTTGCCCTCTGCCTTGTATCAAATGCAAGTCCTTTGCGGGTGTGTAATGACCTGGTTCAAGAAGGTTGGAAAATTGCAGTGTGTGGTTTTTGGGGGTGGGGGGAGGAGGGACGGGGAGCAGTGGAGTTGGTTTTGCAAAGAGGGGCAGGGGTGGATTAGTTTTCAGACGGATTGGCTTCCTGAATTAACTCAACATGTTGTACAAGCCGTAGTGCTGCCTGAAGGGAGGTGACCAGAATACTTTCTAGGAACTGCAGGGAGAACAGCATTGAGATCTGAACTTAGATCAGTTTAAGCTGATTTGCAACCAGACAGTAAAAACACAGCCCCCTCCACTGAACAGATTTTAATGAACTGTTTATTAAAGAATGTTGAAAGCTATAGAGGTAGGATATGCAAAGGAAATCCAGTCTGGAAGTGACAAGCAGTGTAATAAACATTGCTACTAAAGAAAAAACCCTCCCTTGTAATGTCAGTTCATCAGTCTGGGATGCCTAAAGAAACAAATAGGTTTCTTATTCGAGAGTATCTGCCGTGTAGTTGTTGTTGCAGTTGTTTTGGCCAACGTTGTATCAAAAGTGTCAATTTAAATCTGTTCTTCCAAAATACTGTCAGCAAAGTGGCGTTGTGTCAGCAGAGGACTGCTTAGCCTCTGAGATTTGGTTTTATTGTAGCAACAAAACGTTTCCTTTGGAGGATGTCTGTATTGGAAACAAACATGTTTGTTCGCAGATCTAGAGGAGCCCTTGGAAAGGGCTGTTTTAATTATTTTATCTTTCCCCTTGAATCATCTTACCTTTTCACTTGGTACCATCTTTAGTGTTGATTCTTACCTGCAATCGTTATTGTGATTCTTTGATATGTAGCTCTCAAAGTTACGGACAGAGGAGAAAATGTGTCCCTCTCTTTTTCCCACCACACCACACAAAAGTTTGTTTTGTTTTGTTTTTGAAGTGTGTGGTCCCAAGAGACATTTTGATTCCAAACACTGTGTAGTGGGGCATGGACAGTGAAAAGGGGCTGTCTTGAGTTATGAAGTAAAAGCAGTCTCTTGGTTATTAATTTAAATTACTAGCGGAAAGTAAGTGAACAGTTTTTCCCCTTGCTATGTTTGGATTCCACAGTTTGGTTTTGGGTTTTTTTGTCATATACTTTCCATAAAGAATACCCAAGTAATTAAACTAATTTTTCCAGTGATGATGTCACCATGTTATACCACTGAAATACTTACTGAAGGTGGTAAGTTCCTTTTTATATACACACGCAATTTTTGTTCACTAATGGAAATTGTTTCCCTGTGGAATTTTTTAAATTGTTAAATTCCAGCTCATAACAAATCTACTTATACAAAGTTGTATTTAAAACTTCATTTGTTTCACTAGTAACAGTTCTGGTTGTTAATGAGGTCATAAGCTCATGGTCCTATAGACTCAGTCTTGTTTACTGAAATTCATGAACAGGTTTTACAGTTGGGAGTTAAACGTTTTAGTAAAGCATATCCATGTTAACGGGTAGCTTTTTTAGAAATAGTAACATGCTCCGATAAAGTTGATTTTTGTTTATGTTTCAAATATGGACTCTAATTTGATTTGTAAAGATATTTAGGTGCAAGACATTCAGCAGCATAAACTTAGTTTTGTTAGATTCCCCACATTCTTCTGTCAACATTGACAGAATAAAACTTGTAAAATTCTGCATGCAACTTAACCTGACGCTGCTTATTTCTCCTTGACCTGCACTTAAAATAAAGAGGAGGACTGAGGGAAGAGGAAGGGATGGTCACTGTGCTTAAGTGGCTGATGTTGACTCTAAGTTATATTTTGTAGGATAGCATTTAAAGCTGCTGGTTTTATCTGTACTATTCTTTTCCTGTTGATAGGTTGAAGCCCCGTGGCTTTATTTATCACTGGTAATAAGGCCTAGTTGCTTGGGGTGGGGTTGGGGTAGGAAAGGTTTTGCCTCAGTGATGCTTGCTCTTTCATGGGGACATGTTTAAGAGCACATAGTGCTATGTTTCCTGTAGTGGGAGACGGCAGCTGTATGGGTACCATATGTCTGAATAGCCAGGAGGAGATGTAGAGAGTTGTGTTCCTTTCTGAGATTTTGCAGGTTTTCATTTTTTCAGAAATTTCCCCAAGGTTTAGCTGGTGATTGTACAAAGGGTTTCTGTTATTAGGATTGTGTAGGTCTTGTACTTAAAGCTGTTTCCATGAGGAGTCTGAAGAAAGTTGCAAAGAACCTCTGCAATTAGTGCTTATAGTCTTGGCCTCCTTATAAAGAAAGGAAAGGTGTTGCTTGAGGAGTGCATGTGTGTATTTTGTGTGCATGCATGTACCTGTGCACGCATGCACCTGAGAGAGAAAGGGAGTAGGGGTATTAGATACTCTCATTGATGCACATATGTTCCCAAGTTAGCGATTGCCTTCGGTAATGTTTTTGTACTGTGGTATTGCAATGATAACTACAGTTATTATCTTTAAATGGAAAAGAAATAGAAAGTGCTTAGTATATTTTTACCTTCTTTTATGTTTAAAAACAATGTGTTGAATTACGAGAAGTTGGCATGTGATAGTTGGGAGATTATTTAATGTACTCTAGAACTGGAGGATTACAATTGGACCACTCAACAAAATTGGATAATGTTCTTAATAGCTAAATATGTCCATTATAATAGGAAATGGGTGTTCAGGAGAAAAGTTTCACCTTCATTTAATTGTGTATGAGACTGAAAGAATTGTATATGAGTGAACAAGAAGAGGAAAGCCTGGATCCCATTAATTTTTGGCTACCCGTAAGCTGGCAAGGGTTTTATGCTTTGATCACTGTTTTCTTAGTCTGGAATGACTGAAGACTTAGTGGTATGGATTGTAATGATCCATGCTCTTTTCTGTGATGGGCACCTGTTGACTAGGCAGGCCAAAAATGAGGGTGCATATGCTATGTCTGCAAACTTCCCAATTTCAGAATGGTTAGGCACACCCAAGTAAGCTTTAATCTAGCTAGCCTGGATTAAAAAAGATTGCAAGGATTTAACAGCATGGATTTTAGCATAGCCTGGTTGAGGCTGTCAAGGGGTCTGGGTGCTTAATCCTTGCAATCCTATGCCCTGGAAATTGAGTGGGTTTTGTAAAACTCATATTATTGAGTTTTGTAGCTTGCATAAATGTGGAGAGCTGTTGGTAGATTAAATACATATGTTATTCTGTGTATGAATTTTCCCTAGTTTTACCTTTAAAATGTGGAATGTAGTATAACTTAGAACTAGTAACTATGTACTTAGTACAATGTATGATTACAAATCTACACTGATTGACAAACAAGATGTTTTCTGTAGTTGATCCTGCTATATTAACATTTTGTGGGACTGGCTGGTGAAGCGTGAGCAGCCCTGGTATTTTGAGTTTCTGCGTGGCTTAGCTTGCGTATTACTAAAGTACAACGTGCTGTGCTTCTTAAACTTCACAGCAACGGATTTCTGCAGTTAAAAGACTTTTCATTTTTGCATGTTAGTAATAAGAATCGGAAATTAAATCTAAGATACTGAACAGAATTGGAATCTGTGAAGCGGGAAAAGCAAGTAAGTTCATGGACTGAATAAAAAAACCCAAACAACCAACACACACAAAACAAAACAACAAAACGACACACACACCCCAACCCCCCAAAAACCAAAACCAAACAACAACAACAAGACCCCCAAAACAAAAACCAACCCAAAAACCCAACAGAAGGGATCATAGAGTAGTATAATTGGAATCAGGAACTGTGAACTTCATGCCTCTGCTGCCCTTGACTAGTAGTGTTATTCCTCCGTTTCATTTTTTTCCTGTAGAAGGAAAATGCTTGGATCTTTTGTAAAGTGTTTTGAGAACATATGTTACTGCTACAACTGCATTGACTGTTAGATTTCCTAAATGCATGCTTCAGAACACCAAGGTGAAATACAGCATTTATTTGGAAAGCATACAGTTTCAATGAAAACTTTTCTCAGAATTTGGAAATGAGAAATTCTTAAATAATTCCATCTATCTGAAAACAAAAGAAACCTGGTTTCTAGCCTGAACTTGTTTAGGTGTAGTTTCCAGTCACTAGTGGTTCTTTTATATCTCTGCTTGATGAGAGATCAAATTCCTTCCTTTGCTTGCTCTCTGTGTTCTTCCTATAGGCGTTTTTTTTCTTCCAGTTTTTCAGCATCCTTCTTGAACTGCAAAATCAAAAACTAATTGCAGTTTCTCTGCACCAAACAAAGTAACGTAACTGCTTTGCTCTCTTATTTGATATTTTTGCTTGTTTAAACATTAGTGGATTGCATAAGATTAGCCATAACTGTGTTGTGAGTTTTCTGTTGTGTACATAGATTCAAAGAAGCTAACTAGTAAACTGGAGTAGTGCACAAAATTGTCACCTGCAAAGATCAGGGTTCACACTTTCTACTGGAGATCAGAGATCAGCTTGCTTGCTTGCTTTTCAAACTAATTGTATTCACTGCTTATGCATAATGCAAGACCACAACTTAACTCTGCTCCATTTGATGAAAAACAAAGATCAGTGACTACTAGACAGTGTGATGCTAGTTTTACAGATCCCATCAGTATGAGGCATTAGTCATGTCTTTTTATGTATATAACATAGCGTACATGTATATACACATCATAATGTGAATGATGGTGTATAGCTTTTGCATGAGTAGTAATGCAATTAGTAAGATTAACAGGAAGCGCTATTTAACTTGTATAGATTTTTTTAGCATGTTGGTCTTTTTAGTTTTATGCCTTGTATATGTTGTTATATGAATTTATGTAATCAGTCACTAGTTCATCCCATCATTTCCATATTTGAAGGCTTGGTAGGGGTCTTCAGTACCTCCAAGTTATGCTGTTGATTACGTTGACCTTTAATACCACTAATATTTCATTTTACTGAGACTTTTTCAATGTATATAATTTTTTTTTTTAAACAAAGGAAGCTTATAATTTGCAGAAGTTGCAAACAATTTTCTAACTCATCAGGGTAGCTGGAAACTCAGCTTTGGCTTTATATATGGTATTTTTACAGGAGTAAGCTGAATGTTTTAACATGTGCTTGAGCTGCAATCTCTCCCATACCTGTGCATCTCCAATAGGAACAGGAAGGGAGAGGAGCAAGATTTCACATTATGTCTCATTACATTTTTGTACCTATGTATAATAGAAAATATGCAAGAGAAGAATTTTCTCTAAACTGTGAAACCCAGGGTGGCAAAGTCTTTTAAAGTTGAGAAATTGGTTGGATAGAATTAAATTGGGATATGGTATGGTGGATTTTTTGGTTTTATTGCTGTTGGGCGATTTGTGTGTGTGCAGACCTTCCCAGATTGTGTGGGGATGGTCCTGTCCTTCATCCATGTCAGTGTCCTGTTGTTTGTGAGGCTGAGTGTCTGGACGTGTCAGCTTCTCTAGGGCGCACCTAGAGCAGTGCTGGCCTGGCCAGACTTTAGTGCCTTTAGTTCCTCTGCTCTGCATGCACACAAAATAAAGGCAGGAAAGCTGCTTCCTCATCCGTTTGTTGGGTCAACCTGTTTACTTGGTCCTGCACACTTGGAATTGTTTGGAAGCTTCTAGTTGCGTAGTTGTGACACAAGAAATGCTGGAGAAGACAACATCTTTTTCTTTTTTCTTTGCTTTTTTTTTAACCAGCCTTGTCGGTATAGGCATAGCGTGGCTCCTAAAGACCTTGGCTCCTTGATTTCTTTGTGTGACAGTCATACCTCAGGGGAACAGCCACTGCTGTTCTTGTTTCCTCATGCTGCTGTGCTGTTGGTAATGTGTCTGTAAAGCCCATAGCCCAGAGGTGCAGTGTGTGTGTATGTATGTGTAGTAGTATAGATATGATCTTTCAGGATACGAGGAAGCACTGAATAATCATTTGTTTAAACTCCAAGTTAAGTTTAATATTTTTTCTTTGTGCTCTTTCTTCTTTTATTTTCTTACCCTGTTCTTTTTCCTTTATTTTCTCTACTGCTTTTAGGCATTTATTTTCTTCAGTGTAACTTCCCCTTTTTATTCGTCTTTTCCTCTGTTCTAGCACCCATGCTAGACCTCTTTGCAGAGGCTGGCTGAGGAGAAATGTTGAAGGTGAGAACCAGTGCACCCTTCCTTCCTTGAGAAGGGGTAACTGCTGCTTTAGCCTTTCGGAAAACAAGTGGCTGTTGGGAGGAGGTTGTTTGGAAAGAGGATGAGCTGCAAAATGACTGGGGCCTGAGTGCCTTCCCAGCTGGGATTAATTTAGAATCAGAAGTTTATAGCATTCTTTAAATGTTTACATGCTCGGCTGTGAGGGAGGGAAGGGGGACAGACGTGTTCCTTGCAAATCTTTGCTCCTTGCATCTGTCCTTGACTATAAAAGGGAAGCAGGGTTCAATTTAGTAAAACTGGAAATTTGAGAGAAAAGATCAGGTAAAGGCGGTGGCTATTTAATATTTTTGCTGTGGAATTAAGTTGTGGGCCAAGCACTCCCTTTTGGATTATTCTGCAAAGAAGTTGTCATTTCTTCATTAGGTAAGGCTAATCTGGGTTTTTTAGCTTTGCTTTTATTAAAATGGCTTGGATGTAGAAAGAAATGTTGAGGCTCACGACTGTCTTTATAGATGCTTAAAAGATATTTAAAAGAGCACTTTAAATATTTGGACAAGTTGGATGCATTTTCTCATACATTAAAATATTAACTGTTGACTTTCATGCAGAAATCCAGTGTTACAGTTGGCTTACAGTATTTGGTCAAATTAAAGTTCCCTCTAGCCTAGTGGTGCTGCCTCTGACAGAGCATAGCAACAGATGCAAATGGAGGAGTATAAGACAGGTTTGTAGCTTTAGGCTTAACGTCTGGTGACTTCTGGCTCAGGACTTTCCAAATCAGGAAGTCCAGTACCTTTTGCTCTGTGTTGCCTTCCTCTTGCCCTTTCTAATTGTGCTATAGCTTTTTTCACTTGAGAAGAGCAGAATTGCATTTGGTACTGAATGTAGAATCTTATACATTGGTATGACAAAGGACCAGTGTCCTTTTCAGAAAAATTCCTAATGCTGTCTGTGGAGTAGTTGTTGGGTTTTTTTGGTCCTATGGTGAGTGTTGGAGTATAAATTAATGGATATAGATAGCTTCATAGTCTTCAGTGTTAGGAATTCTGCAAGGAATTGAGAAATGCCAGGTAGCATTGGTAATGGGTCTGCTTATCATATTTGATTATCTGCTTGGTAAAGTCACCTAACAGTGGGTGCTTCAGATCTGTGAATCATTGCAGCACGTAAAATTCTCCAGGGTTTAGGCCCCTATATTCATGGCTAGGGCTTGAAATTTCCTATGCTTACCACAGATGAATAATACCTCTACTGATATGCCCAAAGGTATGCCTACTGCATTTTTATTACCTATTTTTACTGTTGCTCCATGTTCACCAAATACTATGGCTCTGCATTTTTCTAGGATAGCTGTGCAGTTACATACCTTCAGTGCATAGGAGCCCTCAGACAATGAACAAAATGGTCTTGGTGCTCTGAGGTCACTTCTGGAATTGTTCATCTACAGAGCAAAGAGGATTGTGGCTGACCTTCTAATGTTTTTATATAATCAGGATTTAAGCTGTTTTCTAATTTTGCCTATTAAAATGGAGATTTAGCCTTTCCCTTAGATGAGTGAATTCTGAAGAAAATCAATGTAAGAAACCTTTTCAGACCCTCAGAGCTTTACCATGTGTGTGGGAAATTGCAAGAGTGTATTAATACATACTTTGAAATTCTGGTATAGAAGGTGTCAACAAACATCACCATTAGACAAAATTTCAAGGTCCTAGAAAAGCTGCTTAGTCTTTTATAGCCAAAGAACTACAGTTACTGGTTTTGTTGTTTCCTGTCAGACACTTTTTGTTTGCCATAATTCCATTATGGTAAAAATATGAGAAATTTTCTTCCTTGTCCTTTGGTAAGCCATAGAGAATTGGCACCTTTCTCTTCCCTTTTTCAAATAGAACCAACCCTTGAGGCTGGGGTTTGGGCTTGGTGCTCCAGCTATGAGCCTTATAGAGACCGCTGCCTCTCCTGTCATAGAATCATAGAATAGTTTCGGTTGGAAGGGACCTCTAAAGGTCATCTAGTCCAGCCCCCCTGCCGTGGGCAGGGACATCTTTGAGTAGATCAGGTTGCTCAGAGCCCCGTCCAACCTGACCTTGAATGTTTCCAGGGATGGGGCATCCACCACCTCTCTGGGCAACCTGTGCCAGGGTTTCACCACCCTCAGCGTAAAAAATTTCTTCCTTATATCTAGTCTAAATCTACCCCCCTTTAGTTTAAAGCCATTCCCCCTTGTTCTGTCGCAACAGGCCCTGCTAAAAAGTTTGCCACCATCTTTTTTATAAGCCCCCTTTAAGTACTGATAGGCTGCAATAAGGTCTCCCTGAAGCCTTCTCTTCTCTAGGCTGAACAACCCCAACTCTCTCAGCCTTTCTTCATCTCAACTGCAAATACAATTTACCTATAAAATAATTTTATTCTGTGTTAATATCTATGCAGTGATGATGCTCCAGTTCTAAATTGATCAGTGAGGCATTGAAATAGTAACTCTTGCTTAGCCTTCGTATTGTCAGTGCAGCTCAGGATCATCCTAATCGTGGCCAATATGAGTTTAAAAATATCTTTCATGCTTTTTATTTCAGCTGATCTGTCTAGGCATAAAACATAGTTTTCATCTTTTTCTTATTTAATGTGCACTTCCTTGCTTTTTTACAGTTTAGCTTTGTGGCTTACAGTATTAGTTTATTTTTATCACAAGTGCACCATCCTGCAATTTCAGATTTTGTGTTGAAAACAGTGTTTGTACAGTAAGTACTTCTGACAAGGAATTGCAGAACTATATTGAAATGTTTTTAGTAGTAAGTATTCTCAGAAATCAGAAACAGCTATGTCAGAATGTTTTTGCACTTTGTGGTAGAGGAGCATACATGAGTACATTGATTTCTTTTCAGTTTTATGGTACCAAAATGGAAAGTATATTGAAGCACAGAGGGCACAGAGACGTTAACTTGTATCTTGTGTTCCGAAGATATATACTTCATATTACACAAGAAGGTGGTGTTTGGAAAAGTCTTGTTCCTGGTTTGAGCAGCTGATAAGCTCATTTGTATCTCCAATCCCTTCCCCTCCCCCCTCTTTTTTTTTCTTCTGTTTTTCTTTGGTGCTCAGAAGTAGGGGGAATCTCCTAACATTTTAAAATAATGATGAAAACACTGGAGGTAATGTACTGTTAGGTAAGTTTAAGCTTGTTTATTTAAAGTATTTATTGTAGATTTTGAGCCTGGAGGTTTTATTCCTGTGGTGGTTTGTTGTTCTGTTGTGTCTGCGTTGTGTGTGTCCCCCTGCGCGCGCG
>NW_008824350.1:545558-551673 GCF_000699105.1 Pygoscelis adeliae
GGCAGGGAAAAAAAGGGAATATATTTTAACTGGAAACAAAAATTACAGAGATTTGTTTTACGAGGTGCTGCTTGGAAAGCAACGTGGCAGCTGTCATGTTTTGTGGTGGTGTCTTTTCAGTATTGGTTACAGTGCCATAGTGCAGAGGTGCCAGTGTTCGTGAAAAAATCTGTACTGCTGTTAGTACTTCTTTGCTGATGCGGTTCAGTTACTGCCAGGCACAGCTTGCCATTTCAGTCTTTGCTTTGCACAGTGATAAATGTTGCACACTGCCTCATAGTTTTACAGTAGCTCTTCATTTGTATGGTCAGGGAAACAATAACCTCACATTCCTGCATTTTTCCATGTGGCTCTTGATCATGAAAGGATCCTGCTTGCTGTGCTACTGACTTTTGTGCATCTCTAATTCAACTCTTACAGCCATTTAAGAATTTATGAGAAAGTAATTCTGTAAAATGTTTTTTCCTGCAAAGCAGTTGATTGTACGCATAAAAATGTATCTGCGTTCTAGTGTATATTCAGGATGAATTTTCAGTATGTGTTATTTGACTTTGTAAATATAGACAATTCAAATCAGAAGGAAAAAATAATTGGAAGGTGCTTCCTTTTGTAGCTTCAGGGTTCGGGAGTACCCTGTCGCAAAGGTGAACAAATAAGACATGCTTTGATTTGTTCTCTTATTTGGTTGAGATAATTTTGATAGGGGAAGCTTAAAACTAACAACCTAGTTTCTGTGCTGGACAGAAATACTCTTGCTTTGTATGTATGTGCTGTTTTTTAAACCTGCTTTAATGTTGTCTAGGCTTTCCTAACAGCTTTTGAACCTGCTGATTTCCGTCAGTTTGATGGATAGATACAAGTCTCAATGATATTAAGTTCCAAATGCTTTGTGCAGAGTGGTAGCTTGATAGGAGAGAAATCCAATGTATTGCCCTGATGGGATGTGCAGTATGAGCAGTTCTCAGGGAATGGAGCTAAAAGTATTAAGTTGTGGAGATGGAAGATGCTTTGGAGCATAGGGCACAAATCAATAAGAAACTGAGTTTTGCTAGTCTCTGTTACCCATGATAGACTCGTTTCTATTACCTTGTTTTTACTTTTACCCCATGTTCACCAAATAATTTGGCTCTGCTTGTAATCTGTCATTGCTCTTAGGATAGCTGTGTAATTAGTATTTTTATTAGTGGCAACTTGTTGGTGAATAAGATTGGTGTTGCGATACTAAGAGCTCACCACTGTTTATTCAGACTCACAAGTTCCCAAATAATAACAAAATGTAGGAGACAAATACTTTGAGAATTGTTTTCTGATGGAAAATGCTGTTAGGAGAGAGATCAGCCTTCTGTAGGGCAATGATAACATCATCACTATTCCCTATTTTCCATAGCATTTGTCTCCCTTCAGGTGTAATGGTGCTGCCCTGTTCAGGTGGATGTGGTAACTTGTGGTGGTAACTTGTTTGACTATGTTGTTTTATGTTTTTCTCTGACTTGTTTGCCAAGTTCCTGATGTTTTGTCTGTCAATGCAGATGTAAGGCAAAAGAGAAATGTTAAGAAGGTTTGTTTTTAAAACTTTACAAAATCTATTGTACACAGCAAATAGATAATTGGGGTGTTTTGAGTTCTGTTTCTGAAAATGGGTGCTAGTGCATCTGAAAACACTGCATTCTGTCCATAGCATCAGAGATATAGCACTTTTTTGTACATATGCCAGCAGTTACCTTCTTTCCTCTTGCAGTGCTGCAGGTACTCGTCCTGTAAGTGGAGGAGTTTTACATTCCTTCTCATGCGTGTCTGTTGGACCCAGACTTCATGGTCTAGTTTCACAGATGATTTAGAATAGTCCTGGAGATGTAATCAAAGTCTTGCTCTGTCCTTCAGCAAATATTTTCACATGATATATAAGAAGTCTTGGGTTTTCAAACTGCTTTTTTATGTTATTCTGGCTTTTAGATCTCTGAACTAGTAAATATGCATACGTATTTTTAAAGGAAAAGGGGAATGCTGTCCATTTCTAGTTTTATGGCCTTTATAAGTGTGTGTTTGCCACTTTGTTTCGGTCTACCGGTTTGTAGAAACTAACTTGTGAATAACTTACTAGTATTAAATTTCTGGCAGAAAGGAATGTTGATGAAGGAATTGGGGGGGTGGTGGTGTAAAATCTAAACAAGAGTTGCTGAAAGTCTGAATTCTTTAAAAGGCTGAAAGGTGGTGTCATACTTTGCTATGTGCTGTTGACACTTCAGCTCTGATAGGTGCTCTGAGTCTGTCTGTACCGTTGTAAATACATGTTGAGTTTTGGTGAAGTATGAGTTAGAATGTTATTGCTGTTTCACAGCAAAGCTAAAAAATAAAATGAGAGCTAAAACATGCGTAATCAGAGCTAAAATAAATGTGTGCATACACAACTATAAGTAAAGTCTAAATTGTTTTATATTAAAGGTCTAAACACAGCATATGACATCAGCTAGAGTCAGAATGTAACTACTTTCTAAAAGGAAAAACCCTCACATCGACATTTGGTTTAAAATTGTGATTGCTTAGAGATGAATTGACAAATGTGAAAAAGCAGTAGAATTAGTATGGATATCAGCATTAGTGTAGACTGTGTAACTTCTTGGTAACTGCACTGATTAATTCTGTTTGAAGTATTTCATGTTAGTTTTACAAGACCAAGAAAAGAGGAGACTGAAGTTGGAAGGAATTTTTCTATTTGAGGAGGAGAGGTGAAGGGGAAGAGAAATCTGTTCATGTGTATTGTCACTTAAAATAAGTCACAAAAATGAATTTATACGTAAAGACCACTCTTTATATTTTTTCATTTACTGTAAACACCTCTTGGAAAACCAAATATACGTAACTGTATTAAGATGATGAGGTTTTGTTTTCAGTTGCTGTCCATCTGTTTTTAGTAACCTTAGAACCAGATTTTAGGATCTATTCCTTAGAATATATAAGAATGATCTACATGGTATTTCAAAGCTAGGACAATGGCATTGAGTAGACTTGAAATACTTTAACTTCTTGTGCTTAGTAGTCTTAACTCCTTCCAGAATGATATTTCCCTTTCTGGAACAACGTCAGGTTTATGACTCTTATTTAGTCTGTGATCCAATACAGCTCCCCAAGTTCTTTTCTACTTTATTACTCTTCAGGTGGCTAATTCTGTGTGTGTGTGTGTTTTTGTTTTGGGGTTTTTTTATTATCACTTTAATTCTCTCTTTCACATTTAGAGCATTTTGTTTTGCTTTCACCTGCATATACTTTTATCTGGTCGGCTTTAGAATCCCTGATTTCCCAAGCTCACCTGCAATCAGTATCGTCTCTTCCGTACTCCTTGCAACTCCCATCCCCCAGTTTGGTGGCATTTGTGGATTCTTCGAGGAGGCTTCTGTTTGGTCACCCACATTAATAATGAAAATACTAAGCAAGACTTGCTGCAGGTCAAGTTCTAGCTGGACTGACCTGAGATGCTTTCTGGTTTTTATACTGAGCCAGTGCTTTAGTTCTCTGAAAGCAAATTTTTCCAGTAGTTATGCTTGTCTACACTGATGACTTTGGATCTACGGTCTCCAGGTCATGTTGAACAGTATCAGAAGTGTCATTTACGTAAACTACACTGGCTGCTTCACTAAGACATTTACCCAAGGGAGAATATTATATTGGTTTGATGTGGCTTCCTGACTGTAATTTATCTTTCTCCTCTAACTTAAATTGATTTTTACCCCACTTCTTTTTCCCCAGCAATATACACAAATCTTTCTAAGCATCAGAATTATGTTATTTGTCTTACTGCTTCGTAAGTCTTTTCTTACTTCTTCACTATTGTTAAAGGACGTGTACCCTGTTTCATATTGCTCTGGGATCTCTCCTGTGCTTTACTAGTTCTTGGAGCAAATCAGTAATAGTTTAGGAATTATTGAGACTAGTTATTTATATACTCTAGTACACATTATTGTAAGTAGGTGGATTTGACTGTCAGTTTTTCTAATTCAAAGATCAGTTGGGTTTTTTGTTGGAGTTTTTTTGTTTGTTAAAGGAGAATTTGAGTGTTACTTTTGCTAATGTTCTTGGCCGCTTCCTTGTGGAGCCCTATAGTATTGGGGTCCCTCACTATCTAGATCAGATTCTAAAATCAGCTGCTGATGCTATGTGCCACCACAGGTTTAGCCTTCTCTGTAGGCTTTGATGGACTGGGTGAGATCCAGAATCAATGTGGGCTGTCCAAGCCAGCATGCTATTGAAAAGACACCATTAAGTAACTCATTCTTAATGAATTTGAGAGCAGTGTTGGTATTTTTCAAAATCAAAAAGATAATACTCCTCTTTTTTTGGGGGGTGGTGGTGGTGGTGGTTTTTGTTGTTGTATGTGAGTGTGATTTGTAGACCACCATCCCCAAAACTAACTCGCAGAGTTTTGCTGGACCGGTATTTCACTCAGGAAGACTTGGAGGGAATAACTAATTCTGTGTTGGTATTGCTAACCACCTACTTGCATGTATGATGTTTTTCTGCAGTTCCTATCTGGGCAAGACTAGGACCGACTTAAAGGTCTTCTTGCCTGAGTCAGAGCAGTATAAAGAGCGTAGAGAAGGAGGTTCTTGGCTTGCAAAGATATAAAAAGCCAGACAAGTGAGTGGCCTGTGTGACTATTTTTGTTGTACTATATCTGTCATTTGAGCAGACTTGCTGTAACTTCAGCAACATACAGTATTGCTAGGTATCTTATAAATGTATACTGTAATATAGATCTCGGGACTGCCTGGCTGATAGGTCTTCCCCGGTGATGACTGGAAACACTTAGTAAAGGACCACAGTTCAAAAAGTCTGTTCAAATAGCTGTAGCACAGCTACATGTGCTGAAAGCTGAAGGCATGGTGACTGGAGACTATCCAGAAATCTCTAATGGCTCTTTTCCTAAATGGTTGCTGTTTGACAGATTTCTTCTGTGAATTACTGAACCAGTATTGAACATCCTTTGCTGGTCCTGCCAATTACACCTCTCAAACAGCACACTAAAACCCCTACCCCAAGAAGATGCTGTATCTTTTCCTTTATTTAATTCCATGAAATAGACTATACTGGTAAAATCGAGACATTAAAGTGCAACGGAAGACAAACAGATGCAAATTCCATCTGGTTTAGTATTTTTTTCCATGTAGGTTTTCTGATAACTTCTACTTGATGCATGGGCTTCTGTTTAATCTGTCATGTCTGAGAAGGTATTTTAAGTGCAAAACAAGGAGAAAATAATTCCAAATGGCTGGAGGACTGAAAATGTAGCTGTGCAGCAGAGTTTTACATCAGTTTGCCTTTTTTAATGGGAAAGAAAATTTCAGGATATTTGCTAAAAATAAAAATTGCAAGACCTAAACCAACAGAATTGTTACTGAACTTAGGAAAATGTTACGCTTTTGAGTGAAGGCTGGTTTTTCTTTTCTATTTATGTTCTTTTCCACATCGTTAGTGGAATTAATCTCACTTGTGAACAGCTGTTGAAATAATAAATCCTGCTACTCAAATTGTAGTTATAGTTGTTCTGTTTTTTTGAAAGTCCCAAGCAGATTTAAAAAGCAAAACCAAAAACCTCAGCTGGTAAAGCCATCAGAGGATAAAGTAGGCAGCTTACACAATAGAAGTTGCAAGTGGAAAAAATTACTAAGTTAAATAGAACATCCTTGAGTTTGGCCTACACGTTAATTCACTGAATGCTTTTAAGCTGGTGCCCCCTTTGGAAGGGGTGGTTCTGGCTTCCCCCGTCTGCTGATTTGATGGTTGTTTGAGGGTCTTTCACCCAGGAATAGTGACAGAGGATGGGTGTGTGAAGTCTGAACTCCAGTGCACAGCACATGTGCTTGCATTGCCTTGTTAAGCACAGGGGGCATCTTTTAAATGTCTTAGTTCAGCTAATCAAATATTTCATGGTGGGTTGTGTTGCAGCACAGGTTCTGATGCATTTGGATAAAACTGTCCCGCACGGTGTGAAGCTGTACAGTTTAGTTCTTGAAACTGTTATGTCAGGGTTTTCCTGAGATTTTTTACTACTTAAAAGTGATCCTTTTCTGAGTGACTCTGCCTGATGTATGAGGGTAGCATATCTTGAGTTGGCTGCCTA
>NW_008824350.1:551720-552508 GCF_000699105.1 Pygoscelis adeliae
GTCAGTCAGTCCTTAATCTGCTGAGTTTCACAGCCTGGTGTTGTAAGGCAAGTCTGCATTGGTGATCATTTGCCATAAATGCTATTCTGGAAATGTTAGTGCTATCTTGACTCATTGGTCAGAGCTCTGGGACTTGTAGTGCAGGAGAAAACCATTATTTTGTTTAGCTTCATCTGCAGTTATTTAGTTGAGTAGCTCTAGCAGTCCCATTGTTTGGAACTTTAGAGGGAGGTGGTTGTACTGGTTAAAAAAAAAAAAGCTGTCCCAATTTAAGCCTTTTTTGTCAAAGACTATTAGCTTGGACAGATTTCACACACTCAGTTTATGTTTACTGTTCTGGCAGCTAAGTAAGTTTGCTGAAGGACCCTCATTTTGCTTCACTCACTGTTTGTAACACTGGCCTGACTTTGCAGGGTCTGGTAGGGCACCTGAGCTTACCCCGGTGCGTGGCTGCAGTGCCTGAGCGTGTCTTCTCCTTGCATCGCTTTTCTCTGCAATATCAGCCTCCATGAGCTGTGGGTCTCCGAAATGAGAGTGCAGGGACAATCTGTTCGGTACTGGTAGTGCTGTCTGTGTTGGCATCCAGCGCAGAGCGGAGGGAGGAAGCGATTGTGATTCAAATACCCGAGGGCTGAAGAACAGAAAGAAAGGAGGAGATGCTAGGCTGGGAGACAGGGCTGGGCGCTTGGAGGGGAGGAAGGAAAGACTGTAAGAGCAGGAGACTGTTTAAAAGAAAAAAAAGGGGAAAGAAGGAGAGAGAAGGAACAGGACAAGGAAAGGTGGGAGGA
>NW_008824350.1:552570-584869 GCF_000699105.1 Pygoscelis adeliae
TGAGGATAGGGAAAAATGCAGATAATCACTTGTTTGGTTTTAGAAAGTCCTGGGTGGCTTGAACCATTCATTCTTCTATGGAAGTACTGCTGTTTGATACTGCTGAGATTTTGTGGCCGATGCTCTCAGCGGAAGGTTCTTTTTTTCAGAATATCATTCTCCAGCTCATTGGCTATCTAGATCTTGAATTAGTTAACTCTGAACAAGAATATTTTATCTGTATATTTTTGTTTAGTTTTGTCTCTATTTTACCAGCTGCTGCATCTTTGAAGAGAGATTTCCTGTGCCCTTCTTCAAATGCCTGTGATATTTCCAAGAGGAACCATTTTTCTGTAAGTGGAGGTCTTTTCTATGAACATAAAACTCATATTATGAATTAGTTGAATGCATTAATAGGAATGTGGGTGTGCAGAGAAGTCTGAACAGTTTAAAAACTGGATGGTTTTAGTATATAACATGGTTTTCATGATTCGTAATTGAGAATAATGATCAGTGCTCAGGGGAAGTTCCTTTTTTTTCTTTTCTTTTTGGCTTTGGTCATTTGAAATGAATAGTAATCTTCCGTTACAAGCTTAGACAGTGATAATAAAAGCAGTACTCATCTCTGTCAACATTTGTGAAAAACAAGTATCTGGAGATTTCTGAATGTTTTAATGAATGATGAGAATAGTAAATCTGTCCTGTGTAGTGTCTGGGTGAGCTGTTTTATATCAAAATATTAGTAATTGATTTTTATACTTTACAGCTGTGTTTTGGGAATAAGTACTGGAATGAAAGCCAAAAGCTCCATTCTGGATTACAAGAACCATATTGGAGAAGAGTTAAGGGATTGATGTATTTTTCTGGTTTAGAAATTTTGAGCAGGAGGAAAAGGGAGGGACTTGAGCTGCCTACTTAACTTGGTTTGCCAGCAGTCTCAAATTAGTTAGATCATCACAGGAGTATGGCTAACCAGATTTGTGCAAATATTTAGGTGTATGAAGATGAAGGTGGGCACCCAGTGAGATCTTCATTTGCACTTAGATCCATTATTAGCATTGAATTGTGGAAGTCGGGGTTTACTGGGATTGCTGAAGAACTGTGTTTTTGTTGCTTTAGATATGAATACTGTGAAGGCCAGTCTTCAAAGCTGCTCTCGTCTAGAAATATTGATTTTTACACTCTGGATGCATTGTATATGTTAATCAGTTCCTTAAACATTGTGTTTTGTCTTCACTTTGTTCTGACACTCATAGTGTAAGGTCAGCAGTAGTCAGCAGCTACTGTGGTATGTGGTACAGTATGGATAAAGGACTATACATGCTTATAACAAAGCTTGCTTCAGCTTGAGTAAGAGGAATTGTGAGAGTTTTCTCTTCTCCCCAATTTAGAAACATACATTTTCAGGGATATAAACAGCTTCACAAATAGCAATGCAATAGGAATTTGTGGGGTCAGTTGAGCCTTAGATGTATTTTGCCCTCACAAGGAGGCATTCCTTTGAGTGTTGTAATACGGGCTAATTCAAGTCTAGTTGAGCCACGAGTTTTCTATATACATGTGCTATATTTTGCTTTTTCTCCTCTAACTTGGAAGGCATATACAAGTTCCTAAAATCTTTAGGATATAGTAAAGTTTATTGAAAATGTCTGTAGACTTAAATTATGGCTGGTGGGTTTGCATTACAGGTAAGCAGTACCCTGAAAGATTGAAGTATTGTATCTGCTCATCCTCTCTTTTCTGTTCCTCTCCCTAGTTCTCACACTTACCATAAGTTGATCTGCTGCATTATCTCAGCAAAAAGAGACTGATTCAGTTTTTGTTACTGGGTTAGTTTTCTACTGGTTTGGAAGCTGAATGTGTCTGTAATGCGAGGAGATGACTGTAGGCCCAAAACAGAGAAGGGAGGAATGGAGGAGATGGGAGGATTCAGTCTTCCCGTTCCTGGCAGCGGCAGGCTGTCAACTGGGCTGAAGCTGTAATGTTAAACGGCAGCCCCGGGCTCAGCGTGGGCCCCCAGCTCAGTCCCTGCGGGCCTCGTAGATGTCGATATCTGTTTTGTCCCGGACAAAGATTGGATAGATCAAAGGGGTGGCATTTAGACAGCATGAGACTATAGACACATACAATCGACATTGTTTTGTAGTGCGGAAAAAATATGGAAGTCTAGGAGAATACAGCTGCATATTTTCCCACTGTAAAGTAATTCTCAGAAATCCTGTGCTGCAGCACATTTTAGGAGTCTGTTCAGATGAAACATTGAATTCTCTGGTATCATGGCTATTAAAAGTTAAGACTGTGCATAATACCATAATTATTTCCTTTTGTGTGCGTGTGTTGTGGTGTAGGTATCTCATGTTTCCCCAGCTGCTATGTATTCATGGAAGAGTCTTCCCATTAGGACCCTGTTGTGGTCTCTTGAAAATAATACAGTGTTTATCTGATAAAACAGCAATTTCTTTATGATAGGATGGGCCTACTGAGGACATGCAGCACGCAGTGGAGAAGTGTTTTCCCCTCTCTCCTCTTCAGCCCTTAGTTTTGTCCTTTCTGGAAGCCAGAAAAACGATGCTAAGCCAAGGGGAGCAGGAGACAAGTAGGACCAAAGTTTGGAAGGGGGGAGTTGGGTTAGACAGAACCAGAGCTGCTTCAGCTGGAGTTAAAGGGATTGGGGTGGGAGAGAGAAAAGGGGTGCAGAAGGCTGTTTGGCTTCTTAAATTGAGGGGGACTGGGTGGCTGGGGGTTGCAAAGGTTCGGGGCAAGCCAGAAACAGCCCTGCTTCCCCATCCTCTATGGTGTGAGAGGGAATACAGGTCAGAATGTGAAGGTCTTGGGAACTGTGGTGGTAATGGATTGATGTTGTGCTGCTTCTTACTTGGATTGAAACATCTGTGGTTGTGTACTCTATTTTTGTTCCTACCTTTCACTGGCAACTCTACCCAAATGTGTTTTTGTATGTGTGCTAATGTTTTGAAAAGAATTGTGTGAATGAGTTTTTCTTTAACTAAATGAATAGTGGCTGTTCTTATACTAAGTTTCATGTAGAAAAAGAACGGAAGAGTGTTTGTTTGTCTTGTATTCATCTGTTAATAGGAAGCATTTTCATCTACTATGATGTAAATAAAAATAATTAAACTGAACAGTTTGTGCAGCATGCATAGCTGAAAACTGCATCCAAGTGGCCTAGAGAATAGTTAAGGAATAGGACTCGCCTCTCTCAAAATCAGAATCAGTTTGCAGACTAATCAAACCAGGAAAAAAAAAAAAAGGACTATCTGTACTAGCTATCCTTTGAGAGGGAGCTGGCCCATGGTTATGCAAGCAAGTGTTTGAATTTAGTAGTCATAGTAGCAGTACCATAAAAATGCCAGTTGTGACCTCTATTGCTTTCTACAGAATTCAAATTTTAAAATTCTCATTAGGCTTTTTGGTATACAGAATGAATGACAAATACAGATGGCTTACTGCATAAATCTTTCAATGGTAAAATCAGCAAATAATAGCGAGATTATTGAAGCCTCCAACACAGAAAACGTTGACCTTTTGTCCCATCTAAAGAAACCCCACCCCATGCCACTAGTGACAAAAAAATTGAAACCTTAGTTATTGACTTAATTGCTCATATTTTATATAAAAGGATTTCACAGTATTTCAAGTGATCTGGTTTTCAGATGTAAAAGTATGGGGAATAATTTATGTGAAGGAACTTGAACTAGGAGAGTATTTGACAAAAGGTTTGATTTCAGTGCATCCAAAAAAAATGCAGATCTTCCTTTTTCTTCCACCTGCTTTATGTAAACACTGTGTACCAAAACTATTTTGGTTTCACGAGTGTAATTCTTACCTGCAATTTCATCCAATAATCCAGTGTTACTTTTAGTTTTTAAAAAATGCACTAAACTTATTTTTAAAAATTTGGACATATGAACTTGAAGACATCAAAAGAGTATGCCAGTGATTGGGGAAACAGCCACAAACAGTGCAAAGTACAGAATAACAGGAGAATGGCTAAGAACCTGTGCTGTTGCATTTCAGTTTAAAATAACTGGAGACATAAGGAAATAAGCAAATTATTTGATGGGTTAGCAATGAGCTTAGCTGGAGCAACTTGAAGAGAAGCAAGGGCAGTCAACAGCTTATCAATTTGATGGATTACACCCCAAAGTTTACTTAAAAAGAAATCATTAAAGAAAATCTATTGCTTTCATGTGGTTTATCAGTTGTTTGTTCTTAGGTTGTGGTGTGTGAACCAGCAGTGGAATTTAGAGCCTGTCCATCATCTGTAGACCAAAGTATTTTTGATAACCATGCAATTGACCAATAGGATAGGAATAATTCAATATGTCCTACAAAATGCTGAACAAAATAATCAGAAAGAAGGAAAATAGAAAACCTGAGGGTCAACTTGGAAGCATCTGATAGTCGTCTTGGTGGTCCCCAGGCTAGGTAGGACGATAGTTGATCTCTCTGACTTGTCATCAGTGGGGCTGCCGCCATTTAACTTCAGTCATCAACCTCCTTCCTTGTTTATATTTTTGCATCATATTGTGTAGAGCTCGTGTTGTGTGTGCTCGTGGTGCTGTGGTTGCAGAAGGTGCGGAGGGTTGTTAATGTTCCCCTCCCACCCCAACAGCATCTGTCTCCATGATGCTTTTCAGAGCTCTGCCCTTAAACGTGTGTGTCTGATTAATGAGGCCAAGGGTGTTGCATCAGGGCTTCATGGAAAAATTGTCTTGAAAGAAGGCAGGTAGTTTTTCATGAGCTGGTGCTAACTACCTGTTTCCTCCCAGAATTTTCCTGGGGAAGAGAGACCTCACCACGTGAAGTTTATGGCAGTAAAACAGTTTTTCAGAAATCGAGTGGCTGAGTGAAGAGCACTTTAGGAGCTCTTAAGAGTCCTGAGAAGACTCTTCCTTTTGCTCATGTACGCACTAATGGAAACTGCCTTGTGTATGAAGATACAGGAGAGGTTTTTTAAATGTTAATATGAATCATGGATATTGGTAATTCTGCTTTCCAGCTAGTGTTAGCTGAGACATCAAATATATGTTAAGGATACTTAAAATTGCTGTGTGTTCAAGAATATAGAAACAAACATATTCCAATGGGATGTATTCATAGGTGTAGTAATTAGAAGGTTTTTCTGTAACAAATAATGTACAAACACCCATCTGAAACAACAGCCGGTGCAAATCACTACTGTAAAGTTCATTTTGATAAGATTTTTTCCCAATCTGCCTCCTATTAAGGTCTGAACTTTTCAGAAACTATGGAGTGGATCTGCTTTACCTGTCAGTAAAGTTTCAGTGCTTACAGCTGTGTTTAATATTTACAGACGTTGGGCATGATAGCTTCATATCAAACTTTCAAAGCAGGGTTCAGTAGGAATATTTGCACCTCAAGTGCCTCCTTGATGCTTAACAGCAACATTTTAAACTGTTCTGGAAAATGAAAGCAGCTTCAGTATGGTATTATGACAGTCAAGTTTACAGTGATTCCAAGTGTAACTAGGTGTAACCAAATACTCGTATGGATATTTTCATTTTTTTATCACTGTAAAATATTTTCTTCTTCATAAAGGTCTGCTGGCTGTTGGTGTCTTTCAGTTGGCTGTCAAGGTATCACCATAGCTCTTTTCATGTGTGCACATTAAAAGTTACTGTATCCATAGGGAGAATATTTTAATTGGAGAGCTTCCTTTTAAATTTTTATGGGTAAAAATGTACCCATAAATTGCTCCCTCCTTAAAATTAGCAAATGCAGTAAGATGTAGGCTAAATCAGAAATGTGGACTTAGTTCACCTGGGCATCCAGCCACAACATTTATATTTTACTGTGCTATAAAATGTGTACAGAATTTACTTTCTGTGGCAAACACAAATCTGAGAAACAATAAGAACTTTCAAATGCAAGTTTTATAGCGCAATTTCTGTATCAGCGTAACAGTGCATTTTAAATGTCATAGTATGTATTTGCTCAGTGCAAGAGGAGGACCTCAGAAAGCTTTAAAAAAAGAATGGAATAGATGGGCCACAGTGAGTTGTATATTAAATGGAAGATTTATAAATGAGGCTGGTGCTGCATTTTATTATTAGTTAGTTATTGCCTTATGGAGTCATATTTAATTTCATTGTTAAACACTCTTAAGTATTGTCTTAGAGAGCACGCTACAGACTTTTTTGCTTTTCTCCCTCTTGCAGATGTTTATTTTCCTTGATACTGAAGGGCTTTCTTGTGTCCTAAATGACTTAAGAACTGTTAAAGCTCATCTTCTCCTAACTGTGTTTCCTAGCTCTTTTGACAAGTTGTCTATTGTCCCGTTTCTCTTTTTATCGATGCCCTCAAAGGACAGAGCAGAGAGTGAAGATGTTGCAGGTGGCGTAATGTCCTCCGAACTTAACCACAGTAGACTACTGCGTTGTTGGCATGTAGTGTCAGTTTGAAAACCCTTATTATGGGGTGAGAGTGTAGTCCGCTCTCCGAAAGGTGCTTGCATTCAAGGGGAGTCTGTGATGGTTGCAGGTCTCTTTCTTTTCTTACAACTCTCTGCACCAGACTGCATGAAATGTGCAATCACAGCTTTTACTTTTTCACAATAGTCCCCTTTTTAGCAGTTTCAGTAACGTTTTCTGTTATGGATGCATTAAGCTTGCTTACTTTCTATTTTTAAACTCACTGGGAACAACTGAAAAAATTCAGAAAAGTGGCATTATTAGATCAGACTTGTTTTTCTAATATAATCCAGTAAGTCAATACTTAATGCAGGTGTCTTTAAATTGATACAGAAATTTGTAGGCAACCAGTTGATTTCTGCGTAGTATTTTCTTCAGCTCGTATAGGTGCACATTTAATTTGGTGTCCATGCTGTGGAATGTCAAATCATAAATCCACTGAAGAAAGTACATAGGAATGTCTAGTGTCTTTTTTCCTATAGTCTAGAAAAGATGAGATCAGTCCTGAAGTAGAAGTATTCCTGGTAAATAACAAGATAAATTGGTGAAAAATGGACTTAACCTTATATAAGAGCATTCATGCACAGGGATGACATTGGTTTAACTAAGTCAGTACAGCGTGACTTCATATATTCAATTGCTGTCATTTGTATGTATTGAACTCACTTTCCCCCAAGGTACTTTAAGACAACCATTCGATCTGTTTTCTGTGTCAATTTTTCCATGTTTAAGTATATCTTGGAATGTTTTTCAATTAATGAAATTAAATAATGGATTCCAGCCAAGCATAATTATTTCTGTTCTGTTCCTCCTCCTGCGTGTGCCCCCCATCACATGCGTGCACAAAGGGGATGCTGAGCTTTGTACAGTAGAATGAATTTTTAAGTTTGAGGGGTTTTAACTTCTATATACAGTAGAAGAGTTATTCTTCAGTGGTAAATGATTGTGTCAAATGTGCTTTTTAACTGGCACCCTGGTGAGTTACCATCCCCGACACCGAATTTGTAGCTCTAGTAAGTGTGTCAGGTAACCAAATGATGGGGAGTTTGACTCAAACCAGTCACATCTAATAACGGTTTTCCATGAGTGCGAGTACACTTTAAGTGACAGCCATACAAAAGTTGAGCGCTTCACAGCTTACTAGTTATGTTAGAAGTAGGTTTTAAATATTAGGAGAATAATGCTTGACAAAGTAAATGACTGGTACCATGGTCTGAAAAGAAAAGAAAAATGGCAGTGAAATAAACTTTCAGTAGTTGTATTTTAAGGTTTTATTAATATACAGCCTTAAAACTATATATCTATAAATCAGTTCCAAGATTGTGGTGAAAATTACTTTAAAAAAAAAAAAAAGGCAGATAAATTGAATTAAACACTATGAATGGCTTGACTTCACCTCTCCCTCCCAAGTGCTGAAATTTTTAGGAACTAACAAATGCAGAAAGTTGCGAGCAGTTTTTCTGTGATGTCCGCATTTCTACTAGGGAAGGGGTGCTGGGCGTGAGAGTAGGCCTTCTCTCTGCGTCTTGGAGATCAGCAACGTAGCAATGTCTTGGAGACTTAAGCTTTTCTTTTGATGAATTATCTGGAGATTTTTCATTAAATTCTCCATGTGCAAGAAGTCAGCTTATCTGTCTGGTTTATTTAGAGAAAATTAATAAGATTCATATAGAATGCTTGAAGTACTTTACTCTCTTTGGTAATGGTATCATAAAATTGTATTAGCCATAGAAGAGGTGCTTTGCTGGCATGTACTGCAAGGAGGCACTCTTGTTTTGACTAGTTGTCTGCTGTTGCTGGTACCAGATGAATGCTGCTTCTGAGTTAGGCTGAAGAGCATCCTTCTGGTGTCTTCACACAGAATGCCCTAGTAACCAGCCTCCTTGTTGCTTTGGTCTCCTTCAGGTGATTCTTAATTTAAGAACATGTATATTAACTCATTCCCTGTGACTGTTTCTAAGTGGAAAGGGCAATTTTTATTTATTTTGTTACAATAATAATATTATCTGGCAACTTAATGAGGTTGGTATGCACATTTTCAGAACATAGGCTCGTCAGAAGCTCCTGTGACTCATGAACGTATAACTTTTCATCCATTTTTAATTTTTTTCCAACAGAGTATTAAAAAAAAAAAAATCCATACAGGTGCATACTACCAGTGCCCTTTTTACCAGTAAAGCTTGAAAGATTTCTTGAAGAAGGAGGAACATTACTCACTTAAAGAAAAGTGTACTTCCTTTCATATGCTACTACTGCCTTATTGGTTAATACTTGTCTCACTCAGATTCTCTTCTTGTGCAGATTAATTATTTCAAGCTGTCGTCTTCATCTATTATCAGATTTGGGAATGCAGCTTTCCACAGTGCACCTGCATGTTTTCAACCTGCACTTAAAGCATATAGGCAAAAGTATACTCTTTTAATGCTTTTTATTTCCTTTGCCTATGTTGTTTTCTTTACTTCTTTTACTGGTGTGTGATGACCTTATCAGAAGTTTTTACTGAAAATGGCCTCTAGCTTTTATCTGAACATGCTGACTTCTTCCGTGTCTACAAATTTCACTGTACAGCTGGAATAGCTGTGCTTCACTAGTTTAACATGAAAAAGGATTCATTTATTAGCTTGATAATCTCTGTGTTTCTGGAGTTAAGTCATATTTGCATCTGGTGGAGTTTGTGGAATGCTGTTTTCTCAGTACAGAGACTGTGGAAAATACATCGTACGTAATCTTCAAGAATATTATTTTCAGTAAGTGTCATATACCAGATGGCTTTGAGACCTATTTAGCTATCTAGTTTTGTTAATCTTGCTTTGCTTGCTTGAGACCTCAAAATTTAATTTCCCCACATGCTGATAAATATAGGGTCATAGGAATTGCCATATTGGGTCAGACCATCTGTTCTTTAATTAGGAGTAGTAACAGATGCTTGGGATGATTATGCAAAAAAATCTACAATAGGCAGTTATGACAATAATATATTCTAGGGGATATCTCTCTGGGATCCTATTGGTTCAGCTTGTGTCA
The DNA here is from genome assembly GCF_000699105.1 of Pygoscelis adeliae. Lineage (NCBI taxonomy): Eukaryota > Metazoa > Chordata > Aves > Sphenisciformes > Spheniscidae > Pygoscelis > Pygoscelis adeliae. The sequence continues at coordinate 562,026 of NW_008824350.1, forward strand.
TAAAACCCAGACATTTGTATCTTTTCTAGCTCTTTGTTTTTAAGTATTTTCTATTACAATGTAATTTTATCTTTTGTTCTCCCCTTTAGTGCTGCTAAGCTTTTGGCTTTGCAATCCTCTATCCCTCAGCAATGCGTTACTTAGGTAGAGGTATGAAGAAGTATCCCTTTTTGTTGATGGTGAACTTGTCAGCTTTCAATGTAGCTGGACACCTTCTCTTGCTCTTGTAGTATTCTGGGAAGGAAATTCTTGCTCTGCCTTTCATGTGCCATTTTCTATCCCTTTTGCGGGGTGGAGGGGAATCTTATTTTTCCTGATTTTCCCCTTCATATTGGTATTTCTATGCTGCTTGTTGTTCTTGGTTCCTGTCTCTGCAAGGCTTTCAACTAAACTGCAGTAACTGGATGATTCAAATTTCCCGCTGTGCTTCAGTTGAGAAAACACTGTCGATTCCTGTGAGAGAGAATTTTTCTCATCTTATGCTACTGAAGATGTTTAATTTGTAGGAAATGCCTTCAGAATTTTAGCTTTTCATTAAGGAATATATGCTTTGTTGTAATGGTGAAGGTAGCTTTGCAAGGGGAATGTTGGCTAAACCTGCAACAGTGCTGCAGCAAAGTGCTGCTCTGAGCAGAATATGCACGGGACTGCAAGGCTGGGGGAGAGTCCCTTTTTGGGGATAGGCGGGTGTCTGTGCTTCCCTTGGCAGTCCTACATCCAAAATGAGAAGCAGCACTTTTTTCTTACTGCAACTAGAGTGGTATTTAAAGAATTGATGAACTGGGGGACAAACGTTGTTTGCTGGTAGTAGCAGCAACATTAATATCTAAACAGCAATTCCCAAACTAGGGGTTGTGGCAGCTACGGATGGGCACAGAACCCAGAAGAAATTAGTTTGCTGGTTTTTGGTATCCTGTGCTGATCAAGAGCAATTGGTATAAAAACCAATTGATGTAGATAAAGATTATAGTTTTAAATATCTCTGCAAAAGGGTCTTAGTTCTCTTTATTCTTGGCAGTTTTGCAGGGGGAGGCTTACTTCTTAGTGGAGTTTTGCTTGGGTATTGCCAGCCTTCTTAAATTGCTTACATTTTTCTACAAAGATGCTTAGAAAGCTCATTAAACCTCAAGGTGGGTGCAAGTTAGTAGTGAAGGAGTCGATAGGATTTGAGCGAATGGCTGTGAAGGCAGGTAAGAAAATTAATGGGGGAGCGAGACAGATTCTTGTTAGATACATTAGTAAAGAGATAGGGAGTGTTGAAGTTTATCCTAACTAGCAAGGGAACGCAGTTCTCTTTCTAACCTGCTTCTAAGCGTTAGAGCCAGCAGTCTTTGTTGTGTTGCGTTCAGGTCTCCAAGGAGATACGAGATATTTTTGTGAAACTGAGAAATTGAGAAATCATGGGAAGAGGAATTTTAAAATGCATGTCAAACCAGAAAATACAGTGGCAGGGAGGACCTGTAATATGCAGTATTTTAAGGGTAGAACTTAAATGCCGTAGAACTGAAATTCTTTTTCACCAATGGTAATGATTAGTGTTTAACTTGAGAGCTATTTTAGGATGATAAACAACATTCCTTTCATTTTTAACTGCTTGGAGGGGAGACTAAGTGGCCGGTAATAGATGCTGTTTATTCCAAAGTCTGCAAGAATTCTTTACTCGGGATCAAAAACCCTAAAATGTTACTAAGAAATTAAGTTTGTTTAAAAATGCTGGAGATCTCATTCTTGAGCTAGCTGTTTGGGTTGAGAGTGTTTAATGAATAGATCTTACAGATTGGGCAACCCAGGAATGTTCTGTGTCTAGGACGTTAAGAGTCTATAAGCACTTCATAAGACTATATGAAGTGCTTCAGTCAACTTCTTGAGGAAACTGGAAATTTTCAGTTGACAACAGCATGTGTGTTGCATACTATTATATTTTGCATGCAAAAAGTACTCGGATGCAGGCTTGTGCTTGGGAGTTCTGGGTAGTTGTAGTGAGTCCTGTGAAGCTGCTGGAAGAGTGGGCTAATTTTGCTAATTGTGAACACATGCCATGTTTTGTGAAAGACCTTGTCAATTAATCAAGAGATGGACTTTGTATTGGTGGTGGCACGACAATTTTTACATTATAGAATATTTTAGTGCAGCGTTGTTAAGATTAGATAAATGAGTCTATAGCAGCCTTACTAACAAAAGGAGAGACCGAGTAGCATCTGTGCTTACATAGTGCAAATTACGTACTTGCTGCTGTATGGCCTGTTTGGTCTTAAGATTTTTTTTCTAGTCATACATTGCTGTAGATTTGTAGTGGTTCTCCTGGCTTTATTTCTGTTTCATCTTTTTATTTTAATTCTCTTGTGGCTTTACTTCTACATCTAAGCACTGTCACTAAATGGCCTGATCAGCATCTTTATCACTCCGCATACAATACATACTATTGTATGCCTCGCAGGTTGAGCAGACAGGTAGGGCATGTAGCAAGAAATCATCAGGACATTCACTATGCATCTCTGAAAATTCAGTAGGGGAAGGGTAAGTAGAAACTAAAAATACTGCCATGTGGATTAGAATTTGAGCTGGAAGCCTGCGGAAACTACAATAGGGACTCTAGGTAGTACTGGTGGGGAAGAAAAGAGGAGTATTAATGGACATGGGAAATCTCTGGCTCCAATTTAAATATAATTAACATAGTAAATTGATCAACAACAAACTATATGTCTATCAGAAATTATTTTCCTCAGTACTACTTGTTTAGAGGAGCCAGCAACCATGGCATTGTTGGATCCCCGGCTGTCATAGTTCGGCTTCTTGTTTATTCCATAGGCTAATGAAGGTTTTCTTTTCAAGCAGGCAATAATGTGACTTTTAAAGATATTTGGGATAACTGATTTATTAAAAAAAAAAAGTTTTTAGAACATAACTGTGTAAGAAAAACCAAAATGCATACCACTATCTTCAACTTTTTGGTAGAAGTAGAGTCCTATTCTATGTTTTTCTATGTTTAAAATCTCCCTTCTGTGAAATGCCTTTAGTTGGCATATCTCTCTGTGGTGGTTTCATGCTGATTTTACTTTTATTTAAGTTTTGTTTAACTGAATATTCTAGGAAGAAGAATTCACCTACATTTACTTTGTAATATGTCAAACCTTAATTTCGTTCTGTCAGCCACTAAGATATTTTAACATTTATGTAAACAAACAAGTGAGCAGAAAACTTTTGTTTGCATTAATGAAGATATTTGTAATAATCATATTTGAAAATACTGTTGTTCTTGGAAAATTATAGAACTCAATGAATTGTGGAAGTTTTGAAGACTATAAGTTAAAGGATATTTTATTGATGCAGAAAAGACATCTTTACCAGCTTTCTGTGATTGCAGTTTTCATTACACATACTGATTTTTTTTTTTAAAGTAGCAGGTAGCTGAACTACAAAAACAGTGATGTGAGTCTTGTGAGATTATAGAAAAAAGCTTGAATAACTTCAAAAAAGAATAAAAAATGCAAAAGCTTTGGGAAATTCTAATGAATATTACTGAAGATTACATTACCTAGTGTATAGGGGCAATTACTCAGTTGTTTCTCATGAGCTTGGCTTTATATGTGTAGAAATGGTGAAAATTGGTGAGAGGGAGGGAATTATATGGGGACCAAGAGAGAAGAGTGTCTTTTATTCTATTGTTTTTGGCACCTGAGTTTTACCTAGTGCAGAGTGAGCTTTGGTCAGCACTTCAAGTTGTATGGACATGCTTTCCTAACTTCACTGTAGACAGCAAAGTGAAGATTTTTTTAGTAAATGAGGTTCCAGTGAAACCTCAAAGCTGAGAGGAATTTCAAAATGAAAATAAAATGATCATCTGTCAGGAGAGATTCACTGGCTGCTATTCAGAACAAAAAACTGCAAAATGCTTGTGGCCAGCTAAATGAATATGAATGTTTGGGGTTTTTTTTCCTTGCATGCATAATGGAACACACCTAAATCAAAATGATTTAGGCATGATTGTAGTTGGTTAATGCCCACTTTGTATTCAAAACTTTTCTGAGAGAAAACATCTGCTTTTTCTGAAAATCAGTTTTATGCTAAAGAAGTTATAAACACAGTTATTTTGTGTAGATAAGTTCTTGTCTCTTCAGTTATCTCCCATATAAAACTGACATCAAGTTTCATTAAAAGTATGGTTTGCTGCTGTGAACATTTAGCTTGTTGAAGTACATGAGGATAGCCCTTCCTAAATGTAGTTCTTTAATAATTTTGTGGTCCTTGAGGACCAGTGCACGGGGTATGTCAGATTGCACACATCTTGTCCAAGGAAAGGTCTTGATTATGGCATGTATTTTGATACAAAGTCAGAAGAACTATTGTCTACGTTAAATTTAGTAACTAAAATCGTAAATATAATTCTGCCAAATGCTTTTACTCGCTATCAATGAGGTGAACGAAGCAGAGATTTTGCAGCAAAAAGTGGCTATCTGAAGAATTAATTGAGCATTTGTATAGTTACAATCTATATGTATGAAAGAAAAAGTTGTCTAACAATATATAACAGCTTTTCCAGGTTAGTCTTTTGATTGTGATGTTTTAGAGTTTTTACTTGATCATTTGTTTTAGAGAAGGCTGAAGGTGGATGGTAGTACTAATTGCTAGGCTACAGCAAATTCCTGTGTTCCCCACAAACGGCATATGTGCAAGCAAACTTTCTGACATGCTTTTCCTCCGATTGGAGGGAAATCTCTGGTCATGCCAACATGCCATAGATGAGTGAAAACTGGTACTCTGAATAACGAACGCTACTTGTGTAGTAATATATCAGCTGCCCCAAATCTGCCGGTTCCCATATTACGTGCTGTCTCCCGTGCGTCTGCACGCACGTAGGCCTGCACACCTGCCCTCTGGTGACAGAGCTGTGTCCCAGGAAGTTCAGGGGATGCAACAGAATTCTTAAGTAAAAGTTTAACCCCTGAACTTAGGAAGGTGGTTATGCGCTCCCCCTATAAAACAGAGCAGAAAGGAGGTCGGTCTGTAAGTGGTATTTTTAACATGCACAGTAGCTGTAACAGTGTAGGCTTAATGCTTTTCTTGCCTGTCTTTTGCAGAAGGTACTGTGTACCTTTGCACAAGCTTTCATCTTTGTTTTCAGTTGAGAGAAGAGGGCAGGCAGCGTGCTTTTCAGCTAATTACGTTTTACACTTTACACAGGGACTTGTGTTTCATGTAGTTCCAGGAGCATTTCAGAGCTGCACTGCGGCTGTCACTCTTGTACGGTCATTTCTCACCTCCGGCTCTGTCTTCTCCCCTAAAATGCTGCCGTGGTTAGCTGAGTTGGATAAGAAATGAGCTCAAATTTGTCTTCATAAAGCCATTAATTAGGTGCATACTTTAAATCCGGATCAATTCTTCAATCCCGCTGCCTGTATAGCTGACAGTAGGGGAGAGGGAGCATATTATTTGGCTGCTGCTTTTGGTGGCAACACTGCCCTGTGCTGGTTTCAGGGGCTTGTGGGTGGCAGCATACAGGTGCTGTATTGCCTCCCTAATAGTGACTGATGAAATGCAGTGCTGTCGTATCCCAGGAAGGTAGAATAGGGGTGTCCACAGATCACTTGTGTCCTGTGAAGCTGTTAAGTGGCAGCTGTTAAGCAGGTATAGCACATACTCCTTGGTACTTTGGTTCTGGCGAAAGGAGTTTTGCTGGGCCAAGCAGGATTGCTAGCACTGAAGTCCAGGCAAGACACTGGAAAACTTAAAGCAGCTCTGAGTTTGTCAATGTTTGGTCAACTTTCAGAGCCTTTGTAGATACAACTTTAAAAAAATTTAAAAATGGAGGATTTGAAGAAAAATGTACTTCTTTGCTTCACCTCCATTTACTGGAATTTGGGGATTACGGTTGTGCAAGTGGTGAACATTCTCTTACTCTCCTGTCAGTGAAATCCTCCTTTTTCCTTCCTAGCTGTTGTAAATTACTGCAGCAATATCCTGCTCTTTACTTGGGACTGGTGTTTTGTTCTAAATTCTCATCAGCTGTAGAAACATGATAGAATAATGCTCTTTTTATGAAAAATGCTATGTAGAGTGAGATGTAGTTAGTTTCCTTTTCCTTTCTCCCACTTCTTTTCCTTCGCTGCTGTCCTTTCCGTGTGAATCTTGATGTATTGTGCTTAGCCCAGACAAAAAAGTAATTGTTTACAAAAACTACTCGCTACTTATTTGTACTTACTTTTTTTTATTTGAAGGAGCAAGAACTATGAGAAAGGGCCAAAGGCAGGCTAAGAACAAAATATCAATCCTTTTTTGCTTTCCTGATGTCTGATGTGATTTTGCGTGTGTTTACAAGTAAAGATGTAACCCCAGTCTATCTGATGGCTCTGAGACATGTGCATCTCTGGCCCTGATAGATATGGCACTGAGGAAATTGTTTTCTCCCTTGGAGAACTCCATTCGGAAAGGACTGCGAATTTGGCTATTTGGTATGTGTTATCGTGCATAAGCTTGTCACTGGGGAAGAGAAATACTTAGTTGGGGCACCTCATAAACTTTCCCATTTCCAGTAAGATCTTTAAGGCTGGACTTCACTAGCTACTGGCTTAAAAAGAAAAGGCCAATGGATTATGAGGAAGGAGGAGGAAAACATACCTGCCATGACAAAAACATGTCATGTGAAGTAGCATGATACAATAATACAGAATGGATGGAAAATGCAGTGGTGTGGATTAACGCATATAAAAAATACTGGTAAAGCAACATTGCTTTAAGTAAAAGGACATTGTCCCCTTGAGATCTTGAATTTGGACCTACCTGTGGCGGCACAGCATTTACACCTGTCTTTTTTTCCTTGCCGTTCTCCTTGAGACTTTCCGTTATTGTGCAGTGAAGTCACCTTTATGGTGCTCCATGTGTAGTGTTACCTGCGCTGTTTGCGTTATTATTCAGTTTGTAAAACGAGTACCTCATGGATGTCTTCAGAGCTAATTAAACTTCTTCCTCCCAGGAACCAATTCTCTGTAAGCAGAAACAGCAGAAGCATGATACTGTGCTGCATCCCAGGGAGGATGAAACATTTCCCTAACCGCTCCTTCTGCCTTGGCTAACAAGTCATATCCATTTTATCAGTTGCATTTACATGTGAGAGCTCTAAGCAGGAACCTCAGGGCATATAGTAGTGCTTAATGTATAATAAATACTATTTGCTTTTTTTAATGGCTAAATGAAATGTGCATTTTAAGCTTTTAACAAGAATTTTTGTAAACATTTTATACAGCTTTAAAACCAATCTTTAATATGTTTTTTTTAAGAGGTCTCCTTAATAAAACGTATTTTCTTACTAATGCTGTCACCCACAGATTTAAAGAAAAAAAAATGACTGCAGCTGAAAGGTGTTTAACAATTTCGTAATGGAGTGGTGCTAAGAAGAAAACAGGAGTATTCTAGCAGTATAGACCTTTGGCAGTTTTGGGAGGTGAAAGTAAGTTAATCAGTGATGCCAAATCGAGAAGGTGACTATATGCAGATCAGGACTGAGGCATATTGATGGGGCTCTGAGAGCCTTGTAGTATTTGTGCACTGGTTCCAGCAGTCCGTTTCCTGTTAGGTTAATCAGATGCTTACAACTTTTTACGGCTGTTTAACCTGCAAAGAGCTAATTTTAGCTGCGTTATGACGTACAAGAGGCATGCCACATTACTCTCATTCTTTTTTTTCTCATCTTTACAACAAGACTAGGGAAGTATTTGACTTAAGTCTTACCTAATTTCTCAAACCAAATCTTTCAACAAAATGTAACTGAACAAAAAGCAAGATTTTTTTTTTTCCCTAAAACTTCTCCCTTGGCTTTTTAGCGTTCACCCATGTCTTGTTTGTCATCAGTCTGCCATTCGGTATGGTCTTACAGCTGCTAATATGAATAGACAATGGACAAAACATCTCCCATGTTCCACATCTATTCCTTTCTTTACCTGTAGAGAAGTGTTAAAATCTATCTCTGTATTTCAAGAAGTTTTAAAAAAATGAATGAGACTGTTGTTTCTCCATAAGGAAATGGCATTTTCATTTTCTGCTTTTATCTCAGTGTCATACTGCTGTCATGATTACTCGATGTTAGCCCCATAGGCTGCTGTGGTGAAAGTGTATTTGCAGAACTTAGTGCGTCTTAAAGAAGCTGCTTGAGAGCATGTTTCAGGTTTGTGGTTTTGGTTTTTTTTTCCTGGTTTTTTTTTGTTGTTGTTTTTTTCCCCAAAGACACCACATGCTTCATCCACAAGAGTTTTCAGCGTTTGAAACTGTAGATTCTAGCAAACAAAATGCACTACTTCTATAAAGTGAATAATCTCTATAATGGATGGCACGTGTTATGTCATGGTGTTAAGGAAATCGATTCCACCAGATGCTCAGCTGTCTCCTAGTCTCCAGCTGCTGATTCCCTTATGCTTCACACCCAAATTGCTTGGAAAGTATTTGTGGTAATAGGGAAGGTGGACTTTGGTGTATTTTAGGCATCTTGGACTGAAAAAAGAATTTGATATTTCTTGCTGAGCTGTATCACTTTAGAATTTTGGTCTGAGTCCATTTTTAAATTAGACAGTAACATTAAAAGAAAAACAACAGTAAGTCCATCCATTTCTTTTTGATCTGCTACAGAATTTCTTCTGATACATCTTCCTATGGGATAATCCTTTTTCTAACATGATTCCTCTGTATCCTAAAAACAAACCACAAAAGCAGTTACTGTCTTCAGGGTTGTGTATGTGTTCAAAAATGTTTTCTGCAAAATAAAATAGATTTTTTTTTTACTTTTATCTTAAACACTATTCTGTACTAAAGTTTCTTACTGACATTAAAGTTCTCTTGTCAAGTGATGTGTTTCTCCATTTTTTTTTTTGCTATCCAATGAACTATTAGTTTAATACAAAGGTGTCTTTTAAAAAAAATCGGTGTCCTGATTCTCTGTTATCATTCTCATTGGTGGTCGTGAGGAGTGGTGGAGTAAATAGTTGAATCCCTGAAGATAAGTGGTTTAGTAATAAATTCACTGATGGCTTTAATGATAATACTGCATAGGCGGTCTTTTTGCAAGGAAATTCAGTTCAGCGGTACCAGTGTTATAACTTGATCTTTTCCAACAGTTGTCATGCACAGTAAAATTCACAGCACGGTGGAAAAATGAAAAGTGACAGTTGCTTGTTCCAGTGTAAATGGCATAATAAAAAATTATGATCCGTGCCAGAACTTTTAATTGATCTTTTTATACATAAGTGTTAATAATTATCCTGAAATACAACCAAAATGACGGTGAATATGAATGAAATTACAAAGATTTTTAGTTAAAATGCATGGATTTCTTTCTCGTGCCCTTCTGCCTGAAACAACACTTCTGTAGAAGGCTGAATTTGAAGACACTTACCAGATATTTGGGATTCTTCTTTTATATAAATATCTAAAGTAGCTTTGTAAATATATTAACATCTATGGTTTTATATATAGATATTTATTTGAAAGGTTCTTAAATCGGCTTTGTGCATATGATTTTATATTTGGTAAAATCTGCCACCTTTTCCTCCTTTGGCAATATATCATTCATTACTTTTTGTGGAGTTTTTGCCAATACTATACTGTAGTGAAATTGTAGAACTGTTGCTGCACAGTGATGCTTGTCTAAGTCCTTCTTACTGGCCAATATTTTCTTTTAGGTGTCCAGTGAGCTATGTAGGATTTCTACCTGCATGTAGATAGTTGATATATCTCAAATAAATATATAGCATCTACATGGATGTATCTACATTGATATATCTGTGCAGAAATATAGTTGTAGATATTATATATTTCATAGTTATAAATATCTTAAAATTTTTTCTGAAGCTTCTCGAATTGACATCTTCAGTAACTAGGTTTGTTTCTCACCTGCCCAGTCTTTTCCCAGGAGTTGCAATAAAAGTCAGTATTTGGCGTGCAGGAAGATGGGAAATGACAAGAATAACGTGTAGAGAAGAAGTTTTTTAACTGCTGTTACTGTGCCATGTTCCTTTAATGAATCAGAATTTACAAGCACGTCTGCTCAGATTGGAAGTTGTAGTCAACTAAAATGAGGTTCTGTAATAAAGTTTTTGACAGTCTTCATGATAGATGGTGTTGATATCCCACCCTGTAATGCTGCAGATGTATTTTTCAGAATATCTTTCATTATGAGTTATCCTTAAAATCGTTTATCCTTGTTTAAAATAGTGATATGTTTGGTAGTTCATAATGCTGGATGGGCATGTCAACATTTCACACTCTTGGAGTTTAAAACTAAGATTCCTCCAGTTCAAAAAGTAGAGCATATTAGAAGTTTTTGTTACTTTAAAGAGTTAACTTTCTTGATTAAATGGATTTTATGGTTTTGAGATTCAGAGGCTGAAAATAATTATACTTTAACATTTCTACCTAATTTTCTCTTCTGCTATACTAATCACTTGTGGAGCTTCACAATTAAACTGAACATGTCTCGCTTTCAGGTTCCCGTTGCCACTCTTGTTCTGATGCATATGGATTTTTTCAGAGTAGCTCATATTGCATGGAAAAGCCTTGGAAGGCAGCTACAGACAGGGTGAAGTATTTTATGTTGGTGTGAAAGTAATGCTGTATCTGCTAAATAAATACCCACCCAGCTCATTTATCATTTTCTGCTGTGTGATAGCTATGCCAGCTAGAACAGAGTGAGTATCCCCAGTTAAGTTTGCTGCTTTGGATGCAGTTCTGCCCTGTTCTCTGTATTACCGTGTCACTCTCGTGTTTCCTTTACCATGGCTTTCTGCATTTCTCTTTGAAACACTCTGCTTGTTTCTCTGCTTTTTGTGCTTCGTCTCTTGCTGCTGCTCAGTACTTCTGCAGGGTGTAGAGTTACTCACTCCGATATGTACTCAGTGTTTGAATGGATTCAGCTGCCCACTTGGAACATCAGCTGTCTGAGCTGATCTGTGATGACTTTCCTGAAAGGGATTGTTCTGTGCTATGCTTGTGTCTGTGCATGTTTTGAAAATCAGTAAACTAGTGAACGGTATGCTCTGTTATATTTCAGGTGTAGGTTGTATAGTTTTTGGTTTGTGCTCAGTTTTTTTTTTTATATGAAGTTAATTCTTCTGCTCATGTAAACTGTTGGTAATTTTGGCATCGGTTAAAACAAACATTTGTGCTGCTGGAGTTAAAAGCAATTTCTGTTCCTGCCTTGCTGTGCTGAACTTGAGTATTGTTCTAAAAATATGGATTGTCTTTTTTGAACATTAAAAATCCTGTAGTTGTCTATATATAATTGCTTCTTGAAAAAGAGGATGCTGTTGATTTTTGGAATCCTTGCTCAGCACAGTAACTTGATCTTCAAACTCTGATATGTACTTGGTGTCTGAAAATGACCTTTGGGGTCCCATCTGGAACCTGGAGTTCTAGATGAGAACTCTAGAATGTCTAGAAGGCAGTGGCCTACCATGGGTAAATGGATCTGCATGTGGAGTTTAGATACCTAGGGCATGTAAGCATGTACTGTCAGGAAAGAGGAAGGGAAGGAGCCACCTGTGGTTCTTCCTCAGCCAGAGTACGGAGTTACCCTCAGCATCATCACTTCGTGCTGCTGCTGTGATTAGCAGAACTGTGGCCTGCACAAACATACAGATGTATGCACCCACTCTACAGTGGTACGGTCTTAGCCAGGATGGTAGTAAATCTAGTAAATGGTTAAAAGCTTGAAAATGCATCTCGAGTATACACCATTTTTAGCGTTTCTTTCCTGTATTTCCTTGCATATTGTTTAATATCAGGAAAAAAACCAGACTTGAATAGAAATGTCTGTACCGAATGTCTGAAGTGCTTAGGAGGAGAAAGAGCCTGTGAAATGTTCTCTGAGTTAATGTCATTGCTCAGGCCTCTTTTTTTGGTGGGAATTTCTGTATTTTTTTAGGGTTTTCTTAACAAGTCACTTGGCTGGTATCTGTTGCAAATTTCTTTCACTGTCAGTGAATCTACTCGTTCCCGTCCAAGACTGTATCAGATGAAAATATTCCCAAATCTACCAATCTGATAAAGAAATTCTGCGTGATCTGGGTTGTCGAATCTTTGAGACGTCCAAAAGGGTGTAGAGCAGTCTCAGGATTGAGTTTTCTAAACAGGGTTGTTACTGCTCTTAATGTCTCAGGAAGAAACCCATTATGAATATTTTTACCTGCCTCAAGCCAGCCCATTTTTGTGTGTCTCAAGTTTCAGGGTCCTCAGAGTTGGTGGTTTGTTGAAGTTTCTGGTTTTGAACTGGTATTCCAGTAGATGACCATCTCAGAAATTTCCTGGGAACCCTGTGGAGCCATCAGTCTCTGCTCCACATTCTCTCCAGGCTGATGGGAGGTATTTAACCAGTTTCCTCCTCTCCTCGGGACTTTTGCAGTGTAGGAGCTGTCATAACTTCTCTGATACCTCACAGGATGATAGTGTAGTTGCACAACACCGGCTGAAACATCCACCTAACTCTGTTTCCTTTCTAGCTGGTCTGAAATTTTTGCTTCAGGACTGCTGGATTAACGAGTCTGGTTTTAATTCAGAAGGATGACTTCGAGTTTACAGAGACTCATTGACTCTTTTGTAGTTTGAAGAAATTTCCTTTCCCTCAAGTGAATCAGAGGAAATTTCACCTTCTTTCTATCTCCCAAGGATTTCTCTCTTGTCTTTTTGATATGCTCTAAGCCTACTTGAATCCTACATTTCTGCCTTGCTGTAGCCAAGTCAGTTATGCAACTATTGCTTTATTAATACAGCACTAGAAAATCTGTTGTTTGATCTCCTTAAAGCATGTGAGACATTAATGTTCTTGGAAACATATCTTTATTTGATCATCATAGGTAATAACCCTTCCAATATCTCATGAAGAGAAATTAAATGACATACCTAGATGAAATTTGTCTGTCACAGGAAATCAGTTTGTTTTGTCATTCAGCAGTGACTTCAGTCTGCATTTCTAAGGTTTGACTTTCCTTGGAAAAGACCCTCTTATCTAGTCTGCTAGCAAAGTAAATCAGTCAGGCTGTTCAATATGTGTGAATTAAAATAAAATACTGTTTTTTTTCTGATCACTGGGGAAATTACTAGAGTCAATAAAAATTGATGTTCCAGCTTTTACATTTTTGACAGAAGAACAAAAATTGTTGCTGATTTTTGTATAGCAAATTCAATGATAATATTTGACTAACAAGTGTGGCTGAACTTCATGGCTTTTTCCAGCTTTCATTGCATTAGGCAATGCACAGCATTCTTCATATTTGTATGAAAGTATTCTAGCAAATTAAGAAAATTCAGGAGTCACCTGGGAGTTGTGGCTGAAGTGACTCTCCTAATGTGATACAGGAATCATTTGATGTTTTACTAAATACTTTTTTCCTGGACAAAAATCTGTTTATACCCTTGAGATGTATGCTCTGTTATTCATTTCATGATCTCTTTAGAGTTGTCTTGGTTTCTTGACCACTTAATGGGATAAAGTAAGATTCACTGAGCTTAGCACTGTTTCAATTTTCAATCCAACTCTAGTGGTTTGGGGAAAGCTATATGGTATGGTTCAGAGTTTAAATGACTTAACCCTTTTTTGCCCGTGGTTGTTGTGTTGAGAAGTAGGTAATAGTGATAACCAGTCACTTGCGAAGCAGCTCAAACCCCTTCATATGCTGCCAATATCTCTTTTTCAGTTGGAGTATAGTGGGCCTCAGATCCTCTGTATCCCTGACTCCAAAACCCTGGAGGTCAACCTCGAGTCTCCCCGGGTTCTTTCCGCCAGAGGCTCCAGGCAGGGCCATTCTCCCTGGCTGTGCTGTAGAGCACATTTTTTTACATCTTGTGCTGCCCAGACTGGCCCAAGGGCTACTGTCCCGTTTTCAGCTGGGATAGAGTTAATTTTCTTCCTAGTAGCTGGTACAGTGCTGTGTTTTGGATTTAGCATGAGAACAATGTTGATAACACACTGATGTTTTAGTTATTTTTACGCAGTGCTTATGCTAGTCAAGGACTTTTCAGCTTCCCATGCTCTGCTGACTGGGGAGGCTGGGGGTGCACAAGAAGCTGGGAGGGGGCACAGCCAGGACAGCTGACCCAAACTGGCCACAGGGACATTCCATACCATGTGACGTCATGCTCGGGACATAAACTGGGGGAAAGCTGGCCGGGGGGGCCGCTGCTCGGGGACTGGCTGGGCATTGGTCGGCGGGGGGGGAGCAATTGGGTTGTGCATCACTTGCTTTGTATATTCTTTTATTATTATTACTATTTTACTTTGTTTTATTTCAATTATTGAACTGTTTTTATCTCAACCCATGAGTTTTCTCACTTTTGCTCTTCTGATTCTCTCCCCCGTCCCACCAGGGCAGGGAGAGTGAGTGAGCGGCTGTGTGGTGCTCAGTTGCTGGCTGAGGTTAAACCATGACAAACTGTTATATCACTTTTCTTTTTGAAAATGGCATTTATCATAAATGTTTTGCTGAAGAAAAAAAATTAGATGGTCAGAGTAAAGAGCTCACGTTTGAGATGTGATTAAATGAAAAATCCTATCCCTTTCCAAGTGATAGGGGAGGTAGTAAAGTATTTGTGTAACGTGGAACTGCACTGACTGTAAGCGGACAGGCAGGATGGTATCTTCCATGATTCAGTGATAGGCAGAAACCGTTTTGTTGCTTGGTGTCATTTTCTTGGTATTCTGATTTCACAGAGCTTTGAGAACCACCTTAGTTCTTCAAAAATAATTGCTTTGTAAGACTTTGCCTTTGGAGAGCTTGGGTCAGTAGTAGTAATTTGAAAGAATATTAAGGTTACTGAGTAAAAGCTTAATAGATTGAGTTAAATCTTTAATAGTCAGTGAGTTTTGCTTAATTTACCCTGTGTGATTTCATATGTGTATAATTGCCTGGACCACCAAACTGGTGTCAAGTTAAACACTAGCTTCCCTCCATCCTTCACTTAATATGCCTTTTGAAATCTAGTTGTGCTACCAGAAAAAAAATAATTAAATGCTAGCTTTTAAAAGGTATAGAAGGCTCTATCTAGTAGATCAAAAAGGGTTTCTAGAACTCTGCCTAATTTGTAGTTTTAAACAAAATTTTAGAGAAATGCAGGCAATAAATAGGTGTATATATATGTCAGTGGTCAAAGAGTATGTCTGGCTTTACAGCTGAGGCAGCGTTTGTAATCTTGTGAGCCCCAGAGATGGGGAATGTCTAATGCTTTCTGTCCTTCAGTTCTGGGTCCAGTAATGCAACATCTTGGCCAAAATATTGACCTCACAGTTGAAAAATATTTATAAATGTATTCATAAACCTTGCTCTCAGCACCTCTGCTATTACTCACACCTGAGTCACTATCCTTTTCCACAAGCATCCCCTTGAGAAATAATTGGTGTCATAGTGAATGTAAAGTGTGAGTGTATTTGTAATCTCGGTGAGTTTAGCAAAATGGCTGTGCCCCAGAATTCGTATGTTTTGATTGGGATTCGGGTCTGTTGTTGTTCTGCCACAAAGACACAAGGTGTATGTTTTCACTGTGGGCTCCAGGAAGAGAGGAGGAGAAAGGCAAACTATAGTAGTTTCATGAATGGTCAGGAGAAACTGCCCTTCGATAATGTCAAATTGTCATTAAATGCTGCTTTCAAGGGCCTGAAAAATAAACTCTTCTAGATACAAAATGCTTTAAAAATTCTGAGAATTTTTCATGCGTGTCATCATCAGCCTAGATGGAGCTCTGAAGTACATTGTTGATGTTGGTGAACTTTGACTTTACTTCAATTTTATGTATTATGTAAAGTGAGACTTTAGCCTCCCTAGTAATAGTTGTCTCTTCTCATGTTTCAAGGTTATATTTGTCACTAGCATTTCTCTGTCTGAGCTCCAGTTGCTAAAGTATCGTAAGGGTCACAATTAGGGATGCTGTCTTACATTTTTCATTGTTTAAATACACTTTCTACGGCATACTTTATCTACAGTGCGTGACATTATACTAAGTGTTTTGGAAAAAGTTGACTGAAGCTGTACCTAAAGTGATGGCTCTGTAGTCAAGTCACTGAGTGACAGCACAAAATGCATAAGTTGCAAATATGTCATAACCTTACTAAATTCTTGGGTAGGTTGGATGATGGTACATGCTGTGAATGTTAAAGACAATAGCTTTTTTTCCCCTCCTCACTGATGAATTGTATTGCCAGTTTGTAAAGCACATGCTAGGTACTAGGTTAAGTAGTTAAAACAGCACTTGGTGGACAGTACAATTGATTTACCATCGCATTTTTGACAAGGTTAGTAACATTGCTTTTTACAATGAAGTTTATTTGAGAGTCCCCACTGTAAGTGCTTGATTGCAGTCACTTAAGTGTTTCAACTGACTTCAGATATGAACCAGCAAGTTCCAAGAATGAACCTCAGGGGTTTTGTGGTGTTTTTTTTCCCCTGTAGGTTTAAAAAAATGTATGTGCTGTGCTTTGAACTTAAACTATAGTTGTTTATAATCTGAAGTAGGAACTTAAAAAAAATAATAATTGTTTACATTTGCCCAGAGACACTCTCGAGATTTGAAACGGTATATCTGCAGATACAGTCTCCACAGATTCTCTCTTTGATTCCTGTTATTGACCGTACTATTAACTTGATTTCCCCTCTGCAGGAAAATTGAGAAACTTTCCTCATGTGTAGACACTCGAATATGTTTATTAATAATTCTGTAATGAAAAACTTCCTGAAACTTGCTTTAGAGATACTAAACTTAAAACTGAAGACTTCTGATTCCAAAAAAGGATAGCCCCCTCAACTCTCAAACTGTCGAAATGATTCTGGGTCAGCTAAAGCGAATATTTGAGTTTATGGTTGTTGCTTAAAACCATAAATTCCTGTCCCCATCCACAAACTGTTGATAAATACATATATTCAAATAAATCTCCTTGACACTTCATCTCAGTTCTTGCAAAACAGACTCTTGCTTTGCTTTGTATTTTGTTCATTTATATATCTGTTTTCTTGGATATCAGTTATCAGGATAACTTCACCAAAACTTTTGGAAGTGGGGACACAGAGGTGGGAAGAGGGGTCTTGGCTTGTCCCTCTTTCTTCTGTGTAGTATTCTGTAAGAGAATAGTTTTGCCCCCTTTTAGCCATGCTAAGGCTTTCTGGCATTTTCCAGCTGTGGGATGCAGAGAAATTGCATGAAGAGATTCCTTGTGAGCCTTTTAGAGGACACCTGGATTTGGGAAGTTAATGGTCTCATGGAACAGCTGATTTGAGCAGCCATCCTCCTTATAGAGGAATCAAATTTTGCTTCAGCTTCATGCTTCAGTATCTCCATTAGCATTTTAAAATGTTTACCTACATCTCGGGGGGGAATGTGATCCTTAGAGCAATACTGCACCGCATTCATTTGAATCTACAATGGAGAAAAAAATATATATCTACAGAACTTATAGGAGGATTTGCAGTGGGATTTTTTCCCCTTTTGTTCTTGCTTCTTCAGAGATATTTAGTTACCATAACAACACAAGGTAATTGTTAAATGCATGCTGAGGGCTTTTTTTTTCTTAGTTTCTTTTGCTGCTTATGTTTGAAAGTGTTTTATATTGAGAATAAAAACACCTCAGTCACTCAGAAGTAATACGATAATTCTGTTAATGACTTTTATTCGGAAACTAAAATATTGAATTGATAAATATGGTGAAATATTTAGGAATGGCACCTTGTCTTTTATACTTTGAAGCTAACTTGTGGTGGAGTGCTTATTAATGTGTAAATCTGGATTGAGGCTAAAAAAGAACATACAAAATATCATGTCTGTTGTCAGTCTTTCAAAAAAGTAAGGTCTTAAACCGTCTGAGATGTTATTAGGGCTTACACAAGCGTGGCATTGTGATACATTGCAACTTGATTGAATACTTATCTCCTTGGCTGCTTTTCAGCCGGTAGTGAAAACTGCTGGTCTGAAATACCTGCCCAAATACTTACCTGACATCTACATTTATTCTGGTTTCCAGTGCACGCTGCCTGTCCATGCCTTTTAGTGTGTTAGGGTGGAAACTGCAAATAATTTTCTTTAACAACAGTAAGTATATTGCTTCTAATGAGGAAATGCTTGTGTTTATAGGCTGAACTCTATCTTTGGCACTGGCTTGTGAAGGTGAGGGGAGCACAACTGGTTACCAGACTTAACAGTAGTTAGAGCAATCCACCATGTAGCTGAATGGAGCTGAATGTGACGGTAGGAAATAAATCTGTTCTTCTTTGTGTGACTTAGTAGTGGGTAGAGTGCTGCATTGGCTTAACTTCAAACTTCCAGAAAGGACATAGTTATTGAGAATTCAAGCCAAAATGCTAATTTTTTAAAGAAAGCAAACGTTGTGCTTCCATTTCTGCCTGGTACTGAAGCTGAGGAGCTGACATTTCAGCAGCAGAGTGATGTCTTCATAGAACATGATGAGTACAGGCTGAGTCATGTAATCTTCAGCTTCAAAAATTAAAATTGATCTGCTGTACATAAAGTTTTTCATTGCTGCCAGCCCACTCTGAAAACTTAGTTATGCCATATTTGCCAGTGTAATTGCAACAGTTTTGGCTGGCTTTTCTGTTTTTGTTTGGATTTTGTTTTTCTTTTTATAAAAGAGAAAAGTGTACATAGGTTTTTCTAGCAACTTGCTGACAAATTGCATCTAAACAGCTACAATGACACTTTTTTCCTGAGTTACTATGCCAGTTCCTTATGAACTTTAGGCTTTTCCTCTTAGCAAGCTTGATTGATAGCTAATTCCAGCTCATCAAAGTCCAGATGAACATTTTGTCTTTGTGGGTCAGTTACAGTCACTTTGAGGTTAAACAGTAATGTGGATTTTTTCTTTTCATTCTGGGATATTGGGTTTTTTTTAGTATTTTAAGCAAATACATTTTATTCAACATTTGTATTTTGGTACAGGTCAGTAATATAAGGTGGAGTCAAGTTTTAGGGTGTTTGATTTTTGCCTGAAATAAGGTACACCCGTGTCTTTAAATGACTGGATAATTAATTTGGGAAAAGGAAAACCTGTTTCTCTGAGCCTTATTCTTTGAGAGATAATACCTATTGGTCAGCTGTTTCTGAAGTGGATTATGTAGTATCTTTGTATATCAGGTTCTGTTAGAGGAACAGTTAGGGCATGATGTTGGATGTATGGAATACTCTTGAAATCTGGGTGGCCGAGGGAAACGAAGGAAGATAATTCAGTGGTTCGACATTTGGAATCTCCAGTATAGGAAGTTGCTGCTTGTGTTTCCATCACGGTTTTTAAGAACAAAACAAATTTGGAAAAAAAAGAATCTGGAGGAAATGCTAGCAGTAAGGATCAAGATACAAGTTTGCTTTTAAATTCTTTTAGCTCTGTCAGCATTTTGGTTTCTTTCTTATTTCACATACTACAGTGACTCTGTTTTCATCTCAAGTTATTTAGATGTCTCTAAATTACTGATGGTTCCATGTGGTGGTGGTACCATATATGAATTTCCTGACACTGCCTATGTGCCTGGGCAATGTTTCCAAATTCTTGCTTGCTAGCCTCTGCCTGCTTCTGCCTCCTGTATACTGTTTTGTTTTGTCTTGGAGCTCAGTCACGGCTTTTCCTATTTAGAATCATAGAATCATTTAGGTTGGAAAAGACCTTTAAGATCGAGTCCAACTGTAAACCTAACACTGCCAAGTGCCACTAAACCATGTCCCTAAGTGCCACAGTGCAACATCTACATGTCTCTTAATAACTCCAGGGATGGTCTCTCTGTCTCCTATGGGGTCCCATCTACTAGTTCTACCACTTCTGTTTGTGGTCACTACAGCCAAGGCTGCCATTGAGCATCACATCCCTAGCCAGGTCTTCCAGGTTTGTCAACAGCAGATCCAGCTGTGCATCAACCCTGGTTGGCCCATCCAGTACCTGCATCAAAAGCTTATCCCTGTTGCTCTGTAATTTTGAAATCAAGTTTGAAATAAAAACATCCTTCCACTGTGTTTAGATACTAAAATGAATCCCAGTTGATTAAGAGAAAATGTGATATTGTATATAGAAGTGAATATAAATCGGTATATTCTGTAGCCGTTTGCTTTTCTGTGTAAAACAGAAATTAGGGGCACCCCTTAGATGGTGGTAAAATACAATAAAGGGAATTTCTTTGCACATATTGTCAGTATTTTATGAGGCAAAAGCAGAGGCAGATTATCTGGAATCAATACAAGCTTTAGAATCAACAAATTATTTTTCATGTGTGCTAAATAATCATGTGGGAGACATTCATTGCGAACAAGCTGGTAATATTTTTCCTCCACACAATTCTGAAAAGAAATTTCTGTGGCAACAGTGACACTTGCCAATTTGGTCTTAAATTACTATTTCCCCTCTGCTAAAATGTAGTTTGTCCCAACAGGGATTACAAAGTTACTCTATAGAGACTCTTTTTATAGAGAGATGAATGTTAGCCATGCAAGCCATTTAAGTCACGTTTTTCTGTTGTTCTGGTGGGTTCCTTATTTTTTTTCGTCTCTGTCCTTGTAATGGAAAGTATTTGAAGAGGAAAATGTTGAAACATAAAATTTAGCTTTAAAACTTGATGATTTTACCTCTTCGGTTTACTGCAGAGTTTACACAAGAATCGCGTGTAATGTGGTTCACATTTTCAACTCAATGATGTTTTAATGGAGGCTGGAGAGATCGATAAGTGACTCACTGCCAAGAGGTGTTAGCATCATACTAATGCAGTTTATTTGGTGGTTCTTGCCTAAGTGTAAATGCTGAGGTATAAATAAATAACCTAATAGTTTCTGTGGGATTGAAACCTACATAGGTTAAATATCCTTATTGCGTTATACCTTCATCTTTCAGTTGAAGCTTGCCCATAATGAAAGATCCTCTCTGTGATGCATTAATATTAAATATTAATTATCTTGTTTCTGATAATTTTTGAACAGTTTTCTATTTAATAAATATTTATATTGGAGATACAGTTAGAAATATTTGCCTCCTATGAGACTAAATAAAAGGCACTAGAGAAAATGTGACTTGAAAGTGATGGATATTTTTCCCAAGCAATGATTATTAAATCAAGATGTTGGGAATCAGATCTCAAGGCTGGTAGGGGCAGAACTATGAAATGCTGTAGTACCACTTATTTAACCTATACGTTACCTGTTCGTGGTGAATGTGTGGCAGAAGTGAGCTTGAGTTAAGAGGCAGCTTTTGGGCTGCAGTTCTCTTGCCTTTTAACCACCGACAAACCTCCTTTCTCTTCTTACAGAGTTGCCCATATTTTCTTCAGGTCTTCTGTCTGATCTCACCTTCTGACCACACCACCTACAATCTGGTGGTATTCTAGTTGTACAGGAAGATGTATTTGTTGCCAGTGGTCTCATCTATGGTGTCTCCTCTTTTTAAAATGTAAGTTTTTCATGCAGCTGAGTAACAAGTTGAGTTTTGGCTATTTTTATCTTCCTAGGCAGACAGAAATTTCCTTGTTACCATCTTTGAGGGGGAAATCCAGACCTGTAGTTCTTGTAGTCTTTTCTTAATCCTAACCCACTTGACCAGGTAGGGCAGTAATCATTTTGTATGATGGCCACTCTCTTTTAAGATCAACAGTAGTTAATGTAAAGTGTTTCTTCTGTGTGACATAGGTCAGCTATCTTGTAGATATGAAGTATGGAGTTAATTTGGCTTGCCTCCATAAAACAAGCTCAAGGTTGTTTGTGGGGTTTGGGTGGGTTGGTTTTTTTGTATACAGTATCTGACTCATCATGTGGAGCCTCCTCCCCCCCCCCCCCCCGCCCCGTATTTGAGAAAAGGTGAGAGTTTTGCCACTGTAAATTTAGATCCTTTTCTTAAGGTTTGCCTTATGTTAAATACTAAAATCTGTATAATTTTTTTTGTCTTAGACATTTTCTTACAGAACTAATTAAGTGCATTGTTTTTTAAAATACCTTCTCATATATTGGCTGCTTTTATGGTCTGTTAGTTACTTAGAGACTCTTCAGTTTTAATTTAAAAAGGATAAGAACAATTCTCTTGGAAGACTGATACTGTCTTAGTTACTTGCATCCTGCATACAAGCTATTGAGTGATGTTTTTGACAACCATATTATATCATATCATATTCAGAAAAATTTAAAAAGGTATTTTCTGCTCTTTTCCCCATCCTTCCCTCCCATCCTGACTTGATAAGTCTTGGTCTGCTTGCTAAAGGCGAGATTCACATACTAGGGAAAACGTCATGAATTGCTGGCACATTTGGGGGTGGGGTGTGTTCTGCTTTGTCATCTTGTGTGTCTTGACAACTTCAGCTTTTAGCAGCTGCTGTACAGAAAGACGATGTTGGTACTGAATTATTCCCCACTACATAAGTATGAACATTATTACTGCATGCTAAGATACAGGCTGTAGAAAATAATAAAATGAACAAAAAGTTATATTGCATGTTGCCATTTTAACCAGACATCCAAATCTCTAGATAAAAGATGAAATCCTTTGAAGTCCATACATCAGCACACCACCAGGTTGATTAATATCAACTTCTGTCAAATAGGGTATCTCTCAGGCAGCTCCCTGTAGATGCTGATCTCTGTTTTATTTTTAGCAAACCATTAGTCTCTTACAGGGGAGTGTGGGAGTAATTGTCAAAGCTGGTGAAGGACTGCTATTAAACCGATTTGCTGTAGCAGGTGTTGGGTGGGATCCCCTTCGCTCTCATCAATTAGCGACTAGTGGCTTCACATTTTAAAAACATGTGAAAAGCAGCCCTGTCATGCAAATATTTCCTAGCCTTCCTTCCAGCACTGTTAGATTGGGTCTTTTGACAAGTATTCCTTTCGAAGTTTCTGTTCTTTGTCAACAT
>NW_008824350.1:584890-591511 GCF_000699105.1 Pygoscelis adeliae
CCCTAGTCTTTCAGTTCATTTTTTGAGGGGATCTTTTGTAAGGGACTGCGTTTAGCCTGGGTTTGCTAAGCAGCCTTGCCCATCCATCAATCCCTTTCTTTTATCCCTCCTCCCTCACTCCAAAAGGAAAAAAAAAACTAAATCCACGAACATCTTGGGTGTTAACTAGCTGCTGACTTCCATTGCTGACAGAGGTGTAAAGCTCTCAGGATAAATTGTTGTGAAAACTGGTGGTTAAGTAGAGGAGACAAGTCCAAACCTTCACTGAGAAACAGCTAGATAAAGTCTAGGCCATACCTATCCTGGGTGGCCACAGATGCTGCCGCCCCTCGCTTTGCCAAGCAATGTGCATCTGCAGGCTTGGCTATAGCTGTAGTGTTTCATGGTATGGAAAGGATATATGGATGTATGAACTGTGGAGAGGAGGGTGCTAGGACTGTACAAATAAATGGGGCCTGTTGGTCTCAGCAACCATTGGTAATGTGAGTCCGGTCTGCAGGGAGGGAGGTGATGGGTCAGTTTCTTTCCATCCTGCACGTTCTCTTCGTACCAACGCTTGCTTTGTCCATCTTTTTCAGTCCACTTTGCTCTTCTGAAGCCAGTGTTGTTTGAGGAGTTTGTTTCTTCAGTTATCTTAAAAGTTGGAGCCTAAGGGTTTGTTAAAACAAAACAAAGCTGTGGTTGCGTAGAAACTCCTCAGTTATCTTTGATTTATCATTGTTGGAGTCCAATTAAAAAAAAAAACCCAACATAAAAACCACTGAGTTTAAGAAAGGCAAGATAGGAGAGGAAAAGATTGTACAAAGTAGAATGCAGGCTTTTTGCTGTGTGTATACCTACTCCTTGTCCTGCAGTTCACCCAAACAGCTCCTCCTTTTGCGAGTACTGCAATCATGACCAATTATATTTGACAGGAGACTTTTGTAACTTTATTGATTTCTTTATTCCTGCCTCTCTGAGAAGCATGTTACACACATGTGGATATTCAGGAAGCTTATGGCAGCACAAGACAACAACTCAAAATAAACACAGTTCCCAGCAGGGGAACTCTTAATCAAGCACTAAGTTGAGAAAACTGTGGAGTGATGATCCAGCTCTTTTTGGTGATGGGATCGGAGCTAATTAGGATTAATGCTCTCCTCCAGATCATAACTGCTTCAATTTCTGTAAATGAAAAGCAGCTGTTAAAGCATCATAAACATTTGTTAAATAATTGGCTTGGGGAGCCAGCTCCAGGACCTTGCAAATTACGAAATTCTCTAAGTTTTCAGTTTGTAGGGTATTGTAGAAACAGAATTTAATTTGGAAAAATCTGGAAGTGTATGTAATGTTAGTGCTTTTTTTTTTACACTGTCTGGTTGTCAGAGCTATGGGTATCAGATAAAAATGTGGTTGATAAAGCTGTTATTGTGTTGTAAACTTGGATATTAAGTGGATGGCCAGCACAACTTGTGTGCGTTACTGAGATTTCACACGTGAATGTTCTGTGTAGGATTTTAATGGTGCACAGGACTTGTGCTTCAATCTCCTGGATCTCTGTAGCAAATTCTCTCTCTGTTACTAAACCAGAGCAATATAATACACTTCTGCAGAAGGCAGAGAAAAAATTTAGTTTCAAGCTGTTCTCCAGTTTTAGTGGGGTTTTTCCCTCTTACTGTAAGTTCTTCATCCACGTAGCCATAAATGTTTGAAATACCACTGCCTTTTAAGAACTTTCTTGTCTCCTGCCACTGAAATAGTGGATACATGGTGACGAAAACATAGTACAGGAGTACTAAAAATTGAACCTAAAAATGAAGGTGGCATGATACGTAGGAGGATTAATGCCCCTATTGCTGTAATAGGATTTTTATATCATTTTTATTTCGTTCTAATGACACATTAAGGTTGAAAATATACATTTCATTGGGTTTTTTTTCTGAAACAGGCTACAGGTTGGTTTTGAACCTTGTCAGGTTTGTCAAACAATGTGAGTAATCGGGCAAAGATATTAATATTGACAATGTTTGTTTATCTATTGCAATATATCAAAATACCCAGTTTCACAGTACGAGACATACCTGATTATTGAGGTTTCTTTAGGTGGTTTAGTAAGAGGTTACTTGACAAACGAGTGTTTTCTTCTCTGTTTTCATTTCTAGTGCATTCCAGTGCCTTATTTAGTAAAATAAAAAAATTAGTCTCATAATTTGGAAGTATTAGAGGAGGAGGTTACATATGCAACTCATTGCTCAATCTTTCAAATACATGGTTGTCATGTTTCTATTTTGGTTTTTTTACTTGATAATGACTGACGTGAATCAGTCATTCTCTTGTCTACTGTGAAAAGCTTTGATACATTGCAGTGTGCATGCTTAGGAAGGAGCATGGAAAGAAAACCAGTTGCTGTGCAGGTCATCTGACTAAAGCTTCTGTCTCTACTTCACAAGAAACCCCATAGTATTCTTGATTTATTAGTGCTGCGTGCACACTTATGTATGCCAGTTGCATTTCTAGGGCTTGATTGTTTTGCTTTTTCTACTGAGGATTACAACTAAATCCATAAAATATTTTATGGATATAGAAATCAACTTTGGCCCTTGATTTTGGAGAAAAAAGAAATAACACTGTGGTTTTGAGGTAATGGGAAGACTATTGAAAATAAATGTATGTAATTACATTGACTGTACCTGCATGTTTGTTTCTTAGATGGAAGATGAACTTGTGAATCATTTCACGCTAGATTTTTCTCTGTCTTGCATTAATGGTTGACTGTACCTTACTTTCTTCCTATTTATAAAGTAAAAAGATACAGAAGGGACCCCTGTCTTGGAGAAATCCGTACTGCTAAGTAGTCTATTTTTATTTTGGCTAATGACCTCATCAAAGAAGCAATGCATAGTAGCATGCTGCATACCACAGTAGTGTGTTCTCTGGCCAAAAACGTAGCTGGTTGATAACGGGAGCTCCTTAGTGATGAACATTTTTTTTTCCATTTGCTTAAAGAATTTAATGCCTATTTATTGCACTTCTTCTATGGCGCAGCCCGGCGTACTGCTTGGTTTGTGTACAAAGTGGTTATTTCAAGTAATTACTTGACTTAAAAGTCATCTTTGTTCTACTAAAGAAATAACTTAAAACATTTTTTTTTAACAGTAGAAGACCTGTCATCTTCATCCTATTCCCACATTTACACTTTAAAGGTTTAATGAGTTAGAGGATAGATTATATTAATTCAAGTTCTACCAATAAGGCTTTTTTATGCAGAAGAGTAGAGTGAGTATGGGTTGAAAACAAATCAATCCACTTTTTTAAAGCCAAGTGCTTATGAGCCTGATGTTTGGACTTCTTAACCTGTTAGTTCCTAGTCGCTTGTCATGATGATCTGCTCTCAGAAAAAGGCATTCCTAGTTGTTGGCAGTGTGTGATAAATGAGGTTGCTTAAAAGGATCACCAAATCATAATGCAATTATGAGTATAACCAGAAGGAAAAAAAAAAAGAATCTTTGTATCTTTTCCTCCTCTTACCCAAATCAAAGCTTTTAAAGCCACTGGTAGGAGCTCTACATTTTGTGTAGTGTCCCTCAGTTTTGCAGTCATAACCCTTTTACCTGACAGCATGGGAGCATTTGAAAAAGACTTAAATAATTTCTCAAAGCTTCTAAGAGCGCAGAGGAGTCTTTTCAACAGTTTCCACTGTACGTGAACTGATTTTAACTAAAATGCTGTAGTACTGTACTGTCTGCTTTACTCATGTTCTGGTTTGAATAGTGATATGGATAACAAATTATTTACGTTGCCAGTTCACGCATAAAAATACTGTGTTTTTAACTAAAGTGCTGTTTTCTCCCTCACTCTTGTTGCCAACATGCTTCATTTTGCGCAAGTATTTCAAGATATCTGGTAATTCTCTGTATGCACTAAAGGCTCCTCTCTGCTCATTTTCTCCTCTGCTGATTAGCTATTGATCATTAGCTGCAGGAATTATATGCTAATACAGCCTCTCTGCTGGAAGTTAGGCTGTTGATCTAAAATAATATTTGTTAGGATCAATACCCTAGAAATACAGCACTTTACTGCTGCCATTTTTTCTCATTATCAGTCAGCATCTGTTCAGACTGCTCACCAGATTGTTACTGCTATATATTACTAGCAACTCAAAAAACAATATAGTAATTCGTTATCCACTGATTCTGTTTCTCACAAATGCGGGTGTAATTTTTTGGCCTGTCTATATAGGAATTCCTATATAGGAATGATGATAAAGGTGTATTTTTATGGTATTTTAAGTACCTACTTTCTAGCTGCTGTGCTGATACATAACTATTTCAGTTAAGAAATATTTTTTAATTTCTTAATATTTTAAATAGTTTTCTATTTAGGAACTTAACTTCTCATGCTAGATTTGAAAACTGGAAGCTAATCTTTCTGGATGTACTCACACCCCTTCACAATTAGTTCTCATCATTGTTTCTGTTTCTCAAACTTAATCCGTTGTCCTGGTTTCAGCTGGAATAGAGTTAATTTTCTTCCTAGTAGCTGGTACAGTGCTGTGTTTTGGATTGAGGATGAGAAAAATGTTGATAACACACCGATGTTTTAGTTGTGGCTAGGTAGTGCTTACACTAGTCAAGGACTTTTCAGCTTCCCATGCTCTGCCGACTGGGAAGGCTGGGGGTGCACAAGAAGCTGGGAGGGGGCACAGCCAGGACAGCTGACCCAAACTGGCCACAGGGACATTCCATACCATGTGACGTCATGCTCAGTACAGAAACTGGGGGAAGCTGGCCAGGGGGGGCCGCTGCTTGGGGACTGGCTGGGCATCGGTCGGTGGGTGGTGAGCAATTGCAATGTGCATCACTTGCTTTGTATATTCTATTATTATTATTAATTATTATTATTATTATTTCAATTATTAAACTGTTCTTATCTCAACCCATGATCCGATTCTCTCCCCCATCCCACCGGAGTGGGGAGAGTGAGTGAGCGGCTGTGTGGTGCTCAGTTGCCGGCTGGGGTTAAACCGCAACATCTGTGCACTGTGGGTTACCTTCTGTCTTTGTAAAGTTCAATTTTAGATCTCTGGTCTGTGTTCTTGATGCTTTTGTTTTCTTCTGTGGATATGTCTTAAGGGGGCTCTGACCACTTGTTTGAGGACACGTGAGGTAGGTGTGGATGTGAGTTGGGTTCTGCAGGTATCACTAGCGCTGCAGGACAAGCGACGCAAGCAAAAAGACTACAAAAAAAAAAATAGCAAAAAAAAAACAGAAACAAATGAAATGATTTTGAATTATTGTACTCTAAAATAAACATCCTTTTTCAAAGTTAATTTGATCCCTTCTACAAATTCTTTAGTCAGAGAGGATTGCCTTATTTTACTTTGAGTATGTAATTTATATGAAAACACGGTAAGTAAGAACTGAAGAATTAAAATATTCTTATATACCTCAATTTTTTTTTTTTTAATCTGTACTAGGAACATGAATAGTTTTCACAAAGATTTCAGATGTAACCAAGCTCAATAAAACTTAATTCTCACAGGAGCAATAATCATCATATTCAGTCTATGAAATGTAATGAACTGGAAAATTTTAGCGTCATGTAACTGAGATTATTACATATATTCCAGAGGATGTTCTTCAATGATTCCCAGATGCTGTAATCTCTCAGTGATCATTTGCAGGAGTAGTGGAAGGAGATCCATTGACTTTATTTTCACATGTATTAGCACTAATGCAGCATCCCTTTTTCTTTCCATGTGACTTGTATCCAGCTTATCTTCTGCTTTTTTTCCTCTCACTGCACTGTCTTCCTTTGTTCACATTCCACATATACTTATGGCTAAAATATTTTCTCATTCCATACTTGGAACTGAGGACTTTTCTCCTTGAAGTTAAGTAAAATAGAGTTAGTGGGGGTTGATGCAATGACTTTGGAAGAGTGGGAAGTTATGATATCAATTCTAAAACAGTGTGGTTTGAAAAATGGCAATATCAGTCTGTTCCCAGTGCACTGTTTGCACAGTTCATTTATAATATGTCAACGTCACAGACTGATTTTTTTAAAAAACAACCAGTTATACAGTACTGTGGCATAGTAGCAGTGCAGAGCTCTGTAACATCTAGTGTATGCAGATTTTTTTAATTAGACAGGTACTGTTGATGATGTAGCTTGGTATATAATGTACTTTTCACCTTGAAATCAAGGTGAAATCCTTTTAGAAAGGAAGCTTTGTAGTAGCTTCACTATTAGCTGTGATGAATGGATGGGATAAATAACATTAAGAAAAAAAACCTATTACGTTTGTCTTCTGCAGGCACATCCTTTTTGTCCTCTGTTTATTTTCATATTATCCAGATCCTCTCAGACTGTTAAAATAATCTTGTGCCTTTCCACTCCTTTGTTTTTGACTTACATCTTCCCAGTACCTCACATGGCTTTGCAAAAAGGTCTTCTGTTTGGGAGCTGTGGGTGGAGGGTGCCACTCACACTAGCTAATGTTAGCCTAGCGAGTGTGGTTTTGTAGACTTTGTCTATAATCAGTGAGGAGAGAGCCAAAGTCTCCTATAGGGGGCAATTCAGAGAAGAACTGACTTAGATGCTCATGTTTTAGAGTCAGTAGGGTAAAGACAGACAAGGTTT